>NW_005871225.1:2582914-2647416 GCF_000147115.1 Myotis lucifugus | reverse complement strand
TTTTTGCTTTAATTACCTATTTCTTAATTATTATGTAATGGCATATATGTCTTTCTATCAGTGTTCTCCCTACACATGTACTTGGAAATTGAAGCTTTTATGCCTGTTAATTCTTTCTTTCTCCTTAATTTCAGATTGAATTGAAAACTTGCTTTTTTTTTTTTTTAGCTTTGAAGAACTTTATAATTTTATTTTTGAAAACTGTTGCTCTTATTTGGAGTTGCCAACATTGTCTTCTTCAAAATCCTTATTTTAAAAAATATAGATATTTTTTATTGATTTCAGGGAGAAAGGGAGAGAGGGAGAGAGATAGAAATACCAATGATGAGAGAGAATTATTGATGGGCTGCCTCCTGCATGTCCCCCACTGGGGATTGAGGGGGCAAACAGGGCATGTGCCCTAACCAGGAATAGAACCATAGAACTGTGACCTCCTGGTTCATAGATGCTCAACCACTGAGCCACGCTGGTCGGGCCAAAATCATTATTTTTAAGGACTTTTACTTTATATACCACTTTTATTGCACGTGTATTTTATTATTATTCTGTGAATTTCTCATGTCAGATATTCCAGAAATTTAGAATAGCCCGATTTATGAACTTTGTGTTGATTATGGACCTGTTGAACAGAATTTTCAGCAAATTCTGCCTTGGCATTCAAACTAACTAATGAGCTCCTTTGTAATTTAAAACAATATTTAATCTTCTGATTAGATATACATATTAGATTTATATACTGAAATTATAGAAAATATTGAAATAATGTTTTTCTCTACTGGTAATAAGAATAGTCATGTGTCGGTGAATGATGTAAACCCTTTCTTTCAGTCTTGTACAAATGTATATCAAAATGTTATCTTTCTGCTTCATCTTGGGGAATATTTACAACCTGGTATACTTTGTGCATGTTTCTGGGAAGATACAGCATAAATCAGTGTATCTTTTGTGAGAAAATTTTTTAAAAATACACTGATTTCCTGTCATATTGTTTATATTCTATCTCATCTATTGATCAGTGAAAATATAAAAAATGTTATAGCTTAATTAAAACTGAAATATAATAATTTAAGCCAGTTTATCAGTAAAATACAGCTAAGAAAAAAATTTTAATTGAAATACAAGGGGCAAAGAATAATGCCATCTATCTGTCATCTTGCTATAAATTTGCCTTATGCTCTTAAAATTAAGGCGTAATTACATACACTTGAATCACTATTTAGAATTGCATTGATAAGTTTTCCAGGACCATTTTATGCAAATTAAGAGAACCTTTTTATTCCTCATTATCTTACCCTATAATTCTGTGATATGTAATACAGTATTAATGAAAAACTGTAGCATTGATATAATTTTATTTAATCCAGTTTCAGAATCTCTTATATTTAATTCTAAAATTTTTAAAAGTTCTGAAAAATTAACATTAGAAAAACTTAGGTAGAATTAAAGCCTGAGTTGAACTCTGTGCAGATATTAGTAATCTCTCTGTAACACAGTGTAAATGCTCATTGGTATTACTGTAGAAATATCAGTGTCTGAGTGTGCACTTCCACCCCAGTTCCTCTCAGCAGTGTGCTACTACCTTCCTAAAACCCTAAAAATGTAGAATTGTGAAATATATACTGCCTAGGGGTTTAAAACAAGAGATTGTGTGTCTCTAGTTACTTTCCACTTTGTTTTGATAGTTACATCAAAAAGAGGTCCGACTGTCTTCTGCTATAGCAGATTATGAACAAATTTTAACATTTGACCTTACAGTATACTATGTAATTTACTGAATAATTAAAGGCTGTGTCTTTTTGTGGAACCTAAACTGGTGCACTCTATCAGTTGTAGTATTGTAGTTTTATAGCACTACAGTAAAATAGACAAAAATAATCGCTACAACAAAAAAATGACCAAGTACTTTAATTTAGTACTTTGTGTCATTTAATCTTCAGAACTCCCTTCAAATGTAGGTACTACTATCTGAACCCTTCTGTAAGTGGAGAACTGAAGTTTAGCAAGACAAGCAACTTGCTTATGATCCCTGAACTAGGCTAGTGCCAGGGCACAACCCAAGTCGAAGTGTCCCTAGCCATGTTCTTCAAACCTCTGCTATAGTGTTGTAATATATCCTTTACTTTTTTTTTTACATTTTTATTTCAGAGAGGAAGGGAGAGGGAGAGATAAAAACATCAGTGATGAGAGAGACTCATGGATTGGCTGCCTGCTGCATGTCCCCCTGCTAGGGATAGAGCCTGCAACCCTGGCATGTGCCCTGACGAGGCATCAAACCATGACCTCCTGGTTCAAGGGTTGAGGCTCAACCATTGAGCCATGCCTGCTGGGCTGTAATATATCATTTTAATTAATTATATAAAGCATTAAATAAATATGAAGTGCAGTTTTATGATCAATTCTTGCTTATCTTATTGTTGATTATTTACAGGGAAAAAATGCTAATAGCAAATCAACTTTTCTTTTGTCACTCAGCGAGTATCTGGAATCCTCCTTTCTACTGTCACTTGACTGGTGCTCAAGAAATACAAATGAATTTTAATATGAGCCTGAGAAAAAGCATATAATTATGGCAATAAATCTGCTGGAATCATATAATGAATTTAAAACCCAACATAAATGCTTTTTGGGTTATCTGTCATTTGGGATTACTTAATACTGTGATCCCTTTTAAGACTGTAGATAATTGAACGTTGGCTATTTTTACTGCAGCTGAAAGTATTGATGCTAAGTAGGAAATGAACTATGTAAATGTGACATTGCTTATTTATTTAATAATTAATTTGAGGGCTCATCACAGAAATCATTTAAAACCAAAAAGCACAGATTAACTTTTTCTCATGGGAATCAAAGTTCTGTTATTTGGCTCAAAGAAGTGGTTGATGTGCCTGATTCTATTGTTTTTCTTATTTGATAATGAAGAATTGAATAATGTACACCTGTTTTCTTAGAAATATTAGAGGGGAAACTAATAAAGGAAAATAACTCTGCTAAGATATGTTTGTGAAGTCCATGAAAGATTTTACTTGAACTTTTTGACACTTTCTCTATTGAACATTATGGTCTTCTTTAAATTGCATGAAACAAAAGGAAAAATGTTATTGGAGTGATTACAGTCATTTCAGTCTTTCCTGATCTACTGTAGGCATACAGTATAGAATCAGTTGTGGGAATCAGTGTTATAATGTATTGAGGCCATAGGTTTGTTAACAGAAGTCACTATTACATCTTGACATTGACACTCACACCTGTAGAGCCATTGGCACATTTCTTAACTTGTCCCAAGTGCTAGGGTCTTTCCGCATTAAGGGTTCAGGAATCTGGAGAAGGGGCTGTGATTTAAATGAATAACTAGACACTAGACAAAATATAAATTTGGAAGGCATGGGGGAGTCAGGGGAAGCTCCACTTTCTAGTGAAGTGGGCTCCTGGAATGTCCGGCCCCATGGTTTTTTATTCCCACATTTTCCTCTTTAGCAAAGCAGATATACATATCAAAGGTAAGGCCTGGTAAACAATAAAGGACCCTCAGGTTAGGGGAATTGTCTTTGGCTGTTCCAGCAGCAGGTAATAACATGCAGATTTTCAGCTCTGCTGAATATAGAAACCCATCAACCTTTTGATGAACTTCTTGCATAATTATGACCTCCTGGAATTTGCTTCCAGCACCAAGTCTCTGTCTACAAAATGTGATTAATAATAATTTCCTATATTGAGGTGTTGTGAGGATTAAATGAGTAGACCATATGCATGTACACGGATCCGTAAGTGTTAAATATGTTATTCCACCTTTATATGTGGCAAAGTTCATTCAGGTTTCATGCCTAGATTTAATTGCTGTAGGCATCCTCTGGGCTGGTATCCAGACTCCTTACTGGAAAGGCATATTCTTAACAGAGATGGGAATTATTCACTGCACTTGTGACTTAAGTTCTCTAACCCAAAGCCAGCTCAGCTGGACTGTTACAGAAAACAAATATATCTGCACTCTTCAAGTCATGCCCTTATGCACAAGAATGAAAACAAACAGCCCTGGCTGGTATGGTTCAGTGGCTAGAGTGTCACCCCACACACCAAAGGGTCACAGGTTTGATTCCCAGTCAAGAGCATGTATCTGGGTTTCAGGTTTGATCCCAGGCCCTGGTCAGGACGAGTGTAGGAGGCAACCAATTGATGTGTCTCACATCCATGTTTCTCTCCCCTCTCTCTGCCTTCCCTTCCACTCTCTATAAAAAGCAATGGAAAAAATATCCTTGGGTGAGGATTAACAACAACAACAATAAAGAATGAAAACTAACAAAAATGAAGTCATCTGAACATACACACATGCGTAAATGGATCATAAATACCTCAAGTTAAATATATGCATATTCTCACTACACACATTCCTCCCATAATTTTTAAGTGCACTTTATGCCAAGAGATCATAGAAATGTATATATTATATGTGTTAACTAGCATTCATACCAATATATAAGCCATACCTACAGAGATGCACATACTAATGTTTGCATTGTGTAGATTGATAACATATGGAAGAAGTTGAGAAGGGAAAAATGCGAGGAAAAAGAATCTAAAAAGTTTGTTTGTTTGTTTGTTTGTTTTCGAAAGAGGGGAATAGGATGGTAGAGGAAAAGAGGTAGTAGGAAAGGGCTGATAGCTTAGTGCCGGGTTTCTCAACCTTGGTACTATTGAACTTTTGCCATTGTTATGAAGACTGTCCTAGCACCTTGCCTAGCACTGTGATAATCCCACATGTCAGATGTGTAGATGAAATTGGAGACCATGGCATTGATAGGCAAAAGTCTAGTCAAATAAGATCAGCATAAAGGAGCTGAGCACAGTAAGCAAATAGGATACGAGGAGAAAGGGAAATAGAATGAAATACACAGAAAGCTTGCAGTAGAGTTTGGAAGGAAGGAGTAAAGTTAGTGAGATAGTGGTATAGAGCATCCTACACAGAAGGGAATAGAGAGCATTTTCATTTGTCACATACATTTATCATTGTATTTAATTATAAAATTTACTAGAGGCCCGGTGCACAAAATTTTGTGCACTCGGGGCAGGGGGTCCCTCAGCCCGGCCTGTGCCCTTTCGCAGTCTGGGACCCCTCGGGGGATGTCCATCTGCTGGCTTAGGCCCACTCCCCGGGGGATCGGGCCTAAGCTGGCAGTCATACATCCGTCTGGCAGCCCAAGAGCCCTCGGGGGATATCCACTTGCCAGCAGGGAGCAGGCCTAAGCTGCAGTCGGACATCCTTAGTGCTGCTGAGGAGGCAGGAGAGGCTCCCGCCACCACCACTGTGGTGGCAGCTGGCAGCCTGGCTTGTGGCTGAGCAGAGCTCCCCCTATGGGAGTGCACTGACCACCAGGGGGCATCTCCTGCATTGAGCATCTGCCCTCTGGTGCTCAGTGTGTGTCATAGTGACCAGTCATTCTGCTGATAGGGTCAATTTGCATATTACCCTTTTATTATATAGGATAGAGGCCTGGTGCACGGGTGGGGACCAGCTGGTTTGCCCTGAAGGGTGTCCCAGATCAGGGTGGGGGTCCCTACTGGGGTGCCTGGCCAGCCTGGGTGAGGGTCTGATGGCTCTTTGCAGGCTGGTCACACCCCCTTCAGGTTGGGGTCCCTGGCCAGCCTGGGTGAGGGGCTGATGGCCATTTTCATGCTGGCCACGGCCGTGGGCTGAAAGCAGGTATCTCGGATTTATTTATCTTCTATAATTGAAACTTTGTAGCCTTGAGCGGACCTCAGGGCCGGCCAGAGCAGGCAGGAAGCTTGGCTTCCTCCATCACGGGGGGCAACCTAAGCCTCCTGCTCACTCCAGCTCCGTGGCCACTGCCATCTTTGTGACTGACTGACGGCATGAGGGAGTGTAGGTGTGATGGTTAATTTGCATATTACTCCTTTATTAGATAGGATAGTCTCCCTTCTGTGTATTATTTGCAGAATGACAGAAAAATTACAGAAGCATAACTAACTTTGGTTTAATTTTATATACATTAAAACCTAATTTTGGAAGCTGAAAGAACATTATCTTTCATCTTACTATTACTGAATACATACTTAGCAATTCTATCTATGCATTTTCTATTTATTAAAAAAGTAAAACACTTCAAATTAACAAGTTTACAAACTATGACACATGTGTTAGGTTTCAGACCCATTGGAAGTGTTCCTTTATCCCTTTTTTTAAAAAACAAAAACAAAACAAAACTACTTTGTAATAATATATTGAAACTAGTCATGTGAAGTTCTATAAGGGAGAGAAATTTTTTAAATGGGAATTAATAAACTGAACTGTTGTAATGAAAGAATAAGCTGATGGAAACTTTTACCTCTATTTATTGTTTGTTAAGTTTCAGACATGGAGTAATTTCATAGATATAGTCCATTTTAGAGTTAATAAGGGCTTTGGGGAGCACTAGGAGGTGTAGCAATGAGCTTTAACTAAGTGCTTACTTTGTACTGGGAACTGTGATAGGTGCTTTAGAGAAAGACACACAAGCCTGAGAGTGCTCTGGAAGCACAGAGTGGTATCGAATGCAGGGCAGGTGGAATCTGGCAAGGCTGGAGTTGGTAATAGATACCTGACTGTGCTAAAGCATAATTGAGGTCATTTTCATTAAAGAGATGGTGAGCAAACTGGTCATGTAAAGTAGAACCTAAACTAGAACTCAGGCAAGTACCCTTTTTACAAAACCACAGTGTCTCTCACCATTTACAACAGTTATCACCATTTACAATAGTTATGCTTTACTGCTTTTATCAAGGAATATACATCATTAGTCAAAAATAAAATGATGTATTTTTTTTCATTTCTGAGTGGTAGCTTTAAGAGAAAGGGAACAAAAGAAATAGATAGTAAACTGATTTTTCTACTTAGATTTCTAATTGTCCTGCTAAAAATCTAATTAGGCTTTTGGTTTTTCCATTTTGTTCTCTCATCTTTACACGTTTCTTTGAAACATATCAAATACTGGGGACCAGGGCATAAAATGCTAATGCTATTCCTAGATTAAGGATGATTTTTCTAGGTGCTGTTATCCTAAAGCTTAATGTGAAAATAAACAGAAACTAAATAAGAAATGCATGATGATGTGGATCACTGCAGTCTGCTTCCCACCATTGCATTTGTTTTGGGCAAAGTATACTGGGGAAGTGAGTTGGTGCCTGGACAGCTGTCCAAGCTGTGGTCATTCTTACACTCTCTTCAGTTGGACATTGCCAAAACTAATTGCATATGAACTCCATGAAAAAATTTCTCATATAAAAATAACACATATTCTCTCTCTCCCTCTTCCAGAGCTGACGAGGGCAGCATGGGGGAAATTAGTTCAGTCTTAAGAATTACTCTTAGGTTTAACTCACAGATCGACATTACATTGTAGCCTTGGTAGGAGTGTCATCCTGTACACTGAAAGGTCAAGGGTTCTATTCCTAATCAGGGCACGTACCTCAGTTGTGGTTTTGATCCCCACCCCATCACCTTTGGGAGGCAACCAATTGATGTTTCTCTCTTTGTCTCTTTATCTCTCTCTCTCTCCCTCGCTCCCTCCCTCTTTCTCTTTCTAAAAATCAGTTAAAATGTCCTCAGGTGAGGATTAAAAAAATTGAATCACTATGTTGTACACTTGAAACTAACATAATATTCCTTGTCAACTATATCTTAATAAAATTTGGTTATCTAAATATCTCTGAGGTCAGGTTGTCTCTGAAATTTGATGTATTCCACTACTGTGTGATTTCATTATAAAAATAACAACTCTTGATGGTAAACATTTTGTGAAATAAAATCAAGTTCCATCTGATAGCAGAAAAGATTAATCTAATTGATAATGCTAAACATTATTGCATATTTTGAAATATATAACTAACACAGAACATTGCTTCAGGCATTGGAGTGAGACTATGGCCTATGGTGAATGAACTTTTTCATCTCTATAAAACATGTTTTTCTCTAATGTATAGTGAAACTCTAATTAATATTTTAAATTATCAGTCACTGAATGATAATAATTTAAAACCAAAAGAACAAAAAATTTTAATCATGAGGTAGAAAAGATAAGCTTATAACACTTGCCCCTTTTTTTCATAATTTACAAATGTTGTGAAAATATTTTTGGATTATTAATTGTACAAAGAATGGCAGACAAAATAATAGACAAAAATGGATCTCATTTTTAGCATTAATATTGAATTCAATTTTTCTTTAGAAAGTAATTAGTGGCTTTATATTTTATTACAAATTTAGACTTACAGAATAATTTGTCAGATTGTACCTAAGAATTCCATATACCGACCCCACCACAATGCTGAACAGTTTCCATTTTATTTAAAGTCTTGCGTTAGTGTGGCACATTTGTTACATTTAATTATTTAACAAACCTATATTGGTACATTATTGTTAAGTAGAGTCCATTGTTTACATTAAGGCTCATTCTTTGTGTTGTACAGCTCCATGGGTTTTGACAAATGCATGGTGACATGTAAACAACATTGCAGTAACATACAGAAGAGTTTCACTGCCCTAAAAATCCCCTATGCTTCACTTATTCATCCCTTCCCTCCCTCCCCCCAAGCCCCTGGCAACTACTGATCTTTTCACTGTCTCTATAATTTTGCCTTTTCTAAAATGTCATATCGTTGCAAACATAAAATTTATTTTTAGGACATCTATGTATGTTTTTTAGATTCAGTTTGATAGCAGTTGTAAGAAAACAGGAGCAACACTAACTTCCTAGACTTCCTTTTTGACACGTGTTTTAATGATACTACTTTTTTTATCTTATTTGATGAGGTGAATAGGATTTAAGTGATTTAATATCTTGAATACAATGTTCTTATCTAGCAGGTGTGTGATTCAGTATTCACTGATTATATTGTGATATTATTTATTTGTTAAATATTTATGTGTTTACATATAACATATAAACATTATGTTCATGTCAGACATGCTTGTCAGTATTTTCCTTAGTTGAAAAAAAAGAATGTCTGCTATTAATGCATAAATAGAATCCCCTCTATCCTCTACCACCATATAGGAGAATCCTTCTCACCTCATACTAACTCCCATGCACGTGCCTAACCAGTTTCAGATTGCAGTCAACTGTAAACATAGATTCTGATTGCTTTGCATAAATAATATGATTCATGAAAGTCTTGGGAAATAAATATGTAATGGAAAAACATAATAACTAGGAAAGAAGGAAAATTTGGAATAAATTTATGTGTGTGCTGAAACCTTTTTTAAGGCTAGCATTTTTAGTTCACTTATGAAAGCATAAAAAATATATAAAAGCACAAAGAGTCCATTATGTTATGCATATGTTCTGAATTTTCTCAAAGAATCAAACATTTCTTAAACTAAGACTTGAGAAATTAATATAAAGCAATTGAATTAAATATTCATTCAAAATAACTTCCCCTTACGTGCAGTAGATAACTCATTCAATCCTTTCTAAACCAAGTTCCAGATTGTCAGTGTAAGGTATTTCTACTTGTTTCCTTTTATTCTTTCTCTATGCTTTTAGAGCAGCTTCATTTTATGTCTCATTCTATCTCTCATTCTTTAGTATAGTTGGATTTAATTTTTTTCTTGGCAGTTTTACAAATTCACACTTAAACGACACTTGTTTTTAAGAGTTTGCCCTTGAACATGTAAAGAATAAAAACCACTGGGCTGAAAACAAGGTAAATGATGACCATGAGGGCCTGGGCCCATGCAAGACCAATCTTGAAAAATAGGCTTTCCTTTTTAGTAAAATAAAACAATATAGTGGAATGTGAAGTGCAGGCTCTATTCACAGATGGGTTTTCAGTGACATTTATACTTAGAGCAAAAATGGTGAAAGTTGCAGGTTGCTTGCGTTAAGCCTGGTGCTCATATCTTGATACTTTCATTTACTAACGCTGGGAAGGAAGACATGAAAACTAAGGTATGTACCTACCGTGCATTTCCTGTAAAAAAAGGAATTCAGCTCTTTAATTAAAATGTATCTCCACTTAAAATAATGCTATATAACTTAAATGCTCAAATGATCACAAGACACAGAATCCTAGATTAAATTTCTTTCCTTTTTTTACGTGCAGTGCACACTAAGTTTCTTTAAGCACTTCCCATAAAAAATGACATGTTCGATTACTCACAAATTCAGACAGTGAAACTTACATAAACTAGTTCCTGAGACACAAAAAAACAAATAATGCTTTGCTGTTTTCATCCCACAATAAGACTGTTAAAGCAATCATTTTACTATATTTACATAGTGTTATAATGGATACAAACTGAACTATGGATTGATAAAGGTTATTTATATCATGGCAGCAAGAAATAAGGCCAGTTAATTACAGTGTATTCCATCAACTGTTACATGATCATTCTGTGGACCAATCTAATGAAGCTAAAAAATACAGAAACAAATAGTTTCAGATTATTTTCTTCTATACTTTAAGAGAAATTGTGTTCATTTAAAATCATATGTGGAATATAAAAATGCTCACAATATTCCTACTTGTTCAGCTAGTTTTGTAATATACAGTGTTTGGCAAACACTGTACCTCTATGTGGATGAATTATCCAGCATCAGAATATATCTTACTCTGAGTTCAGTAAAGGAAGTCACTCTGAGAGTTATAGTAATAGGTGAGGTTGTGTTTGGAATTTTTAGTTCTGAGAGGGGAAACTCAGGTGCTTCACTCTCACTGTTCTCACTATTACTTAAAAGCACTTGCTACCTTTAATTCAACCTTCACAACAATTGTATGAATTTGGAATTAATATTACTCTTTTTTAGGTGGATAAACTCAAACCTAGAGAATTTTAATGATGATACCAAGATTGTCAGCAAATAAATGAATATTAAGTCCTTTGAATCCAAATCAAATTTTCTTTCTATAATAGCCACACAACAAGCTTATAAAACAAAGATTCTTGAAATAGTTAAGACAGGAGCTATGTAATGTTAGGCAGTCTTTACAGTCTTTTCTAAAAACTGCCATGAAATTATATCTCAAAATTTATAAGGGTAACATTAAATATTTATTCAAATGCTGGCTGACTGGCTGGCTGAAGAGATGAACGGATGAATTGTTAGTTGGAGACATCCTGTGTGTGTGTGTGTGTGTATGTGTGTGCGCGCGTATGTACGTACGCCACTTCTGTAAAAATCCCTGGTGCCATTAATTTAAAAACAAGCTTCTAAATCTTGGGTAACACTTAACAGAATATTGTCTAAGTGGCCCTCAACCATGACTACCCATAATCTCTGAAGGTCTTTCCAAAGATAGGGAGGTGTTCAGACACTCCTTTTTTTTTTTTTAAAGATCTCTGTGTGATTAAAATATATGACTAGTGTAAAAAATGCTTTTTATTCAACTGATACTAGTGGATGACTATAGGAAACACATCATGTTTGTTCAGGAAAATGATTATGTGATTAGAAAAACTCACATGTAATCTCCAGATCACTGAGAAGAATATGTTCACAGAATATTATGTATATTTATTTTGTGAATAAAAGTGGCTGTAAGACTTTTGGAGAAAGTGATAGTGTAACAAAATAATCTTGTTTCTATTTAGGTTTTCAAGTACATGTTTTTATGAAGTGTATTGTTATGTTTATCTTAGTGCACTTTTGTGTGTATTTACACAATTATTTCTTGACATGTTATTTAAAAAATTACTTGTAGACCCAATTTTAATTGATATATAATATTTTGAAAAATGAAATTACTCTAATTCTCTTTGACAAAACTCCAGTCTTTTCTTACAATCTTTGGGTCTTTAAAGGTGTGGGGTTTTTTTCAGATAATATTGAATTTAGTGTTGAATCATGTCCTCCATACCAGGGTGATGAACAGCGAAAAATCAGCTAAAGTTACCATTCCCAGGCAAAACTCTTCATGAGCTTTAAAACAAACAACAAAAGCAACAAAGTTTAGTTGACACTAGTTCATCAGTGTTGTATCAAGAATTGCCCGGTTAATAACAAAGGGAAAATTTTAGGATGGGATCCTTTATTTGTTCTTTTTACAGAAGTTTCTCTTCCTCATTGTGCTACAGCTTACAACTTTTCTTATTATTTGTGGTCTTTTCTGTGTCTCTACCCCTTAGTTTTCTGATAACATATCCATATCTTTTCTCGCTTTCTCAAATATGTATAGTTCTTTTATTTAACTGTTAAAGGGAAGATCTATGTACTTCTCTTTTGGTATTTTCCTTTGGTTTCTCTCAGCTTTCATTCTCTCTTGGTTGTCTCCTGTGTTCCCTGTCACCTCACTGTAGCTACACATTCATGGATTCAAACCTCAGAACCAGTCCATTTCAATGTTCCACTTTCTGAAGGAAAGAAATGAATTCCTAATACTGATTTGAGGACCAACTCACTCAGATCTTTTTCCTAAAAGGAAGAGCAAGAGTATGCCATAGCTGTTTTGAAACAATATTTCTGCAGTATTGCTGGCTTTATGTATGCGTATGTGCAGCCTAAACCTGGAATTGTGGGTTGCTTTGTCTTTCACGTTTTCACTGTAGAAGCGATTAGTATGGACTGTGAGGATATGATATTATGTCAACACTGTAAACAGATGAATGGTACAATAAGGATTTTGTCCTCTTTATGCTGATGAGGCGTTACTTTTGGACATGCTGGCTGCATTTCAATTGCTACATATGTAAAAGGAACCAGCATGTGCCTATTGATGTTTATGCTTATATATTCATGCATAATGTGTCTAAGGTTCCACATAAGATAATCTGTAGTTCAAAGGTTTAGTGTACCCTTCCTAATTCTTATGAGCATTTTGTATATTTTAGTGTAAGCTCATGCAAAAGCTATGTAGTGCTCAAGTTTTTGAAAGCTCCTGCGGGTTATTAATGTACAGTTTTCATAGCTTTCTAATATATACAACAGAATTATAAGAGAAACACTCTTCTGGTGTTGTAAAACAGCTTTAAGAGTAAATATTTTTCCTGTTGAGGGACTAAGCAGCTACCTTCAAAGGGTGGACTCCTGTTCATAATCTGGGGAATTCTAAGCCAGTTACAAAGCTCAGGGAAGCTTGATGCCTCAGAAGCCATCTCTTTACAAAGAAGCTCTGTATGTATCACCTTCTGTATTGTCATAATTTGCTAAATGTTTCTACAGTGGTGAATTACATCTCAGTCCTTGGTTTGTAAACCTATGTAGGAAGCTTGTGTGTAAGTAGATACTTGAGGAGAATAATGTGTGCTGGAAGTGGTCACTATTGCCAAAATTAGAATTTTGAATATTCTATATAATAAAGAGGTAATATGCAAATTCACCCTCACACCCTCACAAGATGGCTGCCTATGACCAGGTCGGCAGGGGGGTTAATGAGGGACGACCAAACGACTGAACAAGCAGGCTGCATGGGGTGACCAGGCCAGCAGGAGGGTTAGTGAGGGACAACCAAACAACACAACAGGCTGTGTGGGGCGACCAGGCCTGTGGGGGGGGGGCCCATGAGGAGCGACCAGGCCAGCGGGGGGGCAGTTGGGGGTGACCAGGCCAGCAGGGGGGGCAGTTGGGGGCGACCAGTCCAGCAGGGGAGGGCAGTTAGGGGTAACCAGGCCGGCAGAGGGGGCCAGTTGGGGGCAACCAGGCCAGTAGAGGGGGCAGTTAAGGGCGACCAGGCCAGCAGAGGGGGGCAGTTGGGGGCGAACAGGTCAGCAGGGGGGGCAGTAAGGGGTGACTAGGTCGGCGGGGGGGCAGTTAGGAGCAACCAGGCTTGCTGGGGGCGGGCAGTTGGGGGTGACCTGGCTGGCAGCGGGGGGGGCAATTAGGGGCGATCAGGCAGGCAGGCAGGTGAGCGATTAGGAGCCAGTAGTCCAGGATTGTGAGAGGGATGTCCGACTGCTGGTTTAGGCTGGATCCCCCAAGGGGTCCCAGATAGGACAGGATGCAGGCTGAGCTGAGGGGACCCCCCCCCCCTGCGCCATGCATGGATTTCGTGCATTGGGCCTCTAGTTTCTTAATACAGTACAAAGAGAAAATTTAATCAAGACTATATCTGAAGTCAAAAGTATTTGATAACGTAGGCTTAATGACATATTTTATAATTATAATGATAAATCATTTGAGATGTTTTATGAAAGCAACCTTTCATAAAATAACAGGATTTCTATGTGGCTATAACATACTAATGAGAAACATAATGTCCTACAAAGAAATTAGGTGATAATGCTCGGAACCAATTGAAAAATGTTCTAGTTAGAACACTGGATAATGATAACAGCTTTTTATAAAAGTAGCTGTTTATGGTGTTCATATTTTGTTTTGTTTCTTAATGTCTGAGAAGATTAAAACTTGTTTCTCAGTTTCAGTACATAAATGAAATCTTATTATTTAGAATTTCATGCAGGAAATATTTTGGGTGATTCATTTTTATATTTTCAAATTTTATCTTTCTGTAGGTCAGTAATCATGTTATCTTAGAAGCAAAAAAAACCCAACAACAATAAAACATCAATTCATTTCCCCTTTTTAGTTGATCTGGTACCATTGTTGCAAGATAAAATTCCCTTACACTAATGCCTATTATATGTTCTGAATGAAGGTATAATTTATATTCTATAAAGGAAAATTTTAAGAAACATGTTTTGTTCCTGTAAATGTATGTTCAAGTTTTTTGGGGAATAGCAAACCAAAATCTTTCACAATGAAATGTACCAATTTAATATAACTTTAGGCATTGTTGTTCTGATACCATAATGAAGCTGAAAAAGAGCTTTTGGTTTTCATATACTAGAACAATAATCTCTATATTAGCCTGGTCAAGTTAGATATGAACTCTCCGTTAAGGCTGACACGTGCCAAGTGAACGCTTGAGCCATTACGGGCCTCAGAAGTAGGCATCCAATAAATGCTTGTTGAATTTATGAGTAATTGAGTATATAAATTATATTAATGCCCAGGAATAAAATGCTGCGTCCATCAGTCTGGGTAAAATCTTGGAGTCTTTTATTATTATTATTATTATTATTAAAATTTGCTCATTAAAACTTAAAAGAATGAGCCCTGGCCAGGTGGGTCAGTTGGTTGTAAGCCCATACAATGAAAGGTTGCGGGTTCGATTCCCAGTCAGGGCACATGTTTGATCCCTGGTTGGGGCACATATGAAAGGCAGCCCATTGATGTTTCTCTCTAACATCCATGAGACTCATTCTCTCTCTCTCTCTCTCTCTCTCTCCCCCCCCACCCCCTTTCTCTCCATCCCTTCCTCCCTTCCTCTCTCCCAAATCAATAAAAACATTTTAAAAAAACATTAAAAGAATTAAATTGAATTTGGTCAAATTATTATCATTATCTTAAGTTAAATAAGATAGTCATAGACCATTTAAAATTTCCAGAAAAAATGTTTTCCCTGAAATGATTATTTTCTGAAAGGTACATTCTAGTAGTTGTGTAAATTATTTCGAGAAAAAAATGTTGTCATCACTAAGTTAAGTTATAATCTGATTGTTAGAAATGATTTGTATTAATGCTCATGAGAATTGTACGGTATCTTTTTCAGCAAACATGAACGTTTTCCCAGTATTGTTGCCAGGTAACATTATGCCTCCAGATTATGATAATGTTGGATAAGGGTTAGATTGTAAAATTGTGGAACCTAGAGCTGGAATGATGTTTACGGTTATCTAATCAGAATTCCATTAGTTTATAACTGAGGAAATTGAGACTCATAAATGAAGAATGGGTAAAACCAACAAAATGAATGTTTTTAATTAAATAGGTTGTATTTATAGTTTTAAGTAGGTAATGCTTTACATACTAAACTTGTCTTTTAGAACATTTTCTATAAAATGCTGTTCACTATTAGGTTCCTATGTCCTCCTTCCTCCTCCATAACACACTTATTTCACTGGATTTTAACGGCTCTGCCTGTCTCTCCCAACAGGATGGAAGTGTCTTTATAGCAGAGGCCTGTGTTACTCTGTCTGGTACTTTTGTACTCTCAACTTTAATCACAATTGGCACAGAGCAATCCTTGAAATATTTGGGGAACAGATTAATGTCTCATAGCAATAAGAGAAAAATTAATAATCATTCCAGTAAAAATCTTGCATCTATTAAAATGTGTGACCAACAAAGATAAATGTGTGTTCCCTTTTTCTCCCCACAGTCTCCGAACGTCCACAACTACCCCGATATGGAAGCTGTTCCTCTGTTGTTAAATAATGTGAAAGGGGAGCCCCCGGAGGACTCGTTGTCTGTAGATCACTTCCAAACACAAACTGAGCCAGTGGACTTGTCTATCAACAAAGCCAGGACATCCCCCACAGCCGTTTCATCCTCCCCAGTTTCCATGACAGCGTCTGCCTCCTCACCTTCTTCAACTTCAACCTCTTCATCGTCTTCTAGTCGTCCAGCCTCCTCCCCAACTGTTATAACATCAGTATCTTCAGCATCATCTTCGTCAACAGTATTAACTCCAGGGCCCCTTGTTGCCTCGGCATCTGGTGTAGGAGGCCAGCAGTTTTTGCACATTATCCATCCTGTACCACCGTCAAGTCCCATGAATTTACAGTCTAACAAACTGAGTCACGTTCACCGCATCCCCGTGGTGGTACAGTCGGTGCCTGTTGTCTACACAGCCGTGCGATCACCTGGAAATGTGAACAACACTATTGTAGTGCCGCTTTTGGAGGATGGGAGAAGTCATGGCAAAGGTAAGAGACACAAGTGAAGCCTCGATTTATTTCAGCACTAGAGGTAACTCTTCTTTTATTCAGTGAGTGAACCCTAAATCACATCCAATACACTACACCCAATCGAGTTCTGTGTCCAGCACAGAGCCATTGAGAGCAAGAACTAAACTCAGGTTTACATAGGTATACAATTCAATGTTACTTACTATATATTTTATGTATCAAGTCATTTAATGTCAGAATTCAAATCTTTAAATTTGCAAAATAACGTTTACCTGCAAATACCCAGATGGAAAGGACAATCTATAGAGTAACTGCTTGTAAGTATAAATGCATAAATCTCTCATAGAAATTTTCCATTGAGAAATTTTTAAAAAGTGAATCAGGATGTTTCTTCTTGCAGTTTTTCAGATTGGAACTTACTTGGATGACAATGATATAAAATGCCATGAAGTTGTAATGCTTGAAATCTGATCATTCACTTTTAAGTAACTTGTTAAGTGGCCATTAAAAGAATTTTAAAGTTAGGTGTTTGGCTACAAAATTATCATGTAGCTTGAGTTCTTATCTTTATATATGTCTTAAGTTATTATTTTAAATAGCTGGATGGCTCAGTATGATGGAAATATTTCAACATGCAATATTAATATTCCCTCTAGGGTTTAGAAGGCAGGAAGATACTTTGCTACATGACTTTAATAATAATAATAATATAGTTAACTATATATGATAGTTTATAGCTGAGCATGAAGTTATTTATCTATTTCTAAGTTCTTTTTTTCCCACAATTTATTAGAAGGAACTTGTAACAGCATCATGTTTGGGATTTTTCTTTTTCCCTTCCCATTAATCTAAAGTAAGCCACCCTTCTATAGAAATGTAAAATGCCTATGATCATTGATTCATTCCCTTTTAAACTGAATACAAATGTATATATTTTGTCTTCAGAACTTTGAAATGATGGACTAAGACTTTATGTTTTATTTTTACTTTGAATACCATATTACTATTGAGGCCTATAACAGTGATGGCGAACCTTTTGAGCTCGGCGTGTCAGCATTTTGAAAAACCCTAACTTAACTCTGGTGCCGTGTCACATATAGAAATTTTTTGATATTTGCAACCATAGTAAAACAAAGATTTATATTTTTGATATTTATTTTATATATTTAAATGCCATTTAACAAAGAAAAATCAACCAAAAAAATGAGTTCGTGTGTCACCTCTGACACGTGTGTCATAGGTTCACCATCAGTGGCCTATAATTAAAAGACGATTGATGAATACATAAAACATTGCCTTCCATAAATGCTAGTAAACCTGTATATTTAGGCTGTTATGTAAGGCTGGCTTCAATGCGTAGGAATAACATTGGATTGTGTACTTAGAGAAATTTTTGCAAACATATACTACAGAGCTGTGCATTCACTTTTGGCAAGTTAGTGTTCGTGAGTAGTGCTATGACTTTTTTCATAGCACATGAAATACATTTTACCTTCCCAGTTTTACCAAGTGAAAAATCTCATAACTCATAGCAATCAGAGATTTTAGGCTGCGATCTTGAGAAGTATACTATACTTACTGACAATTTCCCTTTTGTGCTTTTATGGGCAAAGGCCAGGAACGAGTTCCACCATCCTCTTCATGAATAGCTAGAAGAAAAAGAGTGAGTAGGGAGCCTTTTTATGGATTTTAGTTAAGCTAAACCCTCTTTGATATTACTTATACTTTTGAACAGAATGAGCTAATAGATTTAAATAATAACATAACTGATGACACATCAGGTATTTATTACCCTATATAATAAGAGAGGAATATGCTAATTAGCCATTACTCGAGGTGTAACGACCAAGCGTGTCATGACCAGATCACAGATCAGCGGAGGGTGGGCCAGCCAGGTACAGGCGGGCTGTGGAGAGCTACAGGAGGGGGCAGGGCAGCAAGCTATGAGGGGGGTTGGGGGGAGCTACAGGAGGGTGGGCCAGTGGGCGGAGAGCTACAGGAGGGCATCAGTGACCTACTGGCTATAAGTGGGCAGCAGAGAGCTACAGGAGAGGGCAGGGCAACAAGCTATGGGGGGGTTGGGGGGAGCTACAGGAGGGCGGGCCAGTGGGCGGAGAGCTACAGGAGGGCATCAGTGACCTACTGGCTATAAGTGGGCAGCAGAGAGCTACAGGAGAGGGCAGGGCAACAAGCTATGGGGGGGGCGGGGGGAGCTACAGAAGGGCGGGCCAGTGGGCGGAGAGCTACAGGAGGGCATCAGCGACCTCCTGGCGCACAGATTCGTGCGCAGGGCTACTGGTCCATATAATAAAAGCCTAAGCGACTGTTATGGTGGAACGACCAGAACGACCGGTTGCTATGATGTGCACTAACCACCAGGGGGCAGACACTCAACTCAGGAGCTGCCCCCTGGTGGTCAGTGCTCTCCCACAGGGGGAGCGCCGCTCATCCAGAAGCCAGGCTCATGGCTGGCGAGCGCAGCGGCGATGGCAGGAGCCTCTCCCGCCTCTGCTAAGGAGCAGCGAGCAGGCGGGCGGTAAGGAGCGAGGGGTCCCAGACATCCCCCCAGGGGTCCCAGACTGCAAGAGGACACAGACTAGGCTGAGGGACCCTCCTCTACAGTGAATGAATTTTGTACACCAGTCCTCTGGTCTTTTATAATTATAGATTTTTCCACATTGTATTTTGGACTTTATTTTCTCCCAACTTATTCCATATCTATTAAAACTGTCCAATTCCTTCTGTTGTTTTTATTTTTGAAAATTAAAGTTACATTCAATATTATTTTGTATTAGTTTCAGGTGTACAGCACAGTAATTATAGATGTTTTTATATATATTTTTTAAGAAATAGGAATTAGCAAATGACAAAAATATAATCTTGCATGTTACATTATTTTATACTAGAGGCTGATGCACGAAATTCATGCAAGAGTAGGCCTTCCTTCCCCTGGCTGCTGGCACCGGCTTCCCTCCGGTACCTGGGATCCAGGCCTCCCTCTGGCCGCCAGCAGGAACATGGGACCCGGGCTTCCCTCACAGCCCTGGCTTCATCCGGAAAGACGTCCAGTCTAATTAGCATATTATGCTTTTATTATTATAGATCTGTGTGTATGTGTATACCATAGAACATAGAATCCACTCTTTGTCTGATACCACTTAAGGGAAATACTGCTTTTATTCTGAAATTGATTGATTTTAACATTGTTCATGACCTCTTTATAATTTTGGTGCACTAATGAAGGAAAAAAGAGATATCTCTTTTATTTACCATTATCATTTTTTATGAGAGAGATTATTTTTATTTAAAGTGAATTATAAAGCATATTGCCAAAATGCCAAAATTTAATTTTCTGGAAAATATATCTGTGCAGAAAAACTTTATTAAAACTCAGGCTGTAATTTGTTCTCTACATGAGTATATTTGTTAGTTATATTTAGTGTTGTTTACTCAAAAGTTTTCTTATATAAAAAATGAATATATAGCCATAAACACACTGGACTGTGATGTGGGCATTAGGTGCGTGGGATTTGGAATCAAGAAGGTACGAGTTAGAATTCTGGGTCTCTCCTTCACAGCTTTGGATTTAGAAAGTTATTTAGTCTCACTAATCTTTCTTTTCTTTAGTGATAAAATGGGATTAAAAACATGATCGATCCTTGAAGATTCTTAGGAAGATTAAGCAAGAGCTTATGTATAAATGTCTAGCATTATTCAGCTATCCATATATGTTTGCAGTTATTTATAATTATTATCTCCCCTCTCAAACACACAAAGCAATAATGTTCAGAATGTTTTTCTCTATTTTGTAAAAACAGAAAGTTGGAGGAAATAAAAACTTCCTGAATTTTAAAATGAAAAACTGCTCTGAGAAGTTGGTACAGAAATGCCTCTCTAAGTGTTTACTACAACAAATTATAAGGGATGAGAGTTTAGTATGAGAAATTGTCTGGAAACACCCCATATTTTCTGTTTTTATTAGTTGATATTAAGTTTTTATAATCACCACATTCTATAAATATTGCTATGGTATTTTATAAGTTTTTTATTGTTTAACTGACTAATTAGATGATGGTAAAAGTGTCTAGTGGAGGAAGTCTGCCTACTTCCAAAAAGAATAAAGGAAAGGGTATTTCGGTAGTTCCTTAAGTCTTTATTTTGCACATATGCAGTTGGGCATTAGGCCAGCAATGAAATGCCTGAGTGATAAAGGGATCCCCTATTTCCATTCCCACTTAGGACTTGTGTATTTGGTATGGATGAGCAAAAGAAAATACGGCAAAGGAGTTGAATTTTCAAAATGCTGGTAATGAAAATAGAAAACTAACGCCAATAAATGTCACTGATTATACTGGCTAATAATTTTGAAAGTTGGTATAACATATCTGGTCTCTGGTAGAGAAGTAAATTCTCTATGTCACATTATACAAAGGACTTTTGATAGACACATTCATGTCTAAAATAACATAGCTTATGGATTGAGTAATTTGTTATTCAAGCACTTATTGAGCGTCTGTCATGTATTAGGCATTTTTTTGGCACCAGGGATACAGTGTTGAACAAAACAGATGCCTTTTCTATCTGAATGTTTATAGTCTATTCGCAGATATCAACATAAAATAGAAAATTGTACAAATAACTGGTAATTGTAGACAGAATTGGATGAAACATAGAATAGCCATGGATTTTCCCAGGACAGAGATTAATTATAATTGCAGATAGAGAAAGTGGTATTTGACAACAGTATTTTCACGGAGGGTGTTATATATGGTTGGGAGAAATATTTTTACTGTGATGCTCGGAAGGTGTGGTTAGGGTTTGGGAGTGTGGGGTAAAACTTTCACATGGATATGCTTGACTAACAACAAAACGATATGAAATGGACAGAACCTCAGCCCAGCTAAGTATTTAAAGAATATTGATCTAAAGAATGGCAAGTTGTTAGCTAGCCCAGGGTACCAACATATCTCAGTTGGGCCTTAAATGTAATACGTGATAAGAAGAAAAACGGCATGCTGTTCTGGGAGGTACAGTCAACAAGCACAATTTAGACTAGAGCTGTAAGAGGGAGGATGTCATAGCAGGTCTCCCAAGGAAGACTCTTTATTATTATTATTATTATTATTATTATTATTACGAAATAGTAACCCCTCAGAGTGATAGTGCTGAGAAGTGGAAGGCTCTCCATCTAGAAGGAGCAACCAGTAGACTGGTCTGGCTTAAGTTTTGTTACTAGGCAACCTGAAACGTGTTATTTATAAACAAGACCCTAAGGGGTTATTATTTTTACCTCATAAAGGAATTTCAGTCCAGCCTGGGGAAGTGTTTGGTAGTTTTCACAGATTTTCATTACCTTTGACAGATATTTAATACCCGAAAACATAGAGGGTCTTACATCACAAGCAAAGTTGTTCTTGCCTTAATGGAAGAGTAGGAAGTTTAGGGTTTCCCATCCTCCCTCCCGTCCTTTCTGTGATCCGCTAGTGAGGAAAGAGGAAGAGAGCTAAACCGAATGCAAGTGAAGAGAATGTTTCAAGGAGGGAGCCATCAGTTGTATCAAAAGCTGCTGTGGGACCAAGTACAGTAAGGACTAAGAATTGAGCACTGGGTGGGGTGGGCTGGCGGGACAAAGACTGACTGAAGTGAATGTGTCAGATGGGAGGTGAGAGAGGAGAGTCTGAAAGTCTGGACAGCTCTTTGGAGTAGTTTTGCTGGAAAGAGTTGTGGAGAAATGAATGATAGCTGGGGAGACTTTTAAGCTCTCAAGGGAAGGATTTTAAAAGAGGGGGATAGTAAAAAAAAAAGAGGGGGATAGTTTAGCATATTTGTATTCTGTCAAGAATAATCCAGTAGATAAGTGAAAATGGTTAATTCTAGAGAGGAAAGAATTGTAGAAGCAAAGTCCTTAATTGCACATTAGTTGCTTGTACTGTGGAAGTAAGCTGTATCTTGTAATAAGTAATTCACACAGATTCTAAAGTAATTTTGTTGTAGTGACAAATATTTAGGAAAATCAAAGAAAATGTGAAGATAGAAGCTAATCTAGAAACAATGAAAATCCAACAGAAATTCAGTAAAATTTTGGTTCTATTGAGAATTATAAGATTAATACCAAACTTAACTTATAACTATGAGATCAAACATTTCTCATTCATTGCCTAGTGCAGTGGTCAGCAAACCGCGGCTCGCGAGCCACATGTGGCTCTTTGGTCCTTTGAGTGTGGCTCTTCCACAAAATACCACGTGCGGGCACGCATGTACAGTGCAATTGAAACTTCATGGCCCATGTGCAGGAGTGGGTTATCGGCCTGGGCGAGTCTATTTTGAAGAAGTGGCGTTAGAAGTGGGGGGTGTCTTTCAGTCAGGCGATGGGAGCCGCGGTGCAGGCGGGCCGCGGGATATGCAGCGCAGGGGAGGTACATTGTTTTGAGGTACATTCGCTGAGGTCGACCCCTTCCAACTCTCCCATCCACACTTGTCTATCTGAAACAAGTATACAAGACGAGTGTGGATGGGAGAGTTGGAAGGGGTAGACCTCAGCGAACGTACCTCAATCAGATTGAGGATGTTTTTAGCAAAGGCTAGCTTAGGAGTACCCTAATTAAGTTAATAACAATGTAACTACCTATATAGTTTAAGTTTAAAAAATTTGGCTCTCAAAAGAAATTTCAATCGTTGTACTGTTGATATTTGGCTCTGTTGACTAATGAGTTTGCCGACCACTGACCTAGTGGAATATAGAGAATTCATTCAAAACAAAAAATTAACCCTAAATAATTTATATTTGTTATTTAAAGACATTTTTACATTTGAGTATTAATAGGTACCACATTTGGGAAATTCAAGGTACTTAAAGGTCAATATCATAACAGTCTGTGAAAATCCAACTAAAGAGCTAACAAAACAAAACAAAAAAGGACTTATATCTTCCCTACCATACCTGAGCTAGTTCTGTCTTCATGTAGCCGGAGGAACAGGTATTATTCCCTCGATGCCCAGAAATGAGACTTGATCAAAGGAGTGATTGAGTGATGGTTTTGAAACAGTCAGAACTGAAAAGTCTGGTGCATCCACCTGAGTATTTCACTGTTGCCCAATTTATTCTGATCACTATCCCATTCTTTTTTATTAGGTTATGCAGATGATCTGTTATTTTCCCTTTTCCCCCATTATTGCTTTCTCCTTAGCCACCCAAACCCATCACCTGACTGTCCACATGACTCTAATCAAATAGGTTACCTGGAGGGATGAGCTCAGCTCCAGATTCCTACACAGCACATTTCCTCTCATGGGAATGCAACCCCAGAAGCCCATGGAAATGCAAACAAAAACATCGATTGTATTAAGACTTTTTATTGTAATGGTGTCATACTTGACAAATAACTTACGGTCATAAGTGCATTATTCCTGACTTAAAACTTGTATGGGATTAGGTCCTTGAGTATAAATTACATCTTTTCCAAGATACCTGACAATAGCATATTGATACTGTTGTCTGGGAACCAACCCCACTTGGGCATGGCTTTGGTCATCTCCTTTAAAAGAATGTTGTTTCCTTAGGATATTTAGATGAAGTGGTGAAGAATCCTCCAAAAATATAGTCTTATTTTCATGGCATTCATTCAGGAGTTTCAAAGGGATGTGGCCATGAGCAAATCTGTAATACACCCGTTTTCTTCCTCCAGACTGTTAGATTGCTCAGCAGCCTACAGGAAGGAGCCACACGTGTGGTTTTAGTCCTATGCCATTTATATTCGTGAAAGGCAATATGGTTATGGTAGTGATTGCTGCAAAGCTGCTTGGAGTTAGCTCCTGACCATTGAATACCACTGTAGTTTTGCTCCCATGAAACTCTCCATTTCAGGTCTAAATTTGTTTCAGTAGTTTTCTTCTGCTCTTAGGTTTCCCATTTGATGGTAATGATGTTTTACTGCACACCCCAATTCACTTTGTCACTGACTTGCTGCTTCTGTCTACCTTACGCATGACTGTCCTCTTTTAGTTCACCATTCACTGGGATCCTGGTGTCATCTGTCCATATGACCAGAATAGTCCGGGGCAGCTGACCTGTGCTTATGTGCACGGTTGTCTTTGCTTCTTGAGTGATTGAACTGCCTCAGCTTCCTTTGGTAAATGTATTCTTATACTTATGCTTAAGTATGATAACTACTAGATATAGATTCAAATTTTAATTCTGAATTTGATTTTTATCAACTTTCCATCTAGTTATGTTATTTCTTTTTTTTATGTTGTTTAGTGGGATGTGGGGCTGGAGAATTGCTGACTTTTTTGGTTTATTCTTTTTAAAAGTAGACTTTGGTAGGACTTGAGTGTACCTCTATCATTATAAAACAAAGACAGGAACTTGTTAAATAGTGAGAAAGGCAGGCAGCCAATATTTATGAAAAATTGAATTTTAAATATGAGTTGAGAAAAATTTTAGTTTATATAGACACAGTAATCATTTGTTTTTTACCTGATTTTCAACATGGAGTGGAAAACCTATCTGTATTTTTTTTTATTTCTGAGCATGCACAAGAATTTAAGTAGAGACCACCAAAAAATTGGCTTCTTATGCTCTTATCTATCTGAAATATCTTCAGTCTATTGATTCTTCTGCTTCATTTGGCATAAACTGGTTTAATTCTAAAATTTGATAATAATAACTGGCTCAGAGAGGAAACAGAAACTGCATTTTTCTAAAAGAATTAGCAGAAAAGATAAAACACTAGGTGAGCTCTGTGGAAACTGTAAAATGTGCAGGAGTGAGTCTGATTGGCTTTCTCCCCCCCGCCCCTCCCCATACAGTTAAAGAGTAAATAAAAGTATAAAGGCAAAAAGAAAAGGATGGCCATGAAAGAGGATCCACATTACAAGAGAGATGATATTTCATTCATAGGTAGATATTACTTAAGGAAATGAAGGTACAGACAAGAGACAAATCTATTCAATAGAGTAGCTAAAGCAGGAAGTTCCACTCCGTTAGAAAGTGATAACCGATCACACCAATTTATTTTGTTAGGACAAGTTTCTCCTATAATAAAAAATTTATGTTTACACAAATACATACTTAAATGAGATATGTAACTAATATAGTGTTCTAATATAGTGATCTCTATATTCATTTTTACCACACCTGAAAAGTTTTCCCTGATAATATTTAAGGCATTGAACATTATATATTGGATTTTGAAACATAATATCTTTTGTTTCCTTTGTAGTTTCATTTATTATTAATATATTTTTTCTCTCCTGAAATAATGTTCTATTCAAATATAAAGCTTCTAATTTGAAGTAGTAAAGGTACTGTTATGCTACAAGGAAATTCTTATTTTAAATATTAGATCACAGGTATTTATAGGATTACTTTGATGATAATTGGACATACATACTTTGGGGTATTGGAGATAAGTACACACACCTATATTTAGCAAATGGGCATTTTACCCAATAACTTTGAATACCTGGAAGGAACAAATTAAAAAAAAGAAGAATATAAGATCCAAGAGTGAAACTTAGTCTTAGAATTATTGCCAGCACTGTTTTTATTGGCTTTTTAATTATTTACAACTCTCTGGCTGTGATTTCTGTTCCCTATTTTTTCTTATTCCCTTAATAATAGCTCTTTTTTTCTGTTCTAAACTGTTACTGTTCTCTCGGCTCTTTCTCTCTGCTTATTTTCCCATTTTTATTACAAAATTTTAATGTTTACTTTCCATTTTTAAGGGAGAATTTGATTAACTGGTATTCTGCTTTGTAGTCTTTAGAAAAGAACAAGTTGATAGTTGTCTATCCAATAAATAAAAGAACAGCTACTAATTTACCGGGTAATAATCACATACTCTATTTTTCCTCCAGCCACCTTTATGTGGGCGACATGCTACTTTGATCATTGGCCAATTATATGTTGTTCATGACCAGGTGGCTTCATTTGCTTTTTTCTTCCATTAATTAGTTCATTTATTCAACAAATGTTTTACAGCTGATGATATGACCAAGAATGTCGACTACTATGAGCTATGATGATTTAAAAAAACACACCAAAAAACTCCTCTTAAAAGCCAACTTTAGTGTACAAGACACTAAAACAATATTGTTTACCCTGTGGGTTATTTTTCTGTTAGTGAGCCTTGAAATCAATTTAGTAGCTCATAATCAGCAGTTTGAAAGAAATGAAAGAGAATGAGGTAAATTAAAAAATATCTGATAGTATCTCCCAAATAAGATTGTATTATGAAACTTGTGTGCAGCACCCTATTTATATACTACATGCAGATAGGTACCGTGAGAGTGGGGATGTGTGTGTATGTGTGTATGCTGAGTCATATTGAGATTTATATTTCTTATTATGACTCCTGTCCAGAAAGTTTGAAAGAGACTGTACTGTAGTTCTCTGACCTTTAACTCCGCCGCCTCTTTTCTCTATCCTCTCTTTTTTTAATTTTATTTTTCAATTACAGTTTACGTTCAGTATTATTCTGAATTAGTTCCAGATGTACAGCAAAGTGGTTAGAAAACCGTGCACTTCTCAATGGTCTCCCCGCTGCTTCAAGTGTCCACCTGGCCCCATTCATATTTATCACAATGTTATTGACCATACTCCCCATGCTGCACTTTGCACCCCTGAGACTGTTTTGTAACTACCAATTTCTACTGCTTAATTCCTTCACCTTTTTCACCCAGCCCCCCAAGCCCCTTCTCTCTGACAGCTGTCAGTCTGTTCTCTGTATCTATGAGTCTGTTTCTATATTGTTTATTTGGTTCATTAGATTCCACACATAAGTGAAATCCTATGGTATTTGTCTTTCTCTGTGTAACTTATTTCACTTAGCATAATACCCTCTAGGTCCATTCATGCCTCCTCTTTTCTACACCTCCTTCTCAAAGTACCCTTCTTGGTTGTTCCACCTTCTTTTCTCTGCCCTGTCACTCTCCATCTTCCTTCCATTTCCCTGTCTTCTTCCTCCTCCCAATTGTCCTTCTCTATCTCCCTCCACCCTCCACCCTCCACCATTCTACCTTTTCTGCTGAATCTTGATTTCTTCTTTCTTTTCCCCATCTAACCAAATCTCCTATCTCAGAAGTGATTATTATAGAACTAAATGATACATATTAAAAATTACAGTCTTTCTACTGCCATCTAGGGGTAGAATTTTAAAACTGTGAACTGAGAGAGGAAGAACTCTATATATTATTTATCCTGTGATTGTTCCTGGATTTTTCCAGTTAGCTTAAAGTTGGTTGTCAGAGAGTGCAATGAATATGCCCTTTTTAAATAAAACTTGAACCTGAACTTGAAACCTAACTTATATTCTCTGTTTTTAGAGCTCTATTATATGAAATATTAAAAAAAAAAGCTAACTAACTTGGGCTAGAAAGAAAAAGCATCACTTCTGCCTACTCGTCCCACTTCCCATCCTGCACATTTGTATGTGACTTCTGAATTAAAATGCTACTTTCTGTGTATCTGTGCTGACTTCGTTTTGTTTTGTTTTTGTAACTATGTATTATCTTTGTTGGATAAATAGAAGCATAGAATGCCAGCTTGTGAACTATTAACAAGCTTTGTTGATGCTATAGAAAAAAACATAAAAAAAGGAAGAGTTATGTCTTGGGATAGCAAGAACTCAGGAAGACAGAAAATAGGAGAATTTGATGAAACAGATAACTAGGAAGAGCCCTTGGAGAATTCATCAGAGAACCACCTTTTCTATAGCTGGGGGCTTAGGAAAAGTTCAGTAGAAACAGAGTGGAACTAGAAAGATAATCCCATGGCAGGTATATGGGTTTCTTGGTTTCTTGGGGAGAGAAAAACCTAGTGGGACTTGAGTGACCTACAATAAGAATAGACTCCTCTGTTGTCAAAAACTGGGGTTGCTTATGTAACATAGTGTAGGTTATAAATCCTCGCTCCAAGGATAAAATAGGTTGATGTCTCCCCAAATCTATCCAACCCTCATTAGCTAGTGTTTCTTCATTGCATTGTGCCCAACACTAGTAAATGCTCAATAAGTTATTTATTGAATGAAGGGATGAATGAACAAAGAATTAATTAATGTAGGATATATATATATATATATATATACTGGAGGCCTAGTGCATGGATTTGTGCACCGGTGGGGTCCCTCAGCCTGGCCTGCACCCTCTCGCAATACGGGACCCCTTGGGGAATGTAGTAATGCAGGAAGGGGCAGGCAGTCAGGGAGGAATCTGGGCCAGGTGCGTGGCTCCTGCTCCCACTCATCCCGCCCTGCTGTGCCTGCTGCCACTCGTAGCGCTGCTGCAGAGGCAGGAGAGGCTCCCACTGCCACAGCTACACTCACCAGCTGTGAGCCCAGCATCTGGTTTCCATAGGTCAGCTGAGTGGTGCTCCAGCTGTGGGAGCGCACTGACCACCAGGGGGCAGCTCCTACATTGAGTGTCTGCCCCCTGGTGGTCAGTGCACGTCTTAGCGACTGGTCAAACGGTCTACAGGTCTAACAGTGGACCAATCACTTAAGGATATATATATATATCCCTAAGTTTGTTTATATATATATATATATACACACACACACACACACAGATATTTTTAATCCTCACCTGAGGATATTTTTTCCCATTGGTGTGTGTGTATATATATATATATATATATATATATATATATACACACACACACACACACACACACACATAGATATTTTTAATCCTCACCTGAGGATATTTTTTCCCATTGGTTTTTAGAGAGAGTAGAAGGGAGTGTGAAGGAAAGAGAAATATTGATGTGAGAGAGAGACATCAGTCGGTTGCCTCTCACATGAGCCCAGACCAGGACCCAGGATCTAACCGGTAGCCCAGGTATGTGCCCTTGACCAGGAATGGAACCCACGACCCTTCTGTGCACAAGCTGATGCTCTAACAACTGAGCACACTGTCCAGGGTGGTACAGTGTTTTGTTTCAGATGCCTAGAAATGCTTTGGCTGGTGATGGTCTATAGTCCTAAACCCTACCCATAAAAGGAAGCTTCCCTTGTATGTTGAAGTAGAAGCAGCAACAACATAAAATGATAACCAGCAGGGCTCCTCACAGCCTCACAGTCGGGCTCCTACCACGATTCCTCTCCAATTTGTTGTCATTCCACCAATTAGATCTCCTGACCCAGCCACCATTTCCATGGATTTTCGTAATGACAAATCCACCTTTATCATGTACTTTCCTTTTCCTGGAAGGCCTTTCTTTTTTCTAGAAAGGTATACTCCAAATTGTAAACTAATTTGTTTCATATATATATATATATATATATATATATATATATAATCATAATCTCTTATTTGGCTCAATTTAATATATATTATATATAATTGTAATAATAACTGTATCATTACTTTATTGCCTTTTCCATTGTCTAGCACACAATAAACAATAAGTGTTTATTTAGGTTTTAATAGTTTTTGGAATTGAACCCCTGTGGGTGAAAACTATTTTTATGGCTTCTAAATGGGCATAATGAAAAGATATTGCTGTATGAAAATTATAGTCCGTTCTAATTTATTCTTTTAGTCTCAGGTAAAATATTTTACCATAAAGCTAGGATAAATAATGCCTTTGATTGGGCCCAAACAATGAATAGTGTTTGGTAGGTTTCTTATGTAATAGTAATGCCAATTTCACTTCCCAGTCAGACTGAAACAAATTACACCTCCTACCCCACTGCAGTTAACTGTGTCAGCATCGGTACTATAAAATCTCAATAAAACCTGAAAACTGTGGCGTATGGATAATCCCACTATAAATTGTAATAAAAATTACCCCTCCAGACTCTATATTCTCTCCATTAAGTTCATAGACACTGTCTCTTTGTACATAAAGTTTTATGAAATAAATCGACCAGATCTCCTGTCTTTACCAGAGAGCAAGCTGTTTTGATTTAAAAGCTGATAACGGTGCAATCAGTTTTTGATGTTTGCAGTGCATTTTAAAAAACATAAATTTCACCTAACGAACCTTAAGTAGAAGGAAAATGCTACTTTTATTTGCACTATGCAGTGAACGCCTCTTTGTGAGGAAGAATAAAATGACATATTTACTGTGGTGGGCCCATTTGTTGCAGCCATAAAACGATGATTTGGTTTCCTTCCACAGATCTCAAATCTTAAAGGTATATTAAGCAGACCTAGGCACAAATCTAAAACTGCTTTGTCTGATTGTTTCAAATCTTGTGTGTTTAGAAGGAATTGTCAGTTTCGTGATTGTATTTTTGACTCTTCTGTGTTAAAACCAAGGGCTCCCTAATCATTCCCGGTGGCCTTTGTCAGAGGTGATGTTTTAAATCAGCCCTCTGTAAACACAGAGCCTTTTTAAACAAAGGAAACCTCCTAGAGACCTAGGTTGTAAATCCCCAAAGAACATGAATTAAACTCTGGAGGAAGCCATCTGTTACAATGAAGGTAGAGTAGGTGGCATTTGAGGTGAAAGTTAAAGGAGCATAAGGCTTTGCTACTCAGAGTAGATAGAAGTATTGCAGACCAGGCAAAGAGTAAACAGTGAGGGCAGAGAATGGAGGGTTCATAAAGAATGAAGAATAGTGTAGTTTTACTGAATTGTAGGCTATAGTGCACTTACACATTGCATAGGGTATAAAACACCTATTGCATGCATGATATATACCTTGAATTACATGTAGGAGAGGATCTGAGTTCCTCCTCTGAAAGAGAAAGCCTTTGAACTCTTGGCTGCAATATGCTTCTTACATTCTTTGTGCATATGATTTTCCAGCTGTGCATAGAAATGACCAAGGACAAATAAATGAGAAGAATACTAGTAGTTCTCAATTTTTTATTTTTATTACTCAGGTCCCCTAAAATGTTTTCTCAATAGATGTTTTTTATGTCTTCCCAATAGCCACAAAAATTTGTAGCATTTCATGTTCTGTAGTAAAATAAAATAGATCTGACTTTTGTATCCCCAATCTCGTACCCCCTGAGGTTCTTATATGTCAACTCCCTGTCCAAATCAGGAAACTGCCTTTATCCATAGATACACTGAGGTATAAACGTGACAGCCAACAAGGAAGGTGTCAAAATTATTATTAAAATAACAACTTGAAAAATCCCAGCAAGGTCTTTTGAGATTGGAGTAAATAGGCTTAAACGGTTCTTCAGTCCTTGGAGATAATACTTTATTACAGCATAATAATTGTTTTTGAAATCATGATCATTAGTAATGACAGAAAGGGTAAATTATGCTCAGTCTATTTGAGGTAAGCAACAAAGTATGTAATCAATCTTATGAAGATATTTATTAAGAATCTTTTCAATAATTAACCTGTATTGAATGCCTATATGTCCTTTGTGCTTTACATACATTATCTGTGAATCTAACATATGTAAGACTTAATGTATGGGTATTACTGCCTGTCTTTTACATATAAGAAAATGAGGACCCATGTAACTTCCTCTACTTCTTATAAGGTCACAGCTTATTGGTGGTAGAGACTTGAATAAAATCAAAACTTTTTAATACTTTCATGCCATTTTGCTAAACTTGGGCTTATTACTTTAAAATATATGCCTTAGTTTTCTAGAGAATTTGTCAATATTAAATAGCCTAGTTCCATATTCCCTCAATAAGACACATTGTATTTTTAAATCATTTAAATTTTTTGTGAAGGTTAAAATTTGTTACAAATGAAATCTACTCTACACAAGGTGAGGTAAAAGTAAGTTTACAGTTGTTCATATGAAAATAATACAATAAATAATACAAGAATAAACTTTCACATACAACTGTAAGGCTACTTTTGCCCCACCCTGTATATAAATCATACACACATATATGAATAGCATAAAGTAATTTCATGTTGTTAAATATTAGCTTCATGGTACCATGTTATGTATTTTCATTTTTCCATTTTCTCGCAGCATTAAAAACAATAGCCTCGAGCTGTAGGTTAACATTTCTAGGTTTAGGAAAATTTTGTCAAAGTGTGGTTCACTGAATTTCAGAGATTGGCATCTGTGTCATCTTTAGACATATCTGGTCCCTGCCTGGAGCTCTCTTGAGCAGGGAATTGGTTAGACAGACGTATACAACAGACACATCGGTTCAGTCTTGCCTCGTTCTGGTGGTGATTGTTTTCTGAAAAACAAAGGGAAAACCACAAAACAAAAATACAGCCAGCATTTATTATTACTGTTATAATTACATTTATTTTTCTTAGATTAATGAGTTCAATAAAATTCTCAGCACTAGCCAATAGCTAATAATCATTATAACATTACAGTTTTAGAATTATCTTAGCTGATATAAGCAGATGTTCTGAAATGCCTTTTTCAAAATTGGAAAATAAATTCCATAAAACATGTGCTTTTGGTTACAGAGAATAGCTTCATGGTAAGATCTGACATTTTCCAGTTTTTACTTCAGTGTTTCTTCAGTGTCGTATAGTATGTTTTCTGTTTTTATAGCTCCCTTACTATTGTATTGTTTGTCAAAGAGTAAAGGACCTTGTATGGTGTCCATAATTGATTGGTATCATGATGGGCGGTAGCAAGTATTTTCCAACACATTCTTCAAGTCTTGGTTATAATAGAACAAAATCCATTTATATCTAACCAATGAGCACTGCAGGTAAGGCACTGTTTAGTGGCATTGGTATGCCCACTGGTATCGACACTAATCAAGGTAGTACAACCTCCAGTGATGTGTTTTATCGCATCCACTTTGCAACGATGACAACTATTAAGAGGCCTGTCTCTTTCCTTCTTTGACCAATTGTGATCACATGTTATGTTAATCACCATAATAAGCCTCTTATACTTAAAAGTAAACCCCCTTTCGACTATAATTTAAACTAGTTTTTTTTTTACTTGTTTTTTAATTTTTTAAAAAATATCCTCACCCAAGGAATTTTTTTCCATTGATTTTTACAGTAGAAGGGGCGGAGAGAGGGGACTGGGATCGAGACTGCAACCTAGGTATTTGCCCTAGACCTAGAATCGAATCCAAGACCTTTTGGTATGCAAGCCAATGCTCTAACCACTGAGAACACTGGCCAGGGCTTAAACTAGTTTTAGCAGTGTAATTTTATATGATCTGATTGAAGTGAAATATTATAGCCTTTTCAGTTCACAAGTCTAAATAAGTCATTGGATGGTTTATAGCTATTTTTCATTATGATTAACATTGAGAATAGAATTATGATTATTATTGAGAATAGAATCATTTTTACTAACAGCAAGCATAAGCTATCAAGGACTCAGACTCTACTTGTTAATACTATTTATCCTAAACCTTATTCCAGAGAAGATATAAGGAGTATCAGCCATATTATTACTTTCAGTCAGTGGGTAGTTCATTTAGAGAGGCCTTGCATATTTGTAAGGAGCAGGGTGAAGTGACCATCTCATATCTGGGTATGTTAAAATGTACTCAGAGAAGACCTTGGTATTATACCTTATTTATGCATGCTATATAGATATAAATAAAAACACAGTATATTCATATAGTATATTCGTATTTTTAAAAATACCACCCAGAAACTTTTATACTTTATAAAGTAAATGAAGTTAGTTGACTTATTATAAATATACTAGTAGCCCTGTGAGTAGCTCGCTGCCGCTTGCCTCAGCTGGCCACCCTGCCCACCGCCGCTGGTAGCTCTCTGCTGCTTGAAGCTCACTGCCCCGCCCTCCTGTAGCTCTCCGCAGCTTGTAGATTGGTCGTGACATTACAGCGTCCTGGCTAATTTGCATATTCCTCTATTATTATATTGGATTGAATTTTGTTCCCTATTGTTGTATCATTTAAATAGCAAAAAATCTTCATGATTATTATTTAAATGAACATGATTAAAGCACCAATTTATTTTGTTTTTTTGCTTTCTTATTCTTTTATCAAAACTAAATAAAATTTACACTTCCAGATTAAAAACATTAAGCATTTTATTTAAAAAGAAATCTTTAAGCACTATTTTTTAACTGCTTGTCTTACCCAGAAATTGTCCAGTGTATTTCTTTCCATTCACTTATTCATTTGATTAATACACATTTATGATTTCACCACATGAGCAGTGCACAGATGCAGAGACCTGGGAATATTAAAGAGCATAGTGTATCATGATAGATTCTAAATTATACAAATAGATAGGTTAGTTTAGTTGAAATAAAGGGTATTTATAAGAAATGGAAATGAGGCTCCAAGGATATTCATGAATCTAGTTATCAAAAGCCTTGTATGCCAAGCTAAGGAGTGTATATATACTGAATGATACAGGGAGACACAGAAAGTTTGAGAGTAGGGGGAGTAACATTCAAATCTGTGGATGAGGAACTGAATATAGAGAAAATAAAGGGAATAAAGGTAAGAGGCTATTTAGGAAGCCAGGTGAGAATTCCTACAGGCCTGTACAGAGGCAGAATGAATGGAAATCTGATGGACAGAACATAGATGTCAAAGATGAAGAAAAAACATAAATGTAGGCTAGTTCTTGTTTTAGCAACTGAAACTTGTTGAGAAAGTTCAATAGAAGAACATATGAATTGAAAACTCATACTGAGAATTTTACCCAGAAAACAACGCAAAGTGGAAAAGTTGACCAAAACTTGAAGGAAAAATTAAGAGACATCAATTGAAGTGTTCCAAAATTTATCTAAAAGGACTTCTATAAAATAAGAATAGATAGAATACAATATTCAAAGAAATGTCTAGGAATTTTTAAAAATTAAGGAAAGTCATGAATCTTAGAGTATACACAAATATGTTAAAACTAGAGGCTCAATGCACGAAATTCATGCAAGGGCCTCGGCCCTTGCAGCCCTGGCTTCCACAGCCCTCGCAGCCCCAGCTTCGTCCAGAAGGTTGTCTGGAAGGTCATCCGGACGTTCATTCTGCTGTTTGGTCTAATTAGCTTATTAGCTCTTTATTATATAGGATAAATCCACTTCAGGACACAGCAGTGAAATTGTCAAGCATGATTCATAAAGAAAATCTCAAAGGCTTACCTACAAAGGAATTAAAGAATGACGGACTGTCAGCAACAACAAATGCCAGAAAGCAATGCAGTAAACTAGTGATTTTCAACTAGTGTGCTGCAAGAGTATGCAAAACGTGCAATACTTGACTATTTAGTCAGAGGCACTGACCTCTTCAACAGCCAACACAACAATAGCCATCTAGTGTGAATGAATCAAATTTATACCTATTTTTTTCTCACATTGGCAAAAAATATATTTTTGGTGTGTTGCAGAATTTTAATAATTTGTTTTTGTGTGTCATGAGATGAAAAAGGTTGAAAATCACTGCAGTAGACTTTCCAAAGGGCTAAGGGCTCCTAGAATTCTGTTGGCAGTATAGTTTCAAAAATTCAGACATATATGCACTAAGAGCTTATCACCCACACAAATTTGTGGAAAGAAGTAAAAAATGCACTTTTGAATGAAGTAAAAGAACTCAGAAGGAAAGGTGAGCTTAGAACTGGCTTTTAAAATATATATAAATATCTGCATAAAGACAGAGACTTTAATTAACTCTTGATAAGAAAACATGAGCCAAATTTCTAGTGAAGAAGAGAAATGGGGCAGTGGAAATAGTCATTAGTAGTTATAACCTGCTTAATCCTTTCGTGTTTTGGAAGAGACTAGACATACAAAATTATATTAGAAAAATATAAAATCTTGCCATATTAAGTCTTATAACAATTCTAGAGGCCTGGTGCACGAAATTTGTGCATGGGGGGGCGTGGTCCCTCAGCTTGGCCTGCAACGACACCAGCGTCCCTCACGCGGATGCCCCTCCCCTCCCACCGCGCTGCCGGTGTGCAGATGCTGGGCTTGCATTGCCAGGGCGACACTGCCAGTGTCCCGCCCCAGCCACTGTGGGTGCCGCCATCTTTATCACGGAGTGATGGTTAATTTACATATTACTCTTTTATTAGACAGGATGGGAAAATGGGTATGTTCATACATCAGTGGTAATGTTAATTGATTCAACTGCTTTGGAGAGCAGTTTGGCGATCCTCCTATATAATAAAAGGCTAATATGCAAATCAACCAAACAGCAGGACAACTGGTTGCTTTGACGCACACTCACCACCAGGGGGCAGATGCTCAATGCAGGAGCTGCCCCTGGTGGTCAGTGCACTCCCACAGGGGGCGTGCCACTCAGCCAGAAGCTGGGCTCGTGGCTGGCGAGCGCAGCAGCAGTGGCGGGAGCCTCTCCTGCCTCCACGGCAGTAGGACATGCCCTGAGGGCTCCTGGACTGCAAGAGGGCACAGGCCGGGCTGAAGAACCAACCCCCCCCCCTCCCGAGTCCACAAATTTTGTGCACTGGGCCTCTAGTATCTAATAAAACTGATGATCTGCATGACCCATAATTATATTAGCAGCCACAGACTATGAGGAAACTTGCAATAGCTTTTCTAACAGTGTATATTGCAAACATCTTAATTTCCCATCATTATAAGAATAAATAAATAATGGTGGTCCATTTATAAAGTGATATAACATATAACAAAGTAAAAGAATTTAAAATCTCAAATGTTATGTTAAGTGAAAATAACCATGTCATAGAATATGATATCATTAAATAAAGTTTTTAATAATCTGAAGTAACTACTGCAAATGTTTAGGTTATTTTAATCTTTTAGGAGAATAAATAGGTGGTCATCATAAGTTTGTATAGAATTTCTTAAGTTAAAATGACTTGAATTTTATAAGCAAGTTTATGAAAGCACATGCTGGCTCATATGTTAAATGGCTCTTCATATTTTGTCTTTTACATGAAGGATTGTTGGGTGTGAGAAACACTGGGAAGAAGCAATTTTCAAGATTTCGAATAGTTGAAGGAGAAGCAGGACTATAAATCCTGATTTATTTAATTGGTAGTGTAAGTGTGGTGGGCACATAGGAAGATTGGCATGTGAACCTGCATGGATTGTAATAAGCCACCAGGGCCTCAGCGTGGTCTCGGAGACAACCAGTGCTTTGTGCTGAGGTGACTGGCCAGCTTTAGTTAAGGAAATCCAGGTAGATTATGTTCAGGATGCTTATTAGTAGCACATAATAAACTTCGGAAGTTATCCAAACATAAGTATTATTGTTTTTTACCACGAAAAATTCTATCTGTCTTTATTATTATATTCAAAGAAAGCGCTATCAAGCTTTTGTGTCTGTTTAACACTTAAACATACTGACCTCAACCTACCAGACCTTTGCCTGGGAACACCCAAGACCTCACCCTCCATCATAGCTCTTATGTCTTCTTCAGGAACTTAGATAACCCAGGTGGGCTTTCATTAAGAAGAGAGTGTAAACCCAGTTTAAAGTTAGGAGTGAAAAATAGACTAGTGTTTACCTTCTTTGCTCCTCCCAATATAGCATCTATATATATAAAAGCCTAAGCAACCGTTAGGACCGGTCAACCGAACGACCGGTCGACTGACTAGTCTCTATAACACGCACTGACCATCAGAGGGCAGACGCTTAATGCAGGAGCTGACCCCTGGTGGTCAGTGCGCTCCCACAGCCAACCTCCTGCGGTCCCTTCCCCTGGCTGGCCAACCTCCCGCGGTCCCTACCCTTAGACTGGGCGAGACGGCCCTGATCGCCCCCGATTGCCAGCCAGGCTGATGGACCCCACCTGTGCACGAATTCATGCACTGAGCCTCTAGTATATTATAGCTGTGTTCTCAAAATACTTGTTTGCCCTGGCCTGTCTTCTAGGCAGAATTACAACTTTGATCTGATTCAAGAGTCATTTCTGGAGACAGCGCCACCTGCCTATATGAGCTGCTTCCCTCACCATGTCAGAGGCTGAGGAAGCATCTGAATAAAAGATCCCCAATCTAGTGATGCCTGAAGCCAAAGGAAGTCATAGCTCCATTTACAGGTGGTAGGGATCTCACTGGCTTTCTCGGACATAAACCAAAACACATACAGTCCTTGTTTCTCATGGATCACAGAAACTAATGGAATTGTCCTTTCAAATAAAAACATACCACTCTTAGAATTGATATGGAAACACCTGTAAATCCAGTTTTATAGAGAAAATTTTTCTTTTAATACATGAACACTCACCTCCTTCAACCTATAGTGAAACAGAAGAAAAAATGTAGGAAGACTTGCTTTTTTGGCCCAAAGATATTTACAAGTCATTTTTTAAAAGCTATTCAGCTCAAAACAGGACGATGCTATGCAGTGCACTGGAAAGAGAAGAGCTGGCCGCTGTGTTTCCCTCCTAAAGACAAATCACATTCCAGAATTTTAACTCTGTGGGCCATTCATAGGTATAACATTTTTCTGCTTTTCACAAATGTCCCAGAAGTCCATTATGTAGTGCTTATATTTTGCTAAGTTACATGTTAGAGTCCCATGAACCCACAAGGTGTCAGTACATGAGAGAGCCTCCCCAACTTAGGACTGATCTCAGGGCTGCTTCGTGCTCTCTGCTTGTGGCCCACACGGTAACTCCTGTAAATTGTTGGGGTATGGGGAGGTGTGTGTGTGTGTGTAAATTATCAATCAAATGAGAAATAAAACTTTCATAACATTTTTAAAATGTGATGTGAGGATGTGCCCAAGAAATCTGTAAGTCTCAATAGAAATGTTATGGGGTGTGAGGACAATGTGCCCATTCCTGAAGCCAAGGGAAGAGAGTTTTAAGAGTTCACAGTGAAGGGAGATAACCAATAATCTTGAAAGCCGTAGAGAAATCCAATAGCATGGATAAATAATTCACAAATTTTGGATGGTTTCAGAATATATCTTCAAGAATTCAAAGGCTCTGTTGTATGTCTAAGAAGACTAAGTCTTGATTACATGTTAGGGACATGTAGGTTAGCAGGTTTACTGGTAAGTATAAATGAGGCACAGAGAGCAAAACTATTTGAAGAGGGGTGGAGGGCAACAGCAACCTTGATTGTACTAGTAAATGTGCCCACTTTTTACTAACCTTTTTACATTTAAACCAGCAAAGAACCTGTCTATGATAAGTTACTTATGTGCCAACTAACTGCACATAGCATAGCTGATATAGAAACAGAACTGGTAAGTGCATGTAGATTTTCTGCCTTCCTTAATTGTTTCTTATATCTAAAGCACATAAGATGAGGTCTATGATTCAGTGGTACTTAAAATTATTATATTAAAACAGTAGAAAAAGAAATCACAACTTGCCGTATATACACAATGAGATATAGAATTCAGAGTTCATTTGTAAGGAATTATATAGGTCCATGATGGTATTGTCTTAGCTAAATGTTGTCATCGTCATTTTTATCATCATCACTTGGGCTTTTCCTTCCTGCCAGACCAAAAGGAAATGGTTGTGGGGTGGGAGACATTTGGCAGCTATCTATGGGAGCATGCACCATCTTTGCCTTTGCCTCTGGCTCTCTGGAACTTCAGAGGAAGATCTTAGGACTGCACATTTAAGAACATGTAACTCCAGTTTGTCATGACATAAAAAGGTTAACGTGGGTGAAAAATTATTACAGCAAAATCTTAGTCTGTTTCTTGAAACATTCAATTCTCCCCAGTACAGAAAAAGCAGATAGAGCAGAAGGACCAAGTGAAATAAAACGTGAGCAAAAACACCGTAAATTAATGCCTAAAATCTCCCTTCTCTGTGCATTACAGATGAAAATTAGTTCAGTGATCTCATTACTCCCCATATGTTCTCACCACAAAATCACTTTATTATTAAGTATTTTAAGTCATCTGCCTAAAGTGGATTCAGTTATGAATAAATCAATTGGAGTTGGTTGGCTAGGGTTTTAAGCAGCTGTAATGAATGGACAAAATGGGAAGGTAGCGGGAAATAGAAATCTCAGAGGGCTCCTAGAGTTAGAGACTCTTGGCTGACTCTGGAGAGTTATATGAGGTTACCAAGCATAGTGTAAAAGTCCACTTATTAAGTGGAAAATTTTATGAACTTTTTTTAAACACAAAAAGCCTTTTGTGTTCAAAGACATACTTCCAGTGAACACAAAACAATGGTAAATCTGTATTCATTTTCCTTTTACAAATAAGAGAAATAGTTTTAGTTATGGTCCCATAGGCATATGAAATCCTAGTAGCTGTTGTGATAATCTCAATAAACATTAAGTTTTAAGCTATATTTTTAAATGAATTCCTTCATTACAGTTTCTAAGCAGTATTATAGAAATGATAGGTATATTGAAATGTTTAAAGTATTTTCCTGGAAGGAGAAAAAAGCCGACTCATTGTAATTTAGCTAAAAAGGGAATAGAAATTATGAATGTTTTCATTCCCATGTCATCCCATGGCCTATTCAAACTAAAAATATACATATCTAAGACTTTATAGAGTAATAGAAATTTAATAATTGTGACTTTTCTTCCACCAATGCTAATATTAGACTATAAACCAGAATGTAGTTTTTAAAATATGAATTAGACACTTATATCATTATATTACAGAATCTTTTGCCAACTTGGGACCACTGTGATCATCTTAAGAGATCTGCATTTATTACCATCGTTTTCATCAATAAATATTACATTTTACTGTGTACAGGGCGTATAATTGATATGGTCTCTCTCAAGGAGCAGATAGAATTATAAGGATGATAATAAGTATGTGCTTAAATATAATTCAAATGGAAAGTGCAAGAGTACCATTATGCAAAGTATGAGGTTTTTGTGTGTGTGTGTGTTTTAAGCCATGGTATTTGTTAGAAAATGAAAGGAAGGTTCTTGAATAAGTTATCATTTTGTAGGGAGAGTGGATTTTTGTTGACCGAATTGCAGGTGGAAGGGAATAGAAGATCCAGCTGGATTAAGGGACTTTGGGGATAAGATACATGAGTTCTGAATGAAAAGTGAATTGTGGAATGGTTGGGGAGGGCTATTGAACCTTATTTGTTAGATGATGGGAAAATTCAAGGTTTTCAAATATGGAATATGTGATTTTACTCATATGTGGGATATAAAGCTAAAAGCAATAAATTAACAAGCAAGACAAATAAATAAAAACTCATAGACACAGACAACAGTATAGTGGTTCCCAGAGGGAAAGAGGGATGGTGCGGTAGTAAAAGACAGAGGGTTAAATATATGGTGACATTGGGTAGGTAACACACAATGCAATATACAGATGATGTATCATAGAACTGTATATTTGAAACCAGGCATAGACTTTCATTAACCAATGTCACCCCAATAAATTTAATCAAAAAGTTAAAAGTCAAATGGTGTTTTGTGGCTAGCCATATGGTTTCTGTGACAACTACTAAACTCTGCCATTGTAGCATTAAAGCATCCAGAGACAAAATAAATGAGCATGGTTGAATAAAACCTTACTTATAAACACAGGTGGCAAGACCAACAGGCCTTAGTGTGCCCATCCCTGAAACCAGGGGAGGGAGAGTGTTAAGAAGAGGCCGGAAGTGAAAATGAGAGATGAGCCCTGGCCAGTGTGGCTCAGTGGTTGAGTGTAGACCTATGAACCAGGAGCTCGCTGTTTGATTCCGATCAGGGCACATGCCTGGATTTCCGGCTTAATCTCCAGTAGCAGGTGTGGAGGAGGCAGCCAGTCAATGATCCTCTCTCATCAATGATGTTTCTATCTCTCTCTCTCCTTCTCCCTTCTTCTCTGAAATAAATAAAAATATATTGTTTTAAAAATGAGAGGTAATCCACTATAGAGAAGTCCAATGACAATATAACTGAGAAGTGGACTTTGTACCAGGGAATTATAGGAACATTATGAGATTATTTTTTAAGGTAACAGGAGCAGACACCATTACTTTCTCAAGTGTGCAGATAGGAATTGGGAAAAAATGAGTAAATTGCATATTATATCTACACAGTAGCAACAGCTAAGATTTACATAACTGATTGAATTTTTTAAGTCTTCATTTGGGGTTATATCAATCATAGTTGCTACATAGTGAGGCATAGAGTCTCAGTAGCAGCAAAAGTAAAGAAAGTAAGAAACACAGCCTATGGAAACATCAGTAAGCAGAATGGGACCCTGGAGGGCTGGTCATAATCTCGGAGTTCACCATATTTTGAGTCCGGCTTTATTTACTTATGAATTTTTCTCTCATCTTATATGTTTATATGCTAGAAAAATCAGGCATATATTTGAGCAACTGATATTCTCAAACCAAATGAGGTCAGAACATCAGTTGTACCAATATATTATGAAGAGTGTGCTTTATCGCCCTTCAGGTAATAAAGTCCTGAGTTATAGTATGTGCAGCCAACTCAAGGTGCCCAAAGAGAAAAAGGTGGTGTGATTTTACAGAATATTACGTCTCTATTGATTCTCATGCATGTGTCTCCAGCTGAATCTCTGCCCTGCTCCCAGCTCATAGAGCCAGGATAATCCTAATCACAGGATAGAATTCAGATCATCTTTTTTTTTTTAATAAATTTTTTATTGATTTCAGAGATGAAGTGAGAGGGAGAAATGGAAACATCAGTGAGGAGAGAGAATCATTGATTGGCTGCCTCTTGCACGCCCCACTCTGGGGATTGAACCCACAACTCAGGCTTGTGCCCTGCTTGGGAATCGAACCATGACCTCCTGGTTCATAGGTCAATGCTCAACCACTGAACCGTGCCGGTCGGGCAGATCATGTCATTCTTGTGCTCAGTGCTCTCCAATGGCTTTCCTCCCCACCCAGAACACAGCCCAAAATCCTTATGTTGTCACCAACCCCTTAGTACTCTGCACGCCTTCCTGTCTGTGTTCATCTACTTCGCTCTCCTTTTCTCAGCTGCAGGTGTAGGCTCCTTGCAGGTCCTCAGACATATAAAACCAGTGTCACCTCAGAGCCTTTGTACCTGATGTTTACCACTACCACCCCACACCCCCAAATTAACCATATCTGTAAGCCTCCCTCTACTCCTCAGGTCCCTCCTTGCTCAGATGTCGTCCTCTCTGTGAGGCCTCTCCTGACCACCCTCTGAAAATATCTACCTGCCTCTCAGCAGCCCCTCCCCCTTCCCTGTTACATTCTGCTCCATGGCACTTACAGAGTATGTGTTTTCTTATTTATCTGTTTGTTATCTGTCTCGTGCCAGTGTGGAAGCAGGAATTTTATTCTGCCTTCTCCGCTGCTTTCTCCCCAGCACCCCATAGAGTGCTTGGTACCTCATAGGTGCCCAATAAATATCTGTTAACCAAATCTATAAATGAATTTGTGGATCATCAGAAGTAGTGGTTTTATATATTATCCAATATATATTCTGTAGTGGTATTTTCAGTTTAAATACTTTTTTAAAAAAACCAAAACTGCCTAATTTGAATTAGTCCAAGAAAAGGTGAGGGACTTGGAAATACTGTGATGGAAAGGATGGTTGAAGAAGCACTAAATTTACTGTCAGAGTAAAATGGAATGATGGTTGACTGCTAAGTGCCAGGCAGGGTACTAAAGGCTTTGCATATATTATCTCACTTACTCACCACAGCAGCAGTGGCAGGGGAACCTGCTGGATGAGCTGTAGGAAATCAGTTGCCCCAGGTCAGACAAGTGACAGGCCCAGAAGTCACACCCAGGTTCTCTGAAGCCAGAGCTCTGTTTTCATCCTAAAGAAACACTGGGACTATCCTTTTAGGAACAATTTCTGCACCAGATGAGTGCAGGAATTGCTCCTAAAAGGATAGTCTTCTACTCTCTGATGCCATGATGCTGTGACCTCTCCCCTGCACCTTCTTCCCCATACAGTCCTTTCCCTTCCCTCCCCTTCTCCCACTGCCCTTCTTTCTCGTAGCAGCAACCGCCCTCCTGGAAGCCAGCCGAGGCTTCTCTAACTGGGCCATGCTTCAGCCTTGGCAGGGCGAACAATGAGGGCATCTGTGGGTGGCAGGCAGCCTGTCAGTGACTGAAGGGGGGAGAAAGGCTGACAGCACTCCAGCCGCCGGCTGCCTCGCACCCTTCTGTCCATCTGTGTCCCTCCGCCCTCTCCCCTCCAGCCCTGATGGTGGAGGTAAATGGGCTTGAATAATTCCTTCTGTGATTCATTCTGGTTAGAAAAGGTTACTTTGTAAATTTCAGTGTATGTTCATAGATTGTTTTTTGTACATATTTAATATGGTGACTGAAGGAAAAACTTCCTTTCCTTTAAGAATAGCTGAATAGGCCTATTGAAGTCTAAGGAAGTTGGAAGAGTGTTGAACCTTTTGGCAGTGCCTTGGATGAGGTGGGGGAAGTGAGAATGCACTGAGGTCCCTGTGTCGGTGCCAGTCCACTGTGACCCGGGGGAAAGGAAAGGGAACATGTCTCAGGTGCATTGAAGAGAGACAAATGTACCAGACTTGGGGTAACCACACACCTGGGAGGATCCACCCAGGTGAGCCTCCTGTCCGCTATGAGTTGTTCTCCTGAGCAGTAATGCTGGCCGATGGTCCCCTCTGGGAGAAGCCCACCTGAGGCACAGCTAAGGATCAAAGAAGATGCTTCAAAACCAAAGTGCCTGTAAATACATTCTGCATATTTTGACTTGAGAAGGAAATGGTGTCAGAGATAATATGTGGCTTTTCTTTTTCATATTAATCGCTCACTTAAATGTATGCCACTTAAGGCCAGGCTTCCTCTTAGGAGGAGGACAGAGAGGAGTGTGATAGGCTGACTCTAACGGTAGTAGCCCCTTGTCCACGTCATTGCCAGGAAATCTCTGAAGGAGCCGGGAGAGTAGCATGGTGCATTGATTTTTGTATTGCTATAGTGCTGTGTAACAAAGCACCCCAAACTTTCATAGATTAAAATAGCAACTATTTTATTCACTCACAGTTTTGTAAGTCAAATATTTGGAATGCGTTTAGCCAGGAAATGCTTATGCTGGTCATGCACATGGGTGGCTGCGATGTGGTCGGTCCATCCAGCATGGCTCACATCAGTTGGGGTTGGCTGCCAGCGGAGCAGCTTGTCTCTTAGGTTTTCCTGGGCTTCTTCAGATGTGACCAGGTTCCAAGCCAGCAGGTTCAGCATAAGTCATTTATCATGATTCATTGGGGTGATCTTTACAGAAACAATTTACCATTAAGTATGTTTTTGAAAGTCAGAGTAAATGGGTTCAACTTGAGGTGTTGGAGTTCTGCAGTTACCCTTCCAGGGATTTCGTCACGGCGAGTGAAGCTCTCACAGTATTTCACAACTCCTCCAACTCAGAGACCGGACACCTCCACCAGCCATGGGCTGGTATTCTCCCAGCTGCCTGATCCCTTTTCCTTTAAAAGGAACGGAATCTCAAATGTAAATTCCTTTCAGATGCCTGCAGGTCGTCTATTGCTCTCTTACTTAGGGAGGTGGATATGGTTTTGGTTCTGGTGCTCAGGTTACCTTTGCATTTTCTCTGAATGGGCACCCCAGTGAATGGGTGCTTCCTAAATGAACTGAGAAACTCAGAGACTAATGGAGGTTAAGGAAGGTAGATGTCCCTACCCCACATTTCATCAAAGGAGAATGGAATTATGCAAGTATGCAGATAAGCTAATCATCTGACCTAATCAGCAATGCAGATTTCAAAAAGCCTTTCTAATTGCTGCCTCAACTTGGCTGAAGGTATGGGTAAAAAGAGCTTCTCAGCATGATGGGAGCAGATGTATTTCATAATATTGATTGAAAATATTGGAAAGAAATCCTCAATTATAATGTTCCTGAAAAGTACATCCAAAAAAGGACATCATATTTAACATATTTTAAACTTTCATTGAGATATAAACATAACATAATTTAGATGATCAACTCTCACACCAGCTCTTTAGAGTCTTTTGTATGGCTAGATTTTAACTTTCAGTCAGGTTGCTTATTGGCTAATTGCCCTATCTCCCTTGAGTTGTATTACTTACCTATGATAACGCTAGTTTTCTTGGACAAAATAGGACCACCAGAATATTCCCTTATCTTTAGCTAGCTGTTAAGTTGGTATCTTGGCAAAGGAATCTTCGTGCATCATGTTTCAACAACTTTAAATGTTAAATTGTTGACATTTACAGGCATACATAACACCACACAATATGTGATTCAGAAGCCTACATAGATCTGTTACTCCTTTTTGGCTGCGTTTGGGTAGTTATGAATGATTGGTAACAGAATCATTCTATAACAGATTGCCCAAAAGAAACTATCTGTGAATTCCTGGTTGTAATGCCTGTATGATCCCTGTGACCTGTGCTACATGAATGCTGGTTGTTCATCTTGACCTTACTTTCTTTGAGCTACTCAGTATCTTTCCAGTACATTCTGTTTACTATAAGTTACTCTGAGCCCGTTTCTGTTGCCTGCTGCCAAGATAAATCTTAAATGATCCAGTGCCTCAGTGCCTTTGGAGTGGCTGATGCTTAAGCAGTTCTCTGTTATCAGATGGTTGCAGAACTGGTCCTTTCTAGAAAGAGTTTATCCAACATCCCTCTTCTAGGAAATCTTCTCTAGAGATCAGACACAAAGTCTTTTTGTCCCACCATGTGTGGGACAAAGAAAACATTCAAAAACTCTTAATTGTGTTACTGCATAATTCCTGGCATTTGCAGAAGCGAATGCTGTATGTACTAGTATATGGGGAATTGGTGAGGGCTAAGTCACATAACAGTGTATTGTTTTATTTGAGGGCCAGAAAACATGGATAGTCCAATTTATGACTTAATATCTTTTCTAGTTTCTATATCCAAACCCTTAAATCTCTAACTCATAGCCCTGACCGGTTTGGCTCAGTGGATAGAGCGTCGGCCTGCGGACTGAGAGGTCCCAGGTTCGATTCCAGTCAAGGGCATGTACCTTGGTTGCGGGCACATACCCAGTAGGGGGTGTGCAGGAGGCAGCTGATCGATGTTTCTCTCTCATTGATGTTTCTAACTCTCTATCTCTCTCCCTTCCTCTCTGTAAAATATCAAGAAAATATATTAAGAAAAAAATCTCTAACTCATAGTTTCTTAACCTGGCACTTTTGACATTTTAGACTAGTTAATTCTTTGTCATGGGGGACGGACTGTCATGTGCATTGTGGGATGTCCAGGAGTATCATTGAAGATACCAGTAACATCTCCCTCTCCCCAAGTTGTGTCAAATTAGAATGTCTCTAGAAATTTCCAAATGTCTCTTGGGGAGAAATTTGCCTTTGTTTGAGGATCACTAGTTTAGGTTATTTGAGTTATTTTCTCTTTAATTTAGCCAACAATTACCAAGAACTTTCATTGTTAATACTACATTTGAATATGTGGATACTTACAGGAATAATGTGTGGCAGTAGGTTCTACAGATATACATTCCTTCCTAAGCACGTTTAGTTACAAACATGTTGAAACTCTCTAGGTATAGTTTTTCTATTCATATTTTAAATGTTAGGTAGAATCATAAAAAATTGTTTGTGTGTAAAATATGATGAAATACTAGCATTTTCCTGATGATCTACCTAATGCATGATACACAGTAAGAAAAAATGTTTTGAGAAAAAAAATGAAATTGTAAATATACCCAGATGTCATTGTAACCATGACTTTAAGTGGATTTGCTTTTTGTAAGCAGCAGTGGTTTTAGAAATGTTGTTGGGCATTTTGAGGAGTGGCAATCTGCTTGGAACTGGCTGGCTTTGAAGCCACTAATTCTAACAATGCCATTGGCAGCGAGTGCAGTACTTTTAATTTGGAAGATGTGTGTATTTTGTGCTTGAGGTGAGGGCTGATGGAAATCCTACACCATGGTTATTAAAGCTGTTCATAGAGAGAAGAAGGTGGAAATGCAATCTAATTTTTTTAAATATGAGTTAAGGTATGAAATGTTGACTATAATCCTCTCATTTGAAAGGATCTGAAAGTCCTCGTCATCAGGGCTCAGGTCGTGGGGCGTTTCTTGCTTTGGCAAGTTCACATTGGGGGGGCGGGGAGAATTGTATCTGGAAATGCCCTTTCGAAAAATGAAATCAGGGTGGAGACAAAGAGTACTTTTTAGCACATATAAGCACATAATTAAAAACACTACTACTGCTTCTGTCATTTTTCTATTCAAATTGTAGTAAAAAACTGAAGATAGTCATTCACTGAAGTATGAAAAGTACCTAAAACTTTGAGTCTTGCAAGCCTTGTTCTTCTGTCAGCTGATTATGAGAGCTGTAAGCCAGAGCAGTAAGGTGGCCAGGATTCTGGCAGCAGAAGCAAGGAGAAGCCAGAGGGTCCAGCACTAACTTGTGAGCTACCTAATTAGCTTCTGACCACTCAGGAGTAGATAATATCGTGGATTTTATAGTTTATATTCGATAGTCATATCCTGAAACTATTGAGAGCTGATGAAGGTTTCGTAAATCAAATGAACCAGGGAAAAGAGTCAGTGAGCGCTCAGTACATAAAATACGTCGCTTTCACTAATTCCTGGGATTTCTAGAGAATTCCGTGTGCGTGATATACACAGAAGAGACCTTCCATGCTTGGTGTTGGTCCAGGACAAGGTTAACTTTCTGCATGCTGATTTTAATTCATATATATGCCTTTTTTCCCCAGCACAAATGGACCCCCGAGGCCTATCTCCCAGACAAAGTAAAAGTGACAGTGATGATGATGACCTGCCAAATGTGACCTTAGATAGCGTTAATGAAACTGGATCTACGGCCCTTTCCATAGCCAGAGCAGTTCAAGAGTAAGTATCACATTCTCAGGATGAAATAAGAATTGCCAAGGTGTTCAATGGATAATGGAAATAGCGGCATCTCCTGTTCCCCAGACATGTCATTCTAGCCCTGACCTGGCACACGTGTCGGCATCTTTCCATTCAGCCTGATGTTCTTTGGAAGGAGATTACATAGTTGAAAAAAAACGTGTTTTGATTAGAAATAAGACGTCTGTGAATCTTTTCTGATACCACCTGCCCCTTCTCCTTAATTCTGAAAAAGTTGTTCATTCTGAATGTCATTATCCAATTATCATCATCATTATTATTATTCATATACAATAGTCAAGAGAAATAAAAATAGCAAGTATTGCTATTTTGTTTTGATAGGAAAGTATGGAATAGCTTTTTTGAAATTTCAAATTTGGAAAGTATTATGTTACCACTTTGAACAATCAGAACCACATGTAATTTTTAAAATGATCTTTTCTCTTTTCTTTTGTTCAGTCCATAGGGTTAGATTTCAGCCCTTGCTTACTGAAAACAGCTCTTTTTCTGTCTCTGTCAATTTTGTATTTAGATTTGAACCTATGGCTAGTCCACTTACATTTTTTCTCTAGAATAATTTTTAATAACATAATCTTGAAGAAGATGAGGATTTAAATAGCCACTGTTATTGCTGACATGTGTTAACTAACAGTTTACTCAAAATGATTTTAGTTATTTACCATATATTAATTCCTTTCCCCTAAATATTAACTACTAAGTACCTACTCAGTTTCACATATTAAGCCTTAACATTTAAAAAAATTGGTATAGCATTTTAGAATTTAAAACATGTATGTATGTATGTGTGTGTGCATCAGATGAGTAACATATCTCTATGTACTATGTATTATTATTTACATTATGTATATTTGTGTATACTCACAAATATATATAGTGTATTAGAGGAAACCAGGATATAGAGGATCTAAATTGAAATTTAGAGTCATGCCTGGATTCAAATTCACATTCAAGCTCTTAATGACTGTGTGCTTTTTGGCATATTATTTAACCACATGGAGATGTTTCTTCATCTGTGATGAGAAAATCAGACCACTTAGCTTACGGGACTGTGTGAGGGTGTGATATAGTCCTAAGGCATACAAGCAAATCACAGAGTTTGAGCACATAGAAGGCTTTGAGTATTGATAGAAGTAGTGGTCACAGTAATAGTAATAGTGTGTAGTATAAGTAATACATGACAACCAAGAACTACAAGTGTCACAAGTGCCATAATTCTAATTGTACGAATGAAAACACTGAGGATCAGAGAAGTTAAATGACTTGTCCAAAGTCACATAATAGATGGTAACAAGACAAAGTTTCGGCTTCTGACTCCAAAAACCGATTTTTTCCTAAAAGTTTGTAATGTCTGTTTCCATAATATCCTTCCACTGGAACAATTTATAAAAACATTTTTTTCAAATTTGTTCAAATAACTGGTTGTAGTAACCTAGTTTCTCCAAAGCAGATGTCAACTTGGACCAGGATGGCACTGAATCAAAGGGGTTACTGAAATTGTATTGAAAGTGTTGGCATGCCAAGTTACCTCAGCGCTAGTTCAGTGTTCAGCACAGCAATCATGGGTTTGTGTGAGCTAAATCCTAACGTCAAAGATTCCATGTTCTCATCTGTAAAATTAGACCAAATGATGACAAGTTTCAATTCTGAGAAGCAGAACAAATTTCATAGACAATTTAATCATATTTTTTCTCTGCACCATATATGGAATATTCCCAAAATATGTATACACACTCTAACAGCTGATAGCTCAATTTTGAAAATGAAATGTTGGGAACATGGTGCAATATATAGTCCCTGTAACGTAGAATCCCACACCTGAAACCTATATGTTCGTATTGACCAGTGTTGCCCCAATAAATTTAATTTAAAAAATAAAATGTATTTTAATAAACACTGCCTTTATAATTATTCAAAGTGTGTATATACATTTTGGACACTATATATAATCACTATATGTATATATACACTGAGTGGCCAGATTATTATGACCACCTGATGTTTGTAGGCAAATTAGCTATAATTTTGTGCTGAAGTTGCTAGAGGGCCAGACCATTGTAAATAGGGAAGCAGGTTGTTTACCATGACAGTAGAAGTGATTTTTTTCTGAATATATGGTTAAACAACGCGACTTCACAGCCTTTGAACGTGGAATATATATATATATATATATATATATATATATACATATATATATATATACACACACACACACACACACATACACACAAGCACACACACACACATACAGATATATATAGTCTGAGTGTATAAGTGTTTATAGATATGTATGTTTCTTTCAATTCAAACTTTCAAATTTAGAATTGTGATTACTAAAATCTAAATTATGCTTACTCCATTTGGGGCTTACATAGCAAGTAATGGTTATACTTCTAATATTATGTGCTTATGATATAATGCTATATGTTGATGTGAAACTTTTTTTAGAGTTTTTCAGTGTTCCGTCATTTATTTATTTTTCTTTTTTATTGAACTTACTGGGGTGATAATGTGAAACTTTTAATAATTTCAGAAACCAGAGCTTCATTTTCAACATAACCTCTCTGATTTGCTCTGTAAAAACATTTTCAAACCACAATATTTAGTATAACTGTACCTATGCCTGTCTTTATTACTGTTAAGAAAGTTGCATGTATACCTAGGGAAATGCCAGATTCATTATTCATGTAAGTGTTTTCATTAAATGATTAGTAAAGAATACTGAGCTGTCACCTGGGAAGCCCTAGAATGCTAGGACTCATCAATAGTTAATTAACCATCATTCAAGACTAAGTATGTGTGTATCAACACTGGGAAGTACAAAGGTGCTCTTAAATGGAGCAAAAAGAATGTTTTCCAGAGACCTCTTGATGTAGGTATATTTCAAAACTTACAATAATAGATTGAGAAAAATTTCATTCTGGGACAGATAAATATATAATCCTTCCCAGAGAATTAAAAAATAAAAACTGTGCCTAGGTTTACCCAAAGTTAACTTTTGTGACATGTCTTTCTGCTCTTCTATTCTTTAATGCACATCTCTGTTTCACTATTATTTTCTCTTTTTTCTTTTCCTGTTTGTCTTTGGATCTTGATGCCTTTTATTAACTCACTAGAGGCCTGGTGCACGAATTTGTGCACCAGTAGGGTCCCTCGGCCTGGCCTGTGGGATTGGGCTGAAACTGGCTCTCCAACATCCTCCGAGGGGTCCCGGATTGCAATATGGTGCAGGCCAGGCTGAGGGACCCCACTGGTGCACGATCGGAGCCGGGGAGGGATGCAGAAGGGCTCCAGGGCATGTTCAGCCCGTCTTGCTTAGTCCCAATTGGCCAGACCCCAGCAGCAAGCTTACCTACCGGTTGGAGCGTCTACCCCTTGGTGGTCAGTGCACATCATAGCGAGCAGTTGAGTGGCCTTTGCATATCATTAGCATATTACGCTTTGATTGGTTGAATGGCCGACCAGATGACTGGACATTTCGCATATTAGGCTTTTATTATCTATAATAATAAAAGCGTAATATGCTAATTAGACCGGACAGCCGAACGACCTTCCGGATGTCCGTCTGGATGACCTTCTGGACAAAGCTGGGGCTGCAAGGACCAAGGCAATCCGCCACAGCTGCAAGGGCTGAGCCCCTTGCATGGATTTCGTGCATCGGGCCTCTAGTATAGGATAAGCTGTCAAACAAAAAAATAATCCATACTATGATCAATAAAATAATGCAATAAATAATAAAAGGGTAAAACAACAGCTTGGCATGGTCAAAATGAGAGGATTTCTAAAGATATCTGTGGATCTTTTTCTTGCCCTTGCTGAACTTTCCAGAAAGGGTTAGGTTGAGAATGTTTGCAGGTAGAGAGGTGATGAAATCAAAGTTTTATATACAGTAATGGTAGCACATTTTAAAAGACTTGGGCAACCAGTTCACTTTTGTCTTTCCAATTAAAGACAAAAGGAGCCATGGTTTAGGAGGGGTTCAAAGGCTGGCCTGTTATTTCATTGACCACCACATAAGTGTCAAGGAAGAGAAGGGGAAAGATGAGAAAAAAGGATATTAACAAAGATTGATACTGGAGAGAGATGAAACTGCTGTGTCCTAGGCCAGCCCTTAAAACAAGATGCTAGCCCACAAGGTAAATTCCTCCAGCTGAAACTGCCCTTTCTCATTCAGGTTCCTAGTCTTGCCTTATGCGATAATCATCATGGTTTAAATTTTTAATTTGGTACTTTACTACATTATTATATTTACATAGCATAAAAGTTAATATGCTAATAAATATTTTCTAAATGTCTAGTATTATGCATTTTACTAGTTGTTCAAATGAACTTTTAATAAAGTTTCAGTTTAAGAAATGTTCCCTTTGATTTGAAATGCAGACATTGTTTGTCAAAATTGCATCCCCTATCTCCCCTCCCCCAAACATTCACATATTCATCTTTAACTAAAAAAGAACATTGCTTGGTGGCTAGAACCTGAGGTTACCTCAATTTATATAGATCTATATAATGAAGCTACTTATCTGTGCTGGGACTGATCATTTCAACCATTTTCATTGATTCACTTGATTCCCGTTTATCAGCTCAGCATCAGTGAATTCAGATAAATTGGAAGAAATGGCCATGGAGAGGCCCGCAAACAGGCTCCACCCTATTCTTAATTGTTTTTTACCCCGGATGGTAAAATGGGGTCGTTACCCTTAACAACTTGACAAACATAATTATTGGAAAAAGAGAGGTGCAGGCACATGATTGGAGCAAATTAGCATAATTAACTCTTACCTGTGGCAAAACAGTGATATTTTTTAAATAGGCAAGCTCTGGCTTTGTTATCCAGACCTCTCATTTCTCTACTTTTTTTTCTAATTCCAAACATTTTTTTTCCTAATTCCAAATATTGGTAATCCTCATTTGTTGATGTGAGTACTTTAATCCACTTCCTTCAAGTTAACATGTAACTGAATCAGAATATCTAAAATAGGGCCTTGTTCAGAGAAATTCTATTTAACCAGAAACAAGTGAACTAAAGGAATAGGGATATAATACTTTCAGTAAGAGTGAAATGGGAAATGAGAGAGTGGCGGGTGGAGAAAGGGGATGAAGATGTTAAGGAGATGCGCCTGTGTTTCTCAGTGTCATTTCTCTCAGAATTGGTAAGTGCACATTACGGTTTAACTCATACCATATCTGAGTAGTCTGCCCTCTGATTTTGATTACAACGCTCAGAACCGAACAAAAACAACATAAATTAGTAGTGTCAGTAACATTTTGCTTTGGCTAGCATCTCTGATATTTGTGCCTATTAAAGGGATGTTTCTAAATGGTTCATTGTGGATTACATTTCAGCTAATTTAAACACTTCACTGTCTTCCTCCTGTTGTTATTACAGTTGACATTTGAACTACTCAGGTTCACTTATATGTGGGTTTTTTTAAGTAAATACTGCAAATGTATGATTTTTCTTAGTAACATTTTTTCTAGTTTACTTTAGTGTAAGAATACAATTTATAATTCATATACATGCAAAACATGTGTTAATTGTTTATGTTATCAGTAAGTCTTCCAGGCAATAGCAGGCTATTAGTAGTTAAGTTTTGGGGGAGTAAAAAGTTACACATGGATTTTCAAATGCACAGGAGTCAGTGCCCCTAACCCCCACATTGTTGAAGCAGCAACTGTATATTGCTCATGTGAGTGGCTCTCTTAACGAAAAACAATTTGTGAATTTCTGGAAATAGTGAGTCTTATCTTTAGGACATTTTCACTTAAATGCTCTTTGGTAGCAAGTTAAATATACTATTGCTGCCTTCAAACTTTGTTGCTAGTTCAGACATCATGGTTCTTAATTTAGAAAATTGCATTTAATGATCAGAGGAAGTAAAAAAATCTTGAGGGGGTAGTTATCTATTTTCTTTATATTTCTTGTCCCAAATTGCTTGAACACACTCCCGTTTCTCTTAATCTCCTTACTTATGATTGTGTTAATGTCTTTTAAATTATAGCAGAAAATTATTAGAAGTGAGGAAGAAAGAAAAAACAAAAGAACTCTGAGTGAGCCTACTTTTTGGCAGATTCTATGAAAACTCACATAGTTTTTATTTCATTCTTCCTATGATCCTGCTTTTATCCTACAGATAAAGAAATACAGGCTCAGAGGTTTACTCTGTTCGCAGAGGCCCTACAGCTGGTAATAGGCAGAGCTCATATTCAAATCCATGTTTGTCTGACTATAAACCCATATTCCTTTAAGACGGCAGCTCCTGTTTTTATGCTGTGCCTTTAAAATCTCTAAACCCATCCAAAATAAGGATTTTTTGAGTCTTGAAAAGTAAGAAAGTGTTTATGAACTAATTTCAGATTTTTTTAATCTTTAACTCGTTACTTTAAAGATAATGTGATTTAGGAGGAAAGGATTCCATCAAATGCCTTGATATTTGTGTTTGTTGTTTTTTCCCTTTTTAAAAAATCTTTATTGTTGCAAGTATTACATATATCCCCTTTTTTTTCCCATTGACCCCTTCTAGCCTGCCCCTGACCCCCACTCCTAGCCTCCCTCACCCTATTGTCAGTGTCCATGGGTTATGCATACTAGTATATGCATACAAGTTCTTTGGTTGATCTCTTATCTCTTCAACCCCCCACCCCTGCCTTCCCTCTGCTGTTCTGTAATATCACAACAGATTTTTTGACATTTTAAATATTAACCTTATTTTAAATTTGAAGAAACATTGAAAAGAAATATATTTTAAGTTACATCAAGAACTTTAAACATAATTTGGAATGTTTAACATCAATTCTTAATTCAAAATAATGACATTCATAGAATACATGTGGTATTGGCCAATATGAAGTGTAATTAAATCTAGTAATTGATACTAGTTTAACCGTTAATCCTACCTAAAATTCAGTGATAATTATTCAAGTTTAAAAGGTTAAGCAAGTCTTCTACATAATACACCAGATAACTTTTTTATTAACCATTTTATTTTTTTAAAACATTTTTATTGATTTCAGAGAGGAAGAGAGAGGGAGAGATAGATAGAAACATCAATGATGAGAGCGAATTATTGATCGGCTGCCTCCTGCACGCCCCCTGGGCGGGGGTCAAGCCTGCAACCCAGGCATGTGCCCTGACCGGGAATCAAACCATGATCTCCTAGTTCATAGTCAATGCTCAACCACTGAGCCACACCAGCCGGGCTGTCTGTCAGTCTTTAAACAGAAAAGTTTGTTGAAGTTGAAATGGTACTGTGTCATCTTATTTTGCACCCCTTGACTGAAAGATTTGAGAGTATAGGGTCATGTCGCTCGCTTTTTTGCTGATTAGAATGAACCCAGCTGAGTTGATTGTGTCCAAGAAAAAGTCAGAGAGCTCAGTATGTCAGATGATTTCAGCTTTTGCTCCTAGATCCTTCCCAGATTATTGTTTCACTAAGAGAAATGTATATCTTTATTTAAAAGCCTAAGGTGTTTGGGACACCTTCACATTCCCACTTCATTCATGTCTAACCAAAGCAATAACCTTTGATGCCGCCCTTTGGATGGAGCTCTAGTTCTCTCGCAGTGACTGCCCTGGCTGGCAGGGGGCTGCTGGTGCGTAAATCTGAGAGGTTTCACTCTGTTACCATGGGAAATAAATACTTTTAGGTTGCTCTTCTTTTGAAGGAGGTCAGAAAAAACTACTGATTTACTGTGAATGAACACAGATAAAACCTAAAGTGTATGCCTCGCCTTCAGCAGCCCAACTGTCTTCCAAACCTAAAGAAAGAAAAATTTGAAATAATGGTCACTGAATAACTCTTTCCCTGGGTTTAGCAGCAAAATGGAAACTGTACACTCAACACAGTTCCTTTTATCTGCTTTGGGGACAGAGTTGGTCCCTTTTTAAATTAAGAAAAGTGTAATCAAGTTTGGCCAGTAATGTGAATCATTTCCTGAATTATCAAGTTAAGTCATATATTCATGTAGTGAGGAATTCATCCATTTTTTTAACCCCGTGTTACAGGCTGGGGTTCTGAATGATTCCTAGTACTTGACAGCAAGGGGTTCAGCATCAAAATATATGTGATGAATTAAAATACAATGGGATAAAAACATGAAGGGTGGCGGAGAGAAAGCAGTGGGGATGGCACATAACTCAGACCGGAACAGAGAAGAGCACTGGCGTGTGGTAGGGGTGCATAAGTTCCTAATAACTGGTGGATAAGCGAGTATGGGAGATGGAGCAGCTTGGAAAGGTAGGGAGGGGCCTGATCAGGAAGGACAAATTTATTCTGTAGACAGGGGGAACCATCGATAAGCATTAAGAGGAAATCGCATGCCATGCTCAAGTTTGTGTTTTGTAGGTATCATCTCAGGGAAGCTGGGTATGGTTGTGCAGATTGAGCACTGCACTTAGCTCCTGTATGTTGAGTACACAGAGGGCACATACCATGTCCTCACCATCCTTGTCTCTCTAGGGCCAGCATGGTGCCTGGCCAGACACTTATAAAAACAGTCTATACTAATAAAAGTGTAATATGCTAATTAGACTGGGTCGACTGGACATCTTCCGGTCGTCCTGCCTTTCTTCCAGACAAAGCCACAGTGGTGGGGGCCGAGGCAGAGGTGGTTAGGGGTGATCAGGCCGGCAGGGGAGGGCAGTTAGGGGCGATCAGGCCAGCAGGAGAGGGCAGTTGGGGCAATCAGGCAGGCAGGCAGAGGGGTTATGGGCAATCAGGCAGGCAGGCAGGTGAGCGGTTAGGAGTCAGCAGTCCCGGATTGAAAGAGGGATGTCCAACTGCTGGTTTAGGCCCGATCCCAGCAGTCAGACATCCCACAAGGGGTCCCAGATTAGAGAGGGTGCAGGCCGGGCTGAGGGATCCCCCCACCCCCTGTGCATGAATTTCGTGCACCGGGCCTCTAGTATTGAATAAACTGGAATCATTGATCTTGTGGTGTTTATATGCATGTGGAGGGGGTAGGAGCAGAAGGACAATAAGCATATATTTCTGAAGAAGGTAAATGCTGTGGAGGTAAGGGAAGTAGGATTTGAATGCTAGGTAATGTGGAGGAGGTAGACAGAAGGTATTTCATAGCAGGTATTCAGGGAAGAACTCTCATAAGATAGTGCTTTAGGAGGGACCTGAAGAGGTGTAACATCAAGTCTCAAGGATCTCTAAAGAAAGAGCGTTCCAGGTAGAGGGAATAACAAATCCCGAGACCCTGAGGCAGGAAAGTTCTGGAGTGAATAAATGAACAAACAAACTCACTGACCAACTAGAGAACATTAATTAGAATGTCTTAATGTTACAGAAGAAATTGAGCTCCATAGAGGCCAACTCATTATTCTAGCATCACATTCCTAGAGAGAGTCAGGATAGTCATTTAACAAAACAAAAAAAAAAGGAAAAATGAACATGTAAAAATTTTTTCTTTCAAAACATTTGCTTATTTTATGCCTACTTTTTTTGTTCTGGGTTCTTGACACTTATACATCCCCTGATGAAGCAAAAAATGTATTATCCTAGAAAAAAATTATTATATATTATTACTGTCTTCTAGTAGCCATTAACTACTTTTGTCCCTAAAAATGATGTAACTATAGTTCCATGTGAGAGCTTATTCTCAGACTTTGTGATGCATGAATCTTTTTGATCATTAAAACATAAAAGGTCTTAGCCAGTTTGGCTTAGTGGATAGAGTGTTGGCCTGTGGACCAAAGGATTCCAGGTTCAATTCCAGTCAAGGGCACTAAGGAAAAAAAAACAAAACAAAACAATAAAAGGTATAATATGTGAAAGCTATTGCACAGATGTTGCTATTTTGACAATGTTTTTTATTTTTTATCTCTCTGGTGGCTATTTTATACTCTGTGCACAATGTTAAACAATCAATTTGACACACAGCCCACCACAACTGAATAATAATCATCTTCTATAAATATAACTATAAATATAAGCAATTTTTAGCCTTTCTAAATATTTGAAAATTATTGGGTTAACTGAGTGTTGATTTGTTTTTCAAAGTGTCATATCTCATTCTCATGTGAATTTATTACCTCTTGGTGATGAACTTAAAAATAAATATAAAGCAAACTTTTTAAAGCCAAACTTTTTATTTTTTTAAGTAAGGGATTCCAAAATTACATCATGGATAGAATTGAGGAACCAGTTTTATTTGAGAGTGGCTATTTATTTTTGCTACTTTTAAATTATTTTTTAAAATGACTTAATACTAATAATTTATAAGATAACTCATAATTTTAAATAGAATGGTATTTCATGTGGTCATACGGTATACTTTAAACTGATTACAAGTATTTATTTGGTTTCAATTGCTTGACATAATTTCCCATGAGCAATATTCATGTAGCTTTTTCTTTCTGTATGTTCTACCTATAATCATATTGCAAATTTATGTACACAATTTATATTTCTCATATATATTCTTAATGAATGTAACTAGTGAGTATAGGTAGTCATTTCTCATGCATTTTTGATGTGTGTTGACATAGATACTCAGTGATAATGTTGAAATATTAATGTTTTCTACAAGTTCCTGGAACGATTCATCACTATTTCATTTGTTAATATAGTCAGAGTACACATGATAAAGAACCATACTGTAATAGAGTCGAAATTAACTCAATTCACCGGGATATAATCTTTTTTATTTTCAGTCAAATGCTCTAGACACTCTCTCTTCTTATTACTCTTCATGAGTTATAGCCAGTGTGCCACAATTTTCCTTTACTTTATAGCACTTTGGCATACACTTGAATCTCATCAAATACATTTACTTACATGCATCAAATGGAAGTAAAAAAAAATTGAAGGATAAGTTTTCATGGAGAACTGGCTGCTATATAGAAAGATGTGGTATAGATAACAGAAAGAGAGCTTGGATGAGAGTGAATCTTACCTGGCGGACATTTTACCATGACATTCTGCTTTCACAATCACATACCTGAGTGTGGCCACCCAGAAAAAAGCTGCATCCAGCTTATCCTAAAAATGAAATCCTAACCCATGTGCAGTTAGCATAGTAAAAATGCCAGCAAATGTTGATAATATTTCTGATTAATCTGCTAAATTATTAGCGTAGGAAAAAAGAATTCCAAGCTTTAAATTATGAACTACATTAATTCTGCCACACTTTAGTTTTAAAATTATCTGATCTATTATCAGTGTTATTTTATCTCTAGTTATGGGAAAGCATATCTAAAATAAAAAAAGTGAAGCTTGAACTTAATTTTAATGTAATTATATATCCTTCGCTAAAATGATCATTTTATCAATCTTATTTTTTTGTTGTTGTTAATCCTCACACAAGGATTTTTTTCCATTGATTTTGAGAGAGAGTGGGAAGGAGGGGTAGAGACAGAAAGAAACATTGATGTGAGAGAGACACATTGATTGGTTGCCTCCTGCACACACCCTGACTGGGGCCGAGGATCGAGCTGAGCCTGCAGCCAAGGTATGGGCACTTGACCAGAATCAAACGTATGATCCTTCAGTCCAAGGGCCAACTCTCTAGCCACTGAGCTAAACTGGCTAGGGCTCCATCTAATTTTTAATATTAGATTAAGTCAAATAATATTTCTAGATGGAATTATGTATCTTTCTAAATAATTTGAATAAAAAGAGTTCTGTCTGTCTCCCTCCCTAGGTACCTACCTACCTACCTACCTGTCTATCCTTCTAAATATTGGTTAGTGTCATTTTTGGCTGCAAGTAACAACAAACATTACTAGAGAGCTCAAACAGAGTAATTTTTCTAGTATAACAGGACAGGCTGATGGAGGTGCTCAGAATATTCTCAAGGTTTCTTTTCTCTTTCTGTTTTGATATCCTTTACTTATAGCTTTCTTCCCAATAGTTATATGAAGTCAGCTATATTGCTAGGTATGCTGCTCTCATTCTAGTCAGAAGGGAAGGAGTAGAAGCAAAACAAAGAAAATAACTAACCAGAGGAACATGGGAGCCAACCTTGTCAGCTCTCCTCTGGAGCCCACCCTGTGACATCTGCTTATATCTTATCAGCCCAAACTAGTTTACATGGTCCCAATTATTGGAACATGGCTAAGGAAAAGAAAAATATGGACAGGGATGGAGTCGGTTAGCCAATAATAACTACCACCAAACTTAAAATTTAATTTAATACTTAAAATATATACATGATACCTCCCCAAGTCTGATACCAAATTCTTTTTTAATCATCTATTGCTATATGGACAACCCTTCCAAAACTCAGTGGTACACTTCATAAAACAGTTCTCTTCCATGCATCAACTAGGCAGCTGGGGCAGGTCTACAGATTGTTGGAGCTGCACTGTTCCTCTCTCTAATTTTTCTAAACCCAACAGACAACCCAGGGCATGTATTTCTCATTCTAGTGGCTGGAGCACAAAAAGGCAAGCCCAACTTGTACAAACACATTTTAAGTCTTTGCTTAAGTTACTCATCTGCCAACCTCCCATCGTCCAATGCAAGTCACGTGACCAAGCCCAGCATGCCCTACCCCAGGGAGATGGGTAGGGAGCTTCCCATGGAGATGGGAGCTTTAAGAGAGTGATGACTATTTTGGAAAATAAAGGCTGTTGTTTGTACAAGCAATTGAAATTACTAATTTACCTATTTTTAAAATCTAATTTCCTACATTTTAGCAAATTTTAGCGTTGTTCCTTTATAAAACTTCTGGATGGTTCTGATGGATCTCATAAATTCTTCTTTCTAAATTCATTTAATGTATTTTTAAATCAGTAATAACTGTAGTACATACATTCTGTCTTGATATTTGAATTTCATAGTTTAAATCCTCATCTCCAGGGTTATACTCTCAGAAATATTTTATTTCACCAAGTACTTTTGCATTTCTAAAAGAGAGAACTTTACAGAAGGCTAATTCCAGCTGAATAAGCAAAATCTTTTCAATATAGTTATGGTTAAGGAAAGTTGGACTTGGACAAGGACAGGGCTTCTCTCTTAAATGATCCTGGCAGCTAAGGATCTCAACAGAGTCCTGGAGAGAAGGGTATTTATACTTGCAATTACTTAAATTTTACTCAACATATTTCTGTTTAGATAACTACAAGTAATATGTATTTAATTCATTTAATCATAGGGGGTTGTATTTCCTTAAACATTGTCTCATTTTCCTCATCAAGTCCTCATGTTAAAAAAAATGTTTCCTTGCCCTACCCAGTTTGGCTCTGTGGTTAGAGTAATGTCCCATGGACTGAAGGGTCCCGGGTTCAATTCCTGTCAAGGGCACATACCTTGGTTGCAGGCTCAATCCCTGACCCCAATTGGGGCGAGTGAAGGAGTCAACCAATCAATGTGAGTCTCGCATCCATGTTTCTCTCTCTCTGTCTCTCCCCCTCCCTTCCACTCTCTCTAAAAATCTATGGAAAGAATATCCTCGGGTGAAGGTTAACAAAAAAACAAAAACAGAATAATTTTCTTATTGTTGGGAAGTACCTGAGTCCTATGGAACCCACCAACCTCCTAGTATCTCCAGCGGGTAGCTGAGCAGAAAGCCCTCATTCAGGTTTGGTACAAGGCTCTGAACACTGAGGGTAAGGCATCTGCAAAATCAAGGGTTCTCAAGACTGCTTGTGCATCAGAAGTGCCCATGGAGCCTGGAGAAATAATGTGTCCCATCATGGGAGAGTCTGACTTAGGAGACCTGGGGGAAATAGCTGGGAATATGGTTTTGAAAAGGCTTCTCAGTTGATTCTGATGTAGCTAGACTGCCCGGGGTTGCTGTTTCAGAACTGCTGTACCAGGTTAACTGTGTTATTTCTCATTTCTGTCCACTTTGTGGTGGGTCACTCATAGTAAAACTTAAAAATAGACTAAAAAAATAAATAATTTATGTTTAGTCCCTAAACTCAAATTATCATTTATTAATCTCTTATAGTGCACAAGATGTCAAGAATAGCATTAGCTGTTATGCCTTTCCCCCCTGATTTCTAAAATTTTATAGCTGTGGGCTACAACAGTGGCAAAACAGAAATAAAACATAAAAATTGAAGCTATTATACAGATAATTGAAAATAAAGTCTTTGAGCTAAAACTTTATGACCTTTAAGCAAAAAGTATATTTGGTCTTCAATGCTGCATCCAGTCTCTTTAGCTCTCTGTATGTAAGCACTACTACAAATAAGAGAAAATATGGAATTGATTCTTATAGTTTCAATTTTCTAATGAAAATATAAAATGTAGCCGAAACCGGTTTGGCTCAGTGGATAGAGCGTCGGCCTGTGGACTGAAAGGTCCCAGGTTCGATTCCGGTCAAGGGCATGTACCTGGGTTGCGGACACATCCCCAGTGGGAGATGTGCAGGAGGCAGCTGATCGATGTTTCTCTCTCATCGATGTTTCTAACTCTCTATCCCTCTCCCTTCCTCTCTGTAAGAAATCAATAAAATATATTAAAAAAAAAAGAAAAGAAAATATAAAATGTATTTTAAATTGTACATTTAAAGAAATGTTTCTAATATATAATAGGAAAATTCAAAGAAAAAATTGATTAGAAAAAATAAATGCCTTTTGAAGTCAAGAGATTAAAATATCTTCTTGTCATCTTATATTGGGCAAAGTACATGGTGAGGTTAAAATACTAATTTTCACTACAGCTTTTTTATGAAGCTTACTAGAGGCCCAGTGCACAAAAATTTGGGTGGGGGGGATCCCTCAGCCCAGACTGTGCGGTCTCGCAGTCTGGGACCCCTTGGGGGATGACCACCTGCTGGCTTAGGCCTGCTCCCTGGGGGATTGGGCCTAAGCTGGCAATCAGACATCCCTCTGGCAGCCTGGGAGCCCTCGGGGGATGTCCACTTGCCAACAGGGAGCAGGCCTAAGCTGCAGTCTGACATCCTTAATGCTGCTGAGGAGGCGGGAGAGGCTCCCACCACCACCGCTGTACTGGAAGCCATCAGCCTGGCTTGTGGCTGAGCAGAGCTCCCTCTGTAGGAGCACACTGACCACCATGGAGCAGCTCCTGCATTGAGCGTCTGCCCCCTGGTGGTCAGTGTGTGTCATAGTGACCAGTCATTCCCAGTCGTTCTGCTGTTAGGGTCAGTTTGCATATTACCCTTTTATTATATAGGATAGAGGCCTGGTGCATGGGTGGGGCCGGCTGGTTTGCCCTGAAGGGTGTCCCGGATCAGGGCAGGGGTTCCGCTGGGGTGCCTGGCCAGTCGTGGGTGAGGGGCTGAGGGCCGTTTTCAGGCTG
>NW_005871225.1:2580487-2582642 GCF_000147115.1 Myotis lucifugus | reverse complement strand
ATCACTGAGCAACCAAGCCTCCTGCTTGCTCCAGCTCGTGGCTGCCGGCTGCCATCTTGGTTGGGTTAATTTGCATATAGTCACTCTGATTGGCTGGTGGGTGTGGTTTAAGGCATAGCGAAGGTACGGTCAATTTGCATGTTTGTCTTTTATTAGATTAGATTATCCAAGTAAAGTCAGCAGACCAGTAAAGGTTTTACCATGTGAGAATATACAGCAAAATTAGAAACTGTTCAAGAAAAAAAAAACAGTTATTGATTTAACAACATGTAATGTGTGCCCTGGCTGGTGTGGTTCAGTGGTCACAGGTTCAATTCCCAGTCCAGGGCAAGTACCTGGGTTGCAGGTTTCATTCCCGGCACCAGTTGGGGTGTGTGTGGAAGGCAACCAATTGATGTGTCTCTCTCACATCAGTGTTTTTCTTTCTATCTCCCTCCCACTCTCCCTTCCAGTCTCTCTAAAAATCAATGGAAAAAAATATCCTCTGGTGAAAATTCACAAAAAATAAGAGTAAAAATAAATTAATAAAAAAACATCATGTTTGTACTTACTAAAATCAACTCGTGTTGTTGTTGTTAATGTATTTATAGCTTTGGCTTTTCACGCCTACATTTTTACCCAAGTTTCCAGAATGACAGCTCGTTTGAAACGAATGTGGGGTTTTATAAATCTTGCCACATGTATCTTTAAAAGATCAAACTTATACAATAGTGTTCTAAAAGGGATTGCATGGTTAATTATTAGTCATGAAAATGAGTAACAGGTTGGTCATGTGCCTAAAAAAATCAGGAAGAATATATCGGAAGTTACTGAAGTAGCTCAGACATGAGCAGCTCTGGGCCTGAGCCAGGCTCTGGCGGTGGCTTTTGATTAAGTATCAGTAACAATAGCCCTAAGTGTTGTAATAAAAATGTAGAGCTTTGTTGTTATTAATTTATTTTTATTTATGTATCTCACAGTGTTCATCACAATGAATAATCTCATTTTTCAGAAAAGAAAAATTAGACTCAAGAAAGTAAGTGACTTAGTTGACATCATAGAACTAATAAGGAATGCTATTAATGGTGCCTAGTCAAATGTCATTTTCCACTACACGTTAAAAGTGCTCTTTCTTGCCTTCCATCTTAAAGGGAAAAGGATTTGTGATTTATATTATAAATGAACAATTGATAGTTTAGTGATACCTATATTCTAAGAGGAAAAAGTGGAGGAAGAAGGAATGGCCTTACCTTTGAAGTGAATAATGTAATTGGGGAGGAGTGTTGGATATAATGATGAAAGATTCAAATGGAACTGTCCTGGTGGTATTTGTAGATCTGTAACTGGAACTGATTAGAGAGAACTGGAAATATAAAAAGGGAGTCGTTGGCCTAAGAACAATTAATGGGGTTTATTTATTTTTATTTTTTGAGGTATCATCCTAATATATAAAGAGCCAGGGGCTGTCACATCCGAAACAACTGAACAGAAAACCGAACAGGCTGAGTGGGGCGACAAGGCCAGCAGTGGGGTTAGTGAGGGACAACCAAACAACTGAACAGCAGGCTGCGTGGGACGACCAGGCTGGCAGGGGGGTTAGTGAGGGACGGCCAAATGACTGAGCAGCAGGCTGCGTGGGGTGACCAGGCTGGCAGGAGGGTTAGTGAGGGACGACCAAATGACTGAGCAGCAGGCTGGGTCAGTGTTATTTTCAATATAGGGTGGATAGAGTAATGGTGCCTGCCTGAGTTGTTCGCTATAAAAATATTTCTTCCATAGCAGTGAAATCTAAGCATTTTTCTTAAAAAAAAAAGATTTTATAAAAGTCAAGTGAAAAATAAAATGTTTAAAACCATCCATTGTGATTTAGTCATGCACGTTTTATCAACACAGCCCGAAGTATCACTGGTAATGCTCTCTTGAAAAGTCTCTGATTTTCTCCAATTGGCTAGTTGGCCACTCTCACTATTAGTGAGTCATATGATCTTATTCATTTCTGGCTGAAATCAGTTGACTGTGGAGCAGGAATGCCAGACACTATGAAGGGTTGCAATTCTGGATTCTTTCAGCCTAATAAGTATGTCAATTGTCTGAAAGAATGGCTATGATTTAACGGTTACATAGTCAAGAATTCTTAAAATAAGATTTTTCTTTTTCCAACCCTGGCATGACTCTG
>NW_005871225.1:2503741-2580206 GCF_000147115.1 Myotis lucifugus | reverse complement strand
CAGGTAGGTGAGCAGTTAGGAGCCAGCTATCCTGGATTGTGAGAGGGATGTTCGACTGCTGGTTTGGCAGTCAGACATCCCCCGAGGGTCACAGATTGGAGAGGGTGCAGGCTGGGCTGAGGGGACACCCCCCCCCCATGCACGAATTTTGTGCACCAGGCCTCTAGTTTACATATAATAAAGTTCACTTGTTTTAAGGGTTCAATAATTGTATGTATTCATGTAACTGCTACCCAAATCAAGATACAGAACATTTCTTTCACCCAGAATGTTGCCTTGTGCCCCACCGTCACCCCAGTAAATTCACTGTCTCCTCCCAGCCCCCAAACCACCACTTTCTTGTGTCTGTTACCAAGGATTAGTTCAAGTCCTTCATTTATGGAGTCACATACTATGTATCCCTTTGTTTGTCTTCTTTCTCTCAACATGTTTTTGAAATTCTTGCATGTTACTACATTGCTAAGTAGTATTCCACTGTATGGATATAACATTATTTATTTATCCATTCACTTCTTGATGAACATTTGGGTCGTTTCTAATTTGGGACTATTATAGTAAGGCGCTATGAGCATGCGCGTGCAGTTCAGCTCTTCCATGGACATGTTTTCATTTCTCTTAGGTAAATACCTAGGAGGGGAATTTCTAGGTCAAAGATAGGTGCTTGTTTATCTTTATAGGAAATCGCTAGTTTTCCAAGTAGATGTAGCCTATTACATTCCCACCAGCAGTGTATAGGAGTTCCAGACATACCACATCCCCAACTACCTTTTGTATCAATAGATAGTCTCTTTAAAGTCATTCTAATGATTGTTTGATTTTTAAAACAGGATCTGTTCAGTTCTCCGCCATGAACCCAGTTTAGTAGAAAGACCTGCAGGGAGAAGGCAAAGGAATGAAGGAGTCAGTCAGTGGCAGAGGGGCTAAAAGAAGCACCAGGAAAAGAGGGAGGAGTGATTTTCAACCAGGTGCTGTCCTGCTGAGGTTCCAGGAGAGTGAAAAAATGAGAGGTCTATTCAATTTAACAAAAAGAACTAGAGACAACACAGATCTAGTTGTATTGTATGAAGGACGTAAGTGCCTGGATGCAACAGGTTAATAGGAAGCAATTGTGAGTGTTGAAGAACTAGGAAACTATGATTTTATGGAGGGTGATGAAAAAAATAAGATAACATATTAGTGATGGTCATTTATATCAATAGAGATCTGTCTACCCAGAGTGAAAAAACATTTGAAATAGTTATTCAAATAATTGTTTGAAAAATACTCTCTCTCTCTCTCTCTCTCTCTCTCTCTCTCTCTCTCTCTCACACACACACACACACTCAGCCTCTCCCTCCCTCCCTTTCTCCCTCTCTCTCTGCATTTATATAAATATATTTATTTATATATTCATATAAATATGTATTTATTTTATATATGTATTTATATAAACATATGCTCATATAAATAACTATGTTTTCTTTCTTTAATAATTCTGTGGACAAATCAGTGTGGATAACAATTATGAATTCTTATCTATTCAAAATATATTTATTAAAGGCCCGGTATATGCCAGAACCATTTTTATCTTCTCTCCATTTTCATTCTAGGTACATGTTTGTCTTCTTATCCATATGAACTTTGAAATTCTCCTCCCTTTCTTTGATGTCTTAACTTCAAGCATGAATAAATATTTGTAAACTTTAACCCAAAATGTAGGTTGGGTCTTGGTTCGTTCTGATGAGAAAATAAGGTGCTTTTCCTTTAGTAGTAGCCCTTTTGTTTGCTAGCTCTATAATATTTTATAATGCTCTAACCTTCCCATTTCTTAACGATCAGAGATAGGAGAGTCTCTTAAGTACTTTCCAGAGTACTTAAGGAACTACGGTTACCCAGGAACTACAGTTACTTTTTACATTGCATAGAACTAAGACCATAAAATCAAAATCACAGATAAAATTACTGATTTATTCAACTACTCCTACCAGATCACTTTGAGTGACTGCATTGTGCTACATAATGACACCTCAAACATCAGAAGGGAATTAGTTCATTCTTGTACGCAATTCATTCAATGCTTACTGAACATTTGCCTTTGTAAAATGTCATGCTAGGCTTTGAGGAGGAGACAAGTAGAGAATGTCATCTTTAACATGCAAAGAAAGATTTCATTTTCTGTCCACTGTGATACCTAGGGTATTTGTATTTAAAGAAGATTTCCAGGGCATTAAAGCTTTTCCTTTGCAGCAATTTATGTTATTGTTCATGCACGATCCCATTTATTGAGCATTGAATATATGCCAAAGAAGTCACCAGTCACCGTGGAAAGTCTGCTTGGGTCAGACAAAACCATCTTTATCACCAGGGAAAAAAGATTCACGATTGTCTCAAATGTTCTTTTCCAATTTAGGAGGGAAAAGGGCATCAATACTTGCTTTTTTAGCAAGTCTGATGCTTGTAAAATCCAGACTTTGTTGATTTTGAAACCAGTTATAAAGAAATAGAGGAGAGCAGTAGTAACCAGGCTGTAGCTGGGAGACAGGGACTCCAAAGATGTGTATTGCGCAGTGCAGAGCACAGGTAGATAGGTAAGATAAATTATCTGTTACATTAGATTAAAGATTAGATAAAGGTATCTAATAAATGTGTTAATTAATGGTTTCTTAATTCTGTTGGCTAGTTAAAGTGAAGGTAAACCCTGCATAGGACAGGTTAATCTACATACAGTGGAGCCTTGACTTACGAGTTTAATTCGTTCCGTGACGGAGCTCGTATGTCAAATCAATTGTGAACGAGTGAGACGTGTGATGCTGAGCTGATGTTGTGGCATTCACTGTGACGTTCGCTGCGCCAACTAGCGGTGGGGTATCTGAAGCTGGCTTGTAACCCGAATTTTAGCTCGCAACTCAAAGCAAAAAATCGGCCGAGAGACGGCTCGTATCTCGAAAAACTCGTTAGTCGGGACACTCGTAAGTTGAGGCCCCACTGTATTCCTTCATGATCTTTGCACTCTCCTTATAATAATACCCTTTTAGGAAGAAAACGGGGTATTGCTGATGGTGCAAAGTCAGAATGTTACACTGACAACTTGGAAGAGTTAGAGTTTTGAAATTGCTTCATCAGGAGCAAAAGGGGAACTTAATGTTTTCAAAGTTATGTTTAAGTAAAATGACATCAGACAATAGGCAGGGTTTAACTGTTTCAACTGGAATAAATACAAAAAAACAAAACAAAACATAAGTTGTATGTTTTCTCTGCTAAATACATTGAGGTGTGTATAACTATGTACTTGCAATTATTTTAAAGGCTACTCCAATATGTGGCAAAAACTACATTTTTAAAGTTGGGTTGAGGAGCTGGTCTGCCCCATCACTGTTAAGCAGTAGACCTAGAACATGTTGCCTAACCTCTGTGGACTTCTTTTTTCCCTAAACAGAAAACAAGAGGTTTGAACTAAATTATCTCTTAGGGCCTACTCAGGTCTATTATGTACTAAACTGTTGACTTGCTAATATAGTTGAAAGGCCTAATCTCTCCTCAGTAAATATAACTTCTGTTAACCATCCAATGTCTGGGCCATTTAGCCTTGTGGGTCCAAGTTTGTGTCTCTCCTCTACTGTGACTCATAATAACTGTCTAGAATGATAGCTTCGTCTTACGTAGGAGAGCATGTGTATTATGGTTTAGCACAGTTTGATCCACATTTTATAAATTTGTTTTTTAACAGTCAGGTACTTTGCCCTGGCTACCGTGACTCAGTTGGGCATCATCCTGTGTATTCAAAGGTTGCAGGTTCGATTCCAGTCAGGGCGAATGCAAAGGTTGCTGGCTTGATCCCCAGTAGGGAGTGTGCAGGAGGCAGCCAATTGGTGTTTCTCTCTCTTTCTCTCCCTTCCTCTCTCTCTAAAAATCAATAATCAGTTACTTCAATTTAAGTAATCAAGCAGGTGTTTGGAATTTAGAGTTTTAGAAATAAAAGTGTCAAATAAGATTTAATTTAATGATAATAGATAATTTGTAAGAGACACAATAAAAAGTGTCAATAACTTTTATGTGAAAAATATTAATCTTGAGGACAATGGTTGTTAAGGAAGAGAGTCCTAAGCCAGGAAATACATTCACATCAAGGCTCCAAACTTGATAACTCTATTGTGCCAACTATAAACTCTGAGAATGAGAAGATAACATCTGGTATCAGAAAAGTTGCTTCCATTGTGCTTTTCAAGATAACACCTATAGAATTCTAGATTTTAGGACTCATTTTAATGAAGTTTAATTATTTTTTAAGTTGCAATTATAACACAATTATATATAAGTGAGTTGCCTACCAATATTTTTACAAACTTGAAGCCTATAAGTGTGCTAATTTGTACTACCAGATCATCTTATTTGGGGGCGGGTCACAAAACAGATCTCTAACCATCTCTGTTCATATGTTTAAAATTCTAGTAAATGTAATTCTTGTGGTGAACACAAGAACTTGGCCGAGTGCCTATAATGTAATAAAACCTCAATAAATGTTAGTTTTGCTGCTTCCTGTTATCACTTTGTATTGTATGTAAGAGTTGTCACTTTGCACTAGTTCTTTCCAAATCCATGTCTACAGATGTCCACTCACAAAAAAACTGCACAGCTGGGTACATCACTCCAGCGCACATGAGCCAGACTAAATCAAGCGTCAGGCACACGTGTTCAGCATGTGCCCTCGCCATGGGCTAGCAGTCACTTGTTTAATAACCAATGAATGTTTAGCATGTGTGGCCAAGATAATACATTAGAAATCATTTTGGTTCTTGTTAACGATATATAATGTATACATTTGTTAGAAGTTTGTATTAATTAACTTTGAAACAAGAATTCCCATTACTCTTTTTCAGGCCTCTGAGTCGGTGTTTTACTGTAGGGTATTGTTACATATATACATCTGAAGTGTATAAGAGAATGCATTCATGTGGCCTTCTTATAGCTGAAGATATAGAATATTTTAAATACCTCAAAAGGTTCATCATTTACTCCCACACAGTAATAATCTAGATTATTTTAGTACTTCTTCATCCAGAGCTAATCTAAATTATTCCAGTAGGAGATGGTCTATTAAACACTCTGGCCATTTAAAACTATGAATTTCAGTGAATGCATATTCTTTTGTGCTCTCTAGTGGAAACAAAATACAAGGCAATTCGGATGCTGCCATTAATATTACAGAAACTGTCAGAGTTTGGTATTTATGAAAATATATTGTTCTTTTTATATTTACTTCATAATTATTAAGGACATTCATTTATAAAATAATTTGTATAACTAAATATTGTTGTTATATCTTATACTTTTGGATTCTGTGTACAATTTCATTGTAAAAAGGTTTCTAGAACTGGTGGCTTTCAACTAAGAAATGGGTACACATTGGAGTGTTAGGGCTCACTGGTGTGTTGGAATCAGTTGAGAGAATGGAGTTGCAGCTAACTGGCTGGAAATGTCATTTAACCTGCTGTCTGTCCCAGAACCATAGTGAGTGACCTTCAGAATCTGGGTTTGTTTATGTCTATTTGCCTGTCTGCATGACACATGGGAATTGCCTGTCTATGAACATGTAAGAGAGCAAGTGAAACAGCTGATATACTGTGTGTGTGTATATATGTATGTATGTGTGTGTGTATATATGTATGTGTGTATGTGTATATATGTGTGTGTGTGTGTGTGTGTGTGTGTGTGTGTGTGTGTATCCCACATTCAAAGGCTGTTAAATCGCGTTGTTTACCTTCAGAAAAAAAAATCACTTCTACTGTCGTGGTAAACAACCTACTTCCCTATTTATAATGGTCTGGCCCTCTAGCAACTTCAGCGCAAAATTATAGCTAATTTGCCTACAAACGTCAGGTGGTCATGATAATCAGGCCACTCAGTGTAGCTCCGTGGCTTACCATATTTAATTCATTCTACCAACCAAATAGCAAATTGTGGGGGCAAATTTCTGAGACCACTCCAGCATGATGCCAGGTTCCTGTTTTGATGATTGTATTCTCTTGCCCACAAGGGTCATTATTCCAGAACAATAGCCGTGACATTTGATCTGACAACAGGATTGTATATTTTATTTTTTTACTTCTTCCTTTTCCCATCTAAAAAGTAATTTTATATAAATGTATCAAGTATGGTGTAACTGATAATTAACAACCAGGCAAACAAATCAAGTTGCAGGAAAAATAATGCAAGAGCAGTTAGACAAAGCTGGGAAACTGTTAATACTTAGATATGCACAGCATGAGGTTCTGCCTAATAAATAGAGGCAGGATGCTTGTGTCATCCCTGTGTACTTAAAGGTCACTTCTGAAACACTTTAGAGTAGCCACAAAATATTGCCCTCAAGAAGACAATAATTGTTTTGGACCTGATAGCTTATTTGGAATGACAGTTAACATGGTAGGAAAAAAAATCAAACCCTGGCTGGGTGCCTCAGTTGGTTGGAGTGTCATCCCATACACCAAAACGTTGTGGGTTAGATGCCCGGTCAGGGCACATGCCCAGGTTGTGGGTTTGATCCCCAGTCAGGATGCATATGGGAGGGAACAGATCAATGTTTCTCTTTCACATTGATGTTTCTCTCCCTCTCTCCCTCTCTCCCTTCTTTCTTCCCTTCCTCTCTCTCTAAAATCAATTAAAAAGCATATCCTCAGGTGAGGATTTTTTTAAAAAGTCAATTCAATGAGGAAGTATGAAAACTTACATTGAAATTATGCTACAATATCACTTATTTATATAAAAATACTTTCATTTAAATTACATCATTAGATAACAGACAGTCCTAATATATAAAAAGCCAGGGGCCGTCACGACCGAAACAACTGGACAGACGACAGAACAGCAGGCTGTGTGGGGTGACCAGGCCAGCAGGGGGGTTTGTGAGGGACGACCAAATGACTGAACAGCAGGCTGTGTGCGGCGATCAGGCCGGCAAGGGGGGCAGTTGGGGGCAACTAGCCCGGCAGAGGGGGGCAGTTGGGGGTGACCAGGCTGGCAGGGGGGGTAGTTGGGGGTGACCAGGCTAGTGGGGGGGGCAGTTGGGGGTGACCAGGCCAGCAGAGGGGGCAGTTAGGGGCGATTAGGCCAGCAGGCAGAGGTGGTTAGGGGTGATCATGCTGGCAGGGGGGGGCAGTAAGGGACGATCAGGCAGGCAGGCTGAGGCAGTTAGGGGTGATCAGGCTGGCAGGGGGAGGCAGTAAGGGGCAATCAGGCAGGCAGTTAGGAGCCAGCAGTCCCGGATTGTGAGAGGGATGTCCAACTTCCAATCCCTGGGATCGGGCCTAAACTGGCAGTTGGACATCCCCCGAGGGTTGCCGGATTGGAGAGGGTGCAGGCTGGGCTGAGGGGACCCCCCTCCCATGCACAACTTTCATGCACCAGGCCTCTAGTATAATAATAAATTGTAACTTTTATTACATGTGAGTAGACATATGAATATACACTTGTGTTAATTAAATCTAATAAAAAGTTCTACTCTTGTCCTGGCCAGTGTGGCTCAGTAGATTGAGCATCATCCTATGCAGTGAAAGGTTGCAGGTTCGATTCCTGGTCAGAGATGTTGAGAGGAATGAAAATGAATTCTTTTAAAATGTGTTTGTTGTGAATTTAAAATGTAGAACGCATGTTCCAAGGGGCAATTCCCCCTTTTCATCAAAGATTTAAAGACCAGAATAGAATTTCTTTTTTTTTTTAATCCACACAATGTATTATTTTTATTTCCTGGAAGAATAGAAAGGACTTTCATGGAAGAGAGAATGTGATTTAGTGGAGGCCCAGGGACTGGATGTCCTTACTCTGAATTTTATTTAATTCCACCTGTGTGTTCTGCTGGCTCTGTTTGCAAGCTGCCCAGCCTCAGTACTCACAGTTGCAAAATGGAGATAAGGATTCCTTCTCCTTCCTCACCTATTAAGACTCTGAGGAGGGAAACATCAGAATTAGCTGAGTTCTGCTTCTTTATAAAATTGGTCCTAAATGTACTATGGCATTCCATGAACATTAGCTAAGGGTGCTTTCTATGACCCCAGCATCATGCCCAACACTGCATGCAGTAGAGAGAATGTAATAGATAATTATTCCTATCTCTATTACTTAGTTTTAAGTACCACTACCCTAGAGAATATTGGCTGTTATTGCTGTAAAATAGTGTCAGCAGGGGTCACTTCACAAAATACTTGATAATTGAAAGGATTAACTTCAATTCTAATCACAAATGACAGCCCTGGTCAGTGTGATTCAACTGGTTGGGGCATCATCTGCCGAAGGGTTGCAAGTGTGATTCCCAACCAGGGCACAGACCCAGATTCTGGGTTCAATCCCTGGTCAGGGCATGTACAGGTGGCAACCCATCAATGTTTCTCTCTCAACCTCTCCCTCTCCCAAAAAAAAAAAGAAAGGGAAGGGAAGGGAAGGGAAGGGAAGGGAAGGGAAGGGAAGGGAAGGGAAGGAGGAAGGGAAGGAGGAAGGGAAGGGAAGGGAAGGGAAGGGAAGGGAAGGGAAGGGAAGGAGGAAGGGAAGGAAAGGAAGGAAAAAGAAAGAAAAGAAAAGAAAATACAAAAATAAAGTTATAAAAAGTATATTGGCCACAAAACCCAGAGCAGACTTATGTGGGTTTTGACTTACATTTTAAAACCTTAAATTATAATAAGGATAGTAATGTTTACTGTTTGATTTAGTATTTTAATGCAAAGGAATACATATACATATATATATATATATATATGTTACTAGAGGCCCAATGCACGAAGATTCGTGCAAGAATAGGCCTTCCTTTCCCTGGCTGCCGGCACTGGCATCCCTCTGGCATCCGGGAACCAGGCCTTCGCTCTGGCCACCACCTTCCACCTTCGCTCCGGGCCGGAGCTGCCTCCCACCCGCTCTGGCCGGCTCCGTGGCTGCCACCCAGAGGCCGGCCCTCGGTTGGCAGCCAGGGCTTGCAGGAGGCTTGGCTTCCTTCATCGCTGGGGCAACGAAGGAAGCCAAGTGTCCCGCCAGAAGGAAGCCAAGCATCCCACCTGAAGGAAGCCAAGTGTCCCATCTTTGTGGCTATGGGCGCCGCCATCTTTGTTGTGGAGTGGCAGTTAATTTGCATATTACCCCTTTATTCATATAGATAACACTTCAACAAAATGTAAAGATTACATGTAAAAAAATCAGAAACAAGACACTTAAAACCTACTTTTGTAAGCAACTATGGATTGCTGGAGTGCTTTTGCTTTATGGGATGAAATTTGAAAGCTTGGTAGCATTATGTGTAAACAGAGATTTGGAATGAGGGAAAGAAAACAGTGTGTGCTGTGGGGTGGTTATGAGCCAGATATGCCACATCCCTTATTTCTTTTTATCATCACAACTGCATTAGGTAGTATGAATACCCCCACTTCAGGGATGAGGAGCCTAAAGTGGAGTGAGTCTATGGAACTTGCACGAGGTCATAAGCAGTGTATTTTGGAACAATGGTCCAAACCTGGCTCTGCCTGACTCTGAAACCTCCTTCCTATTACATTCTGGACGAACATGGGAGTTCTTAGTCCCTGTGTGGCCTGAATCGGACTCTATGACCCAGGACAAGTCATGTGGTGTTATCCTCAGTCAGGGGAGGGGTGCAACGGGCATGGACCAGATCATCTGCAGAATTATTCCTGGCTCCAGATTCTGTCACAGCAGTAGGAAAAGAAATACATTTAGAATCGGTGCTCATTTCTGTCTGACTAGCACTATTGTGACACCCAGCAAGTCCCCAAACCCCTTAAGGTGCTTAGTTATCAAATGCAAACAGAGAAATGCCTCTGGTTGTGCTACTGGACTTCTGTGAGGCTAAATGAGATAACACCGGGAAGGCTTCCTGTGAGCTAAGTACTTCCCAAATAGAGGATGTCACGTGACCCCAGCCATAGCCTCACTTAAAGGCCAATGATTGAAAAATGAAAATATCCATAGAAAAATGAGAGCATGCAAACCTTTTCTTTAGATGCAATTTATGAAACTCTTGTGTGTTATCCAGAGCGTTCATGATCTTCACTGGCCATAGTGAAATGAACGTCTTTCTCAGTACTTGTGAGTTTTATTAATGACTCAAACTGTTACAATTCAAAGAAAATGGAGTCTTAATAGCTTTCAGAAATAGCAGCAAAGTATTTTGAAATGTACACAAAGTGTGAAATTTTCCCTAGAAGGAACTTGGCAGTTTGCTGAGACGACTGTCAAGGTATGAAAACTAGTCATTTCTCACCAGACTCTGACTGTTATCCATGTCATAATTAGCAGAATGTGAAGGTGCAAGTTTCACCAGTTAGAAGAAAAATTAATTGCAGAGAATTTCCATTTTTCTAGCTGGTTACTTAATTTGAAATTTAATATATAAGGTTGAAATGTTCTGAAACAAAAATCAAAAAGAGATAAAAGCAATTTCATGGAACAAAATCTTTTTCAACAGAACTAGAGAGCTGGCGTGTAGATGAAGGGAACATGACGTGTGTTTGATACAAGAGCCAAAAGCTGATTTCTGTGTGCCCAGGGCAGACCTGTCCTCTATAGAATTGCCCGCATAGTCCCTGGGAACTGCCCTGAGGGCAGAGGTTGGCCATCCATTGCAGAGGTGAACCTGGGAAGGAAGCGACTGAAATTGCGATTTTTTCTCTCTCTCTCTTTTTAAATAGAAAGCCTATTCTGTATTTTTTTCTGGATTCAGGAAAAAGGTTAATAAACACCAGTGATTTAAATCAGGTATTTCTTTGCATGTTCACCATCCCAAGTCAAGTCTCCTTCCATCACCATTTATCCCTCCCTATACCCTGTATTATAGAATTGTACACCTGCAGCCTATATAACTTTATTAACCAATATCACCCAATAATAAATCAGGCATTTCTTGTAAAAAAATAAAAGTTTTGATCTCATGTTAAAAATTGCTGTTGGGATACCAAATTCAGCAGTGTTCTGAGAGCTTAATTAAAGGTGGTTTGGAATTGGCATATAGATGCCATTGAATTTCTTTTTATATATATACATCTCATCCAAGGGTGTGTTTATTAAAGATTTTAGAGACAGAGAAAGGGAGAGAGGGGGACGGGGAGGTGGGGAGGGGAGAAACAGAGAAACATCGATTGCAATATTCTATGCATTTTTATCTTACCCAGGGATCTAACCTGCAACCTAGGTATGTGCCCTGGCTAGGAATCAAACCTACAGCCTTTTTGGTGTATGGAACGATGCTGCAGCCCACTGAACCACCTGGCCAGGGCTTATGCATGTTGAAATTTAACATGATAGCCAGTATTAAATATGTGTCTATGTTAGACAAATGCATGGTTTATAAAACAAAGACATTGAAGTTCATGAAGATGCTACATTTTTATAAAAGGTTATAGGAAGAACAGGATGGTATCATTTAAATTTAATATTGTGCAAATGTATTTCTAAATTGCATACTTGTGGATACATTCGTGGTCAAAGTAAAAATGTAGGGTATATGCAGACCCTCGGGAGACTACACTGGCATTCTACAGTAATTCACATATAAGATAAAAATATCCTATTTTTGAAACCCTTGAACCTTTATGTTGGTCATGCTGTTACCTAAAAAAGCTGTAATTTAATGCATCCATGATTTGCTTTGCATGGATTCAAACAGGCAAGCAGGCATATACTTAGCATAATTGTACGTATGTGAGCAGAAGGGAATTTCAAGGTTCCAGCTCTTCAACACTGCTTAGCATACAGAATACAGTAAATCAGTCCAACTGACAGCCCTGCTCTGCCTGGCTCGGACTGGTGATGCTTTTGTGAACTCAGCCACAATTAGGAGTCAGATTGGCAGATTAGAGCCCCTGACAGTACAGCCCCTTTACTTATTTAGTAAACTCTTCCCCCTTTACAAATTTATTTACTTATTTAATTTTATTTTTCAATGACAGTTTGCATTCAACATTATTTTGTATTAGTTTCAGGTGTATAGCATAGCAGTTAAACAATCATCCTATATAATAAAAGGGTAATATGCAAATTGACCCTAACAGCAGAACGACTGGGAATGACTGGTCACTATGACTCACACTGACCACCAGGGGACAGACGCTCAATGCAGGAGCTGCCCCCTGGTGGTCAGTGCACTCCCACAGGGGGAGCTCTGCTCAGCCACAAGCCAGGTTGACGGCTGCCAGCACAGCAGCTCTAAGGATGTCCGACTGCAGCTTAGGCCTGCTCCCCACTGACAAGTGGACATCCTCTGAGGGCTGCTGGGATTCCAGAGGGATGTCTGACTGCCAGCTTAGGCCCGATCCCTGGGCCTTAGCCAGCAGGTGGACATCCCCTGAGGGGTCCCAGACTGAGAGAGGGCACAGGCTGGGCTGAGGGATTCCCCCTCCCAGTGCACAAATTTTTGTGCACCGGGCCTCTAGTATAATTTATAAAGTATTACCCCCAATATTTCAAGGATCCAACTGGCACCATACATAATTGTGTTAGAATATTGTTGGCTGTATTTCCAATGCTTTATTTTCCATTTCTGTGACTATTCTTGAACTGCCTGTTAGTACTTAATCGCTTCATCTTTCTCACCTAGCCCCACAAACCGCCCCCCTCAGTAAACATTCTTGACTCCCATGCCAGCCACTCATCTGATATTAAAGTAACACCAAATTTGTGAATGTATAGACTCAAAACTAAAAAGAAACTAAAGTCGCCTTGCCACCACTGGGTCATACTTGTGCAGATAATTTGTGTAGTAAGTTTAACATTTAGTTTCCAAAATACTGGTTACTCTAGGATTCTAATAGAATATAGTCTACTACAGCTATAATGATTTGAGTTTATCTTGCTATTTAACAGGATGTTGTAATACCCTGGTTACTTGTCATTAAAACAGTTAAACTTTTACATTTCTTCATGATGAATATCTCTAGTTATGTACAAATTAGAAGCTGGCTAATTTGTGACGATCTTCATTGTTATCTTTTAGCATTTAACCTGTGCTCAGTGCCGGGACATAGAATCCTCTTCATAGTTACTGCCTTTGCTTAGGAAGAAAATGAGACACAGAGACACAAGCAGCCCTGGGCAGACATCACCCTGCAGCCCAGGGCCTCTGCTAGGCAAGAACAAGGTCATCACGGGAGCTAAGACTTTTGTAGCACATGCTGCGCTCGAGGCATTGTTCTGAATGACAATGTAAGTACCCCATTGTAAAGATGGGGAAACTGAGGCATAAAGTTTCCATATCTTACCCATAGACAACACAGCCAGTAAGTGGTACAACTGCTGGTGGTTGAACCAGGCCTTATGAGGCCCTTCCTTGAAATGTCTGTATTTGAACTATCATCCGGAAAAGTACTTCCAGGGTGGGTGCAGTATTTTAGGCATCTTTACATCACCTGTGTCTAGCACTGGGCCTGACAAACAGTAGAAACTAAGAAATTGTTTTGATCCATTAATTATTCTTTTCAAATATTGAATGTAATAGTATTCCTTGTACAACCACTGAATCATATTGCTTTTTTTCTCAGATCTCCTGGGCAGGGAACATAAGAGTGAAACCATCTCTTGGTTCTATTTTAATGTCATCAGTTGTTTTTTTTGTTTGTTTGTTTTGGTTTTGGTTTTTTTGTTGTTTTGTGTGTATGTGTATGTGTGTGTGTGCGTGTGATTAAATCATGGCATTTCTATTTTACTGTTTGATAATGTGCAGTTTTTAGGCCTATACTTTGTGTTGCTTAATACATGTGTGGATTTTTATTCTCTTTATTCCTAGGTTGATTCTTATTATTTTTGCAGATATCACTGGGATTCTGAAGAGTCTTGCTTTCTTTTTCTTTTTTTCAAAGCAAAAAATAATGCTAAATAATAAGGCTGCTTTTGTGGGCAATTTCCAGACCCAGCCTATTTTGCATAACATCTGTATTTAATCAGGGACTACAAATTTAAGCAAACTGCTCTAATCATATTTTGTAAATTCAGTTTCTCTTGATTATTTAAAAGAGAGTCATCAGGATTGGTAGATTTAAATATAGGTTAATTCTATTTTATGGCCATTCATCCTTCCACATTTTCTAATAATGATGATGAAGGGGGGAAAATAGTCCCAACAACATTTTGCAGAATTTTTGGTAGATGCTTTAACTTTATAGACTTCAAAAATCATAATCTCGCTTGTTGACACTGGTGTTATATGCATTATTCTTGTGTTTGGCCAGACCACCTTGGAAATAGGAGTATTATGAAAGTCCAATATAAAATTACTTGTATAATACGTTGTGTGGTTGTTTTTTCCAAACACGAGCAAATACTCTGACACCAATAGGGAATCCAACAATTCAAATGTAATTCTGACATTGACTACACAGTTAGCACAGACCCCACAGGTCAAGGGTCCAGCCCCCACTCTTGATGGCACCCATACTACCCACACTTCTGTCTGGTCAACAATTTGAGAGTGAATTCCTATAACCCCCTCGCAAATTCAACAATTCACTAGAATGCCTCATGGAACTTAGGACAGTGCTTTACTTATGATTACCAATTTATTATAAAGGATGCAACTCAGGAACAGCCAAATGGAAGAGATTCCCAAGGCAAGGTGGTGGTGGGGGTACGGTGCAGAGCTTCCATGGTTGCCGCCCTCCCAACACATGCATGTGTTCACCAGCTCAGTAGCTCTGTAGATCCTGTCATCCAGGGCATCTTATGGAAGTTTCATTACACAAGCATGATGGATGAAAAATCACTGTCCATCGCTGATTAAACTCAATCTCCGGCCCCTTCCCCTGCTCCAATGTGGGACTCCAAGTTCAAACCTTCTAATCACGTGCTTGGTCTTCCTGGTGGCTGTTAGGGCCCTTATGAAGGGTCACCTCATTAACATAAACTCAGATGCAGTCAAAGGGGGTTTGCTATGAATAACTAAGGACTCTGCTGTCACTTAGAAAATTCCAGGAGTTGGAGCTCTGAACCAGGAACCTGGGGCAAACACCAAATACGTATTTTTTATTATACCATATACTAGTATATGCAGACTCATATGTGTGTTATAAGCAATATTTGGATGTACACATTATGTGATCATTTAAAGATCTCAGACTACTTCCAGAATACTTGTACACAATTCTCAATTGCAAGCAGCTTCCTTAGGTAAATATGAAATTATAAGTGGTAACTAAATTTTGCTATATGACCTACTCTAGTTAATCTCTACTTAACATGTTTTTTTAAAAAAATAAATTTACTTCTTTGTTCATAAAATAAACAGAGTGGGACCGGTTTGGCTCAGTGGATAGAGCGTCGGCCTGCGGACTGAAGGGTCCCAGGTTTGATTCCGGCCAAGGGCACATGCCCGGGTTGCGGGCTCAATCCCCAGAAGGGGGCATGCAGGAGGCAGCCAATCAATGATTCTCTCATATCATTGATGTTTCTATCTCTCTCTTCCTCTTCCTTCCTCTCTGAAACCAATAAAGAAATATATTTAAAAAAAAAGAAGAGTGGGGCGTGAGTGGTGAGTGTCAAGACGTGAGGTTCAGCTCTGGTGTGTGACGTTGGACTCGGTATGCAGCAGCCTCTCTAAGCTTGCTCTTCTCATTTACAAAGTGGGAATGATGATACCTACCTCAGAGATTGTTGTGTGGATAAGTGAGACTTAGTTTGTCTTGCTTGTTTGAACTTAGCCTTAGTAAAACTCTTAGCGCAGCATGAAGTTCAAAGTAAGCTCTCACTTTTAAGAAAATATTTATCCATTTGTGTCAGAGAACATTCTCCTGCTCGCGTGGTTCCTCTGGGATTTGTTACTCAGTTTTCCTTTCTCAAGAATTTTAGGTCTTCTTTTCAGTTGCATGTTCCATCTAACATACAGCATTAGAGCTTCCATTTTCTTGAGAGAAAAAAAGAAAAACCAAATGATTTTCTCTGGAATTCCAGCTATTTCTCTTTCATGGAAAAAATTCTCAAGCAGATGTTGCTCCCCACCATTCTTTATCCCCACTCTGAAGCATTCACATTCTAAAGATTTTATGTAGCTTTTCCAACAATCTGTTCTGATGGTGGTCGCTAATGGACCCATATAATTGTTCTTTCTCTCTGTCTTCTCTTTTAAAAAATTTGACAGAGTAACTGTATTTACTTCTGATATTATTTTTTTTCTACTAGTTTTCCTCTTCTCTTGCTGACTTTTCCTTTCACATCCTTGATTCTTTTCCTCTGCCCCCATTGTAAGGTATGTCAGAGCCAGCACCCTTGCAACTCCTGTCTTGGCAGGTTTTTCTTTAGAAATGTCACCTGCTTTTTCAGCAGCAGCTTTCTCCTCTATGTTTATGAAACTCGGATCCATTCCTGTAAGTCTACCTTCCTTCCTGAATTGCAGCTGCTCGTTCCCAACTGCCTAAAATTAAACCATGTTTCCCACCATTCCCCTGGTCTCAAAACTTCAGTATCCCCTTTACCTTCCTCTGTCCAGTGTCAATCCTTCTTGTTATCTCATCTGTTCTTTTCTCTCCCTTCCCTTGAGACCTCTTCAGTTTAGACTTTGTGTCTTTGCATCTGAAGCATTGTAGTGTCACCAGGATTATCTTTTCCAGGCATTCTGCACACCACTTGCGGATGAATTCTTATGTGATAACATTACTCCTCTGCAATGAACTCTTCCGGCAGCTTTGCACTTTCTTGAGAGAAAAATCCCAAAACATGGATCACCTGTCATCAAAGGCATTCCACTCTCAGGGCTGCACCGCCTTTTGTGACCTCCTCCTTCAGCCCAGGCTGCACATGCTCTACTCATCTTTCCCACATCTTCCTGTTTGCTCATAATTTTGTCCTCACCTGCACACCTGCACATCTGGCTGTTTCTCCCTGTGTCCCACGAGACCCAACCCAAACCTCATACATTACCTTGAAGTGATTTTTTTCTCCTCTGACCTTTTGGAGTAATGATTGTTTCCATTTTTCCATTACTTACTGTCTTGTGACAACTTTCCTATTTAGAGAACTGAGATTCTTAACCTTGTATTGTTATTATACAACCTTAGTATTACCTATATTGGATGTGCCTGGAACAGAGTAGCACTTAATACATTATAATCAATTGTTTTTAGTTATCTTTTTTTCAATCACACTAATGGTCTGGAGCTTAATAAGCAACCAGAATACCAGTGTAGTTTTCAGTATTAAATTCAGAAATAAGCAAAATATCGAAACCAGCAGGATTTGCCTGTTTTATTAGTGTAATAAGCAATTCGTGTTTCCGCAGGATAAGCTCTGTAACCTCTTGGGCCACTGCTACAGAAGCAGAGGAAAGGGCAGACTGGTGGCTGACAGTGGTGCAGAGAAGGGAATGGTGAATGTGAACACAGCTAGTGTAAGCGATGTTGATCAATGGTGGAGGGGACATTTTGGAAGTGCTATATGGCGGGTGCATTGCTGTTCGTCCAATCTGTTGGTAAACTGGTGTGTGATACTTCATATACTCCTTGCTGATCTCCACAAACACCTTTAGTTCTGTGGATGCTGATTGATGTGTTTGGCAGCTCTTGGTCACAGGTGCCAATTTCTGAAGTAAAGTGTCTCTGCATAAGCTAGTAGGTTAGTTCCTGGCTCCTTTGCCTTAAAGTCCTCCAAGCTTCTTGGCCTTCAGTTTGGGCAATGAGAGGACGGCCTCTGCAGCCTACTGATCAGATTGTCTGGAATTCAGTACTGAATCCATTCTGAGATGACTTCGCTTTGATTTAAACATTGTCCACCAAGAGACAAATCAGGGTTCTCACACACACACACACACACACACACACACACACACACACATAAATTCATTTCTTTTAAACACATTATTTAAAACTAGAGGCCTGATGCACAAAATTTGTGCGGGGGGGCGGGGGGGTGTGTGGCCTGCGCCCTCTCGCAGTCTGGGACCCCTCGCTCCTAACTGCTGCCTGTTTGCTCCTAACCTCCCACCTGCTCACTCCTTACCGTCTCCCTGCTTGCTCCTTACCACCCGCCTGCTCGCTCCTTACTGCCTGAACTGCTCGCTCCTTACCACTTGGCTCGCCACTCCTTAGCACTGCTGCAGAGGCGAGAGAGGCTCACCAGCCGTGAGCCCGGCTTCTGACTGAGCGGCGCTCCCATTGTGGGAGCGCACTGACCACCACTGCATTGAGCGTCTGCCCCCTGGTGGTCAGTGTGCATCATAGTGACCACTAATTCCTGTCATTCCATTGTAACAGTCACTTAGGCTTTAATATATATACTACAGGCCCGTTGCACAAATTCGTTCACCAGTGGGGGCCCTCAGCCTGGCCTGTGGGATCAGGCCAAAACTGGCTCTCTGACATCCCCCAAGGTGTCCCTGATTGTGAGAGGGCGCACACCAGGCTGAGGGACCCCACCGGTGCACGATCGGGGCCGGGGAGGGACACAGGAGGTTGGCCGGGAAGAGACCGCGGGAGGGCTCCAGGGCATGTCTGGCCCGTCTCACTCAGTCCCAATTGGCCGGACCCCAGCAGCAAGCTAACTCACCGGTTAGAGTGCCTGCCTCCTGGTGGTCAGTGCAAGTCATAGTGACTGGTCACCTGTTGACTTTATTCCCTCTGGTGGTCAGTGCACATCATAACAAGTGGTTGAGCTGCCTTAGTATATCATTAGCATATTATGCTTTGATTGGCGGAATGGACACAGGACACTTAGCATATTAGGCTTTTATTATATAGGATAGATCATTAAAGATAATGTTTACATATAAATACCAGGTTGGGGTTTTTCTAGCATTTGAAATTTTATTGTAAGTGAAATGCAAGCTACATTTTCTCCTTAAATATGGCTTATCATCTTGAAGTCTAGTTTTGCCATTTTCATTAGACCGTGAACCAAACAGTGAAAAATTTTGTCCTACTCAAAAGAAAAATGGTACAGCTTAGTGAGCTAAAACACCTTGAGAGAATACTATATTCTAATAGATCCATTTTCAGATGACAAAATGCCCATATTACATATTTGAACGTTGCCTCTTTTTTTAGCCTAAATGAGGCATCTCAAAATGAATGCAGCCAGAGGCAATAAAAGCATTTAAAGTAATTTTTCAACAACTTACATTATTTCTCAACAGAGCACACCGAATAAAAGGCATTACCAGTGTGACTAATAGAATAACTACCAATCAGAATGTCTGTCAGTTCATGAAATTCCTCCAACTCAGTCCACACTAATGACTAAATCATAGTACTTCAGTTCATGTAATAAAGGACAGGGACCTTAATGCACCATACACCAAACACTGCAAAATAATCTGTCAGACTTATAAACATGCAAAATGAAGTGGAAAATTGAAGCAATTATGAGGGTATCTCAGATGAATGCAGGAATTTAGGTTCTATATTACCTGAATAAATGTTAGGTCCCACAATATAAGTTGTTGCTCTGTAGACATGAGCATTATTAACCTTTTAAAATATCTTCATCTTTTATTTTATTTTACTTCTTTCTACTACTTTTCAACATACTTGTTATTAATAAGTCTGTACCTCGTGCATTAAAAAATCATGTTGGTGAAAGTAGTATAATTGATGAGTTTATTTACTTAAAAAATGAGTGAGTGAGAAAGCATGTACACACATATTTATATATGTACTCTATATTTATAAACATCTATAGAATAGAAAATATGTCACTAAATAAAACAGGAAAAAGTCATTTTTAGAAAATTTATATTGCTTATATTCTTACCCCAGCAAAAGAATAGCACTTTAAAAATGTTTTATTTTAAACTAATTTTAGGATTTAAAAGTTGCAGAAATACTATACTAAAATTATTCAAACTAAGAAATTGTCATTGGTTCAACACTATTAACTAAATAAACTATAGACCTCATTTGCATTTCACCAGTCTCTCCATAATGGCTACTAATTTTACACGGGTTTCTCCAAAGGTAAGGAAGTGATAGCCATGTCTGCTTAGGCACCCTGGCCTCAGATGGGTCCTTTGTGCAGACGGTGCAGGGTGTAGGCTGATGTGGGTCCAATGCTTTTCTTGGACAACACCTGGGCCACATCACTTTTTCTCATTTTCTCTTACACTTTGTACTTTATCTTTAGTATATATTAAATATATGAATATATGTATTACATTGTTATATTTACTTATCTATTTTTCCAGATTATTATATAATGAGTTCTCATCATCTCCTCTTACTTGTAGAGCAGTAAGTTATGTGTACCTACTTTGTACCAGATGTAGGGTCCAATACTGGGCAAGTCGTGGAGAGTTAAAGAGGAATAGCTCCTGCTTTTCACTGAATTATCGTGTCTCTATATAACTGCAGACCTGGTAAGTTCTATGCAGGACAATGAAGAGAATAGTGAGAGTCTATAATATACAGACGTAATCCTTTTTGGTGGGTCATGTGTAGTGAGGTGATATGTGAGCTGAGAGCCGGGTGTGAGTAAGTTAACTGGATGCAGGGACAGAGGGCCTGTTGCGGGGTCTACATAAAAGCAATAACTCATGCAAAGGCACTGAGCCGAGAGAAACTGAAAGGAGATCGGGGATCACAGAAAGCAGGGGAGAGGAAAGGGGACATTTTTGGAAAATGAAGCTTAAGGTGAGCAGGGGCCAGATCATAGGCATTTAGTTCATGTTGAGATGTAGGTGTATTTCAAGAGCTGTGAAAAGCCACCAAGGGATAATGGAGCAAGAAGAACAGATTTGCCTTTAAAAAGAACACCATGGCTCTAGTGCAGCAAATGGATTGGGGGAGAAGGTTTGGGGTTAGTGCTGATAAGAGAGGAGTGGGTTAAGATAGGTTAGTGACTGTGCAAATGAAAAGTGTAAAGACTGAAGACAGTGTAGGGGACAGGAAAAAAATGGGTTGGATATGGGGAGAGAAGGTCAGTTAAGGATGCCTCCTGGGTTTCTGGGCTGTTTACAGAACTGATATCAGTGCCATTTGCTGCCCAGGGCAGCACTGAAAGAAAAACAGATTACTTAGGGCTTTTCTGACATCAGGGTAGAGAAGATCCTGTCTTACCTCTCTTGATATTGATCTGACCTAAATTCAGTCATGAGGCTCCAACGTCTCCTCAGTAATTGGGGATATCTGGCTTTCCCTGCTTGAGTAGGAAGAGGGTTTTAAAGTTATCCAAGAAGATGTAGTGTTTCCTGGTGTCCTACCCTTGCTCTACAGGTATTCTCACGTAAGTCCTGCCTCTATGAAAATCGGGGCTTATCTGCCATTTATATGATAAAGATGCTCACATCTCTAGCTCTCTTCCTCAAGTTCTCTGCTGAACCCCAGGTCTGTATATGCGCCTGACAGAAACTCATTGTATTCTCTTTAATCCCAAACATAATCTTTATTCCTTATATTGGCTCTTTTGACCACCATCTCAGACACCCAGGTGTTATCCATTATCTGTTCTCTTAATTCTGCCTTGCCTCCCCACACTTTGAATATATTTCCACCAAATCTCAGGGGTAACAGCTAACTTCGTATATATTCATCTTCCTTTTTCTCCTCCCACAACCCTCTGTCATTCCTACTACTTCCATGATTACATAATCTCCAGCCCCTCCAGGTCTGCCAGATCTTTTACTGTAGTCACCCACAACAATTTGTAGTTTTGCTATTGGACATATCTACCTTCAGTGTTTCTCTAAATTGTCCTAGATAAGCTTCCAGGTCCACTGCAAAGCTTAATTAAGATGTCCCTTTTGTCTACTCTTATGGTCATTTATCACACTGCACCATGATGGTCAATTGTTTTTCTAAACACATGTCATGCTGTAGGCCTCCTGAAGTCAGGAACCACGTTTTAATAGATGTAATGCCCCTTTCCCTGACACAGTTCGCAGTACTTGTGAGCCTGGAACAGTGCCTGGCACAATAGATGTTCAATTAGTATTTAAATTAATGAATAAATAATAGGTAGTAGTAACATTGGTTAAATTAAAGATATAAGTGATGTGTATATGTTTCTGAGCAACAGAGGATTAATATTATTCGACAGCTGACTGCCCCAATTACTAACTCTGTATTCAGACATTTATTGACTGATCTGTATTCTAACTGTGAATGAACATCCTAGCTCATCTCCCCCTAAAGTTTCTAAGAAACTTCCCCTCACACCACAAGGCACTCTCCTATATAGAGGACTAACGTAGCTCCTCTCCTTGAAGTTATCTTCCTAGCATCATTCACTCCTGATTCTGAAAGTTTCACTTATCCTTCACATCCCAGCCTAAAGGTCTCTTCCTCGGACCTTTTCTGTTATTTCACAGTTTGAATTAATTCTAACCCCTTCTTCACTCCAATAAAACTTGAAATCTCATTTTTCTACCCCATTCTATGATTGTCGCTACCTGTTTATCTCAACTAGACTCTAAGCATCTGGAGGACAGAGATCCTGTCTTACTCCACAATGCAAGATTTCATTGAAAGTAGCTGTTGAGTAAAGTTTGTTGGATTTAATTAACGTTGATCAATTATTCTGGGGATGTTTAGTAAATAATTCTGTGGCATAGCTCATATTTCTAAATCTAAAACTTTTTATTTTCTACATCTCATGGCTTATCTAATGTCTATTACATGCTTATTGTGCTAAGCTCTGAGGATGGCATCGTGACTGGGACAGGTGTGGCCATTGTCATCCACCCTGGAAGTTCCAGTCTAGTAGGAAAATAGGGCTAAGCATCCAACAGGTACTTACTGAGTGTGCACTGCACTGCATGGCAGGTAATGGAGATTTGATGGTGAGCAAAACGAGTAAAGTTCCCTTGTCCCTTGGAGCATATTGTCAAGTTGAAGAGACAAGTGAGATAAACTTACAAACAAGTGTAATCTTCCACTAACATGTGCTAAGTACCCTATGCCGTGAGAATTTGGAGTGAGTTGACCTAGACCCAGAAGTTCTGGATGGCTTCTTAGAGTTAAGCATCAGCTAACCAGGTGACAAAGGAGGGAGGGGACCCTTCAGTGTCACTGCCACACACAGAGCAAGAGGGGTGTTGGGAGAAGAGGCTGGGATTAATTCATATGCTTGTGCAAACCAAATGTCCTCCTTTTAGAATTCCTCATTCTGTTGGTGCATAGCTGAAATACATGTTGTTCCCTTCAAAATACTATATTTTTAACAAAACTTACACTGTTAGAGTAGACAGGAAAAAATTATCCCATTAATTCTATATGATGTTCCAGTTCAGCCCACTCTTCTGAAAATAACATCGATGGCTTTGCATGTGAGAAAGAGGCAAATATAGTGGGGAGGAGGGGTCTTTGAAAAAATATGGCATTCCTAAAGGCCATCTAATCAGTGGCTTGGTAAAAGCAGAGAATAAAAAGGGACCACATAATGTAAACACTGGTCATGCTTATTTTTATTGGGTCAAGTGTAGTGTATATATGTATATGTATATATTATAATAAAAATAGCCAGGTTCACCTGAATAACCATGAGAACTTGTATTCAGCATAACTATGTATGAAAAAGAAATAATACCAACAATTACTTTAAAATTACCTTTCATGTGATTCTGCATAGGTAAATGCTGGTATTTAAAAATAATTGTGGAATTATTTCTAGATTAATATTTTACAAATGTAGTAAACTGAGTTCTTACAGTGTGTATTATATACAATAATTGGAAAAATTTATGGATGAAAGTATGGGCTAAGAAAAACAGAAAAAAATGAACTTAAGAATAGAAAATATTTGTACATAATGATTTCTCATGATCTTGATAATGAAAATTTCTAATCTTATTAAATAAGTAATTTACTATAATAAATATTTTATTGGTGTGTGAAATAATAATTTATTCCGATTTTCCTCAGTATTAAGCAGTCTATTTAATATATGGAGTATAAGAGCATGAAAGGACTCAAATATTATTCTGAGGTTGAAGTTGGGTGAAGGATACCACCAATTTTTGAAACGGAGAAGATATAGAAAGGAACATCTTTAAAATATATATATATATATATTTTTATTGATTTCAGAGTGGAAGGGAGAGGGAGAGAGAGATAGAAACATCAATGATGAGAGAGAATCATTGATTGGCTGCCTCCTGGGGATCAAGCCTATAACCTGGGCATGTGGCCTTGACCGGAATTGAACCCGAGACACTTCACTCTGCAAGCCAGTGCTCTATCCACTGAGCCAAACAACTAGGGTGAAAGGAAAGAACATCTTCAAGTTAGGATTGAAAAATCTGAGTCTGGTATTCAGAGAAGATATAGGCATAATGATAGAGATAGAAATTTGGGGGTCATTATAATATGGATGGAATATAAGGCCTTTAGCTGAGGCCCTCATCAAGGTTATGAGGGTAACTGTTTTGGAGACTCTTGTGAGTTAAAATTGGGAAGAGAAAGGTCATAGGAAAGAGAGCCTCAGGCCAGGCCTACATTTAGAATTCAAAAGAATGAGAGAGGGAGCTTCAAGCAAAGGAAACAAAAAAAACAAAAAAAAGAGGACAGAAGCCAGAGAATGTCACTGATGCTGATTAAAGGATTGAGTGATCAGTGACTGCTAAGAATTTGAGAAGATGAGGACTGGGGGGTTAACCATTGGATTTGAAAACATGGAGGCCATTGATGGTGATGATAGGAATGATTTCATCGCAGGGGTGTGAACACACACTGGATTGGATTCTAGGAAAAAAAGAAAGAGAGAGAGTAGATGTAGCTAGAATTAATTTTACCATATACACTTACATGTGTTGCACATTTTGTATTTAAATAGAAATGTTAGTAACAAGGAATTTTCATAAACAGTTAAAGAGAGAACAGAGTGTATTACATATTACTATGAATGTATTTTTGTGAGTACCCACATGGTCTGCTATTTAGTACAGTGCCAACTTTAAGCCAAAAAACAACAACACTTTTACTTTGCATCATTTATACTATAGAATGTACAATTGGACTTAATTTACTTTATTGCATCCTCTAGGTTAGTGTGGAGGGTATATACTGGTGTGGGCATATAGGAAAGTGTATAGTTGTAAGTACATGAAACACAGAGTTTATTCTTGTATTATTATTTATTAGCTAGAGGCCCGGTGCACAAAATTCATGCACGAGGGGGGGTGTCCCTCAGCCCAGCCTGCACCCTCTCCAATCTGGGACCCCTCAAGGGATGTCCGACTGCCTATTTAGGCCCAATCCCACCAGTACTGCTGGCTCCCAACCACTCGTCTGCCTGCCTGCCTGATTGCCCCTAACCGCTTCTGCCTGCCAGCCTGATCAATGCCTAACTGCTCCCCAGCCAGCCCAATTGCCCTAACTGCCCTCTCCTGCCAACCTGGTCGCCCCCAACTGCCCTCCCCTGCAGGCCTGGTTATCCCCAACTGCCCTCCCCTGCAAGCCTGGTTGCCCCTAACTGCTCTCTCCTGCTGGCCTGATCCCCCCCAGCTGTCCTCCCCTGCCAGCCCGGTCACCCCTAACTGCCCTCCCCTGCCAGCCTGGTTTCCCCCAACTGCCCTCCCCTGCAGGGCTAGTCCCCACCAACTGCCCTCCCCTGCATGCCTGGTCCCCCACAACTGCCCTTCCTCCTCTGCAGGCCTGGTCCCCCCAACTGCCCTCACCTGCAGGGCTGGTCCCCCCCAACTGCCCTTTCTCCCCTGCAGGCCTGGTTCCCCCAACTGCCCTCCCCTTCAGGCCTGGTCACCCCCAACTGCCCTCCCTTTCAGGCCTGGTCCCTCCCAACTTCCCTCCCCTGCTGGCCATCTTGTGTCCACATGGGGGTGGCCATCTTATGTATTGGAGTGATGGTCAATTTGCATATTACCTATTTATTAGATAGGATTATTGTATTATTTTCTATATGAACAACTGTAAACCTACATTTATCCACCCCTGTCTATGTGGTCTTAAGGGCTGGAAGGTAATTTAAAGCAGGACAAGTCAGCTATACCTTATGTTCAAGTTCGGATTTTGCTGTTCACTAGCTCTGTGACCATGGCAAGTTATCTAACTCTTCTAAACCTATTTTCTCAAACTTAAAATGTGGGTAATAAGGATATGAGCATAAAATAAGATAATGTACCTAAAGTCCTAAGCATGGGGTCTAGCACATAGTAAGGTCTTAGTAAATGGAAGTGATTTTGTATCGCTGTGATTACTTGTTCTTGAATGGGACATAACTGAACACAGGTCTTCTAATAAACCATAGAAAAATGAGGTACCGTAGAGTAAGCCATATGTTAGAAATCACATTATTTGGTTCATGTTACTCTATATGTGCTCATTTCTCTTTGTTACCTCATCTTTAGGCAAGTCATAGAAGCACAGTAGTTAAGACTGCAGGCTCTATAGAGCACAATTGTTGTCTTAGTCACTTGGAATGAGCTGGATATTCAGTTTCCATGTTCCCATCCCTTCCAATATAATCAGCTCTGCTAGTGATAATAGCTAACTTCTTCCTGGGTACCAAGCACTATTCTAAACACTTTACAGCTATTAACTCATTTAAGTCTCCCAGCCCTAGAAGGTGGTTAACATTGTTGCCTCCATTTGTACAGGTGAGAAAACTGAAGCACAGAGAGGTTAAGTAACTCGCCCTAGGATGACACTGTTGATCAAAGGTGGAGCTGGAATTCCATCCCAGGCAGCCTGGTTACACAGTGTGTACTCTACATTTCATCCTAATTTCGTTGGAGGCTACAAGATTGAAATTAAATTGTCACATTTCAGTTGTCACTGCTTTGCAGTGATGGGGATAGTAAAAAGGTTGGATCGGTACCCTTCCCCAGCAGTTCCTCTGTGATCAGTAATTTGTGCTGGGTGTCCGGTTTTCACATCCTACTTCCAACCACCAGCCATTCTGTTGCTTCATGACAAATTTGAAAAGCAGAGTGATCATATTCTCTTACCTCTAAATATTAGTCATTAAAATACAAAACTTAACGGTTAGGTCCTTTGGTGCTTATGCCCAAAGAAGGAAGAGTCATTTCTGTATTAAGATACCTAAGAAGTTCTCACATGCTTAGCAGGAAAGCTAAGCCCAGCACTGGGTAAATGCTGTCTGCCTCAGACACTGAGTAAGTGTGTATAAATAGAACAGTTGGTGTGCATGGCCTGAATGGTGCAGCTTCCCATTTTCTGTGTAATGTAAATCTCCAATGTGAGCATTTCCATCTGACATAAACTGTCAGTCGCAGAAGAGCACATTGTAGGATTCAGTACATGTTACACAACAACCAAGATTGCCCTTTTCTCCAGCATCGTGATTTTTTTTTTCTTTCCATATCCAGCAGTTAGTACTGAGGCCTGAAACCCTTAGTTACAGAACAAAGTGGCTTAGCAGTCATCCAGCCTGTGTGAGGCTAAGGGGAAGAATAATGAATGTTCCCTGCAAGCTTCCTGCTCAGATGCAGGTGCAGGAATCAGGGGGTCATGAATAATGCATGGCATGCAGATTAGGTGGTAGTTTCTCCTACTGGGGTTTTGACTTTGCTACCTGCCTGGCTGCTACATGTGGAAAGATGGTAGGCGATGGCAAAAGTGCCACAAAAAAGACTTTAAAGACTGAGCTCACGAAAAACACTGCATAGCCTTTTGAAGAAATAAAATTTGGGAGATCGCTGAATGTAAACCTTTATGGTGTACTTTATTAGGTGAAATAAGCTCCAGGTGATCCATTTACTAATTTGGGGGAGGGGGAAAAGCTTTCTTGTTTTACCATTTTCATTGAAGAAATGCTATAATTTTGGGAATTCTTTGAAGACTGTTAAACTGTTATAGAAATTACCTGCTTATAGTATTTGATATATGGATGGGTCAGTGAAGTGTTACTGCAAGATACAAATAACTAGAGAATATTATAATTACAGGTCAAACAGGCCTGTTTTTCTCTGCTGATATATGCAATGAGAACCATCAATAAGAGAATATATTTACTAGTAAACTTCAACAAGTGGAATGATCATGATGAATAGAAATCCCAGGGTTAAGGAGGAAGCAATAAAAGAGATAAACTTTTAAAGGCTAGAGAGTGAATTAAATAACTGTATTTGGGCTATTACTTTTTAAAGCTTTATCTGGGCAGCATAACTCTGACACCCCAGTGGGGATGCAGGGGAGGTTCAAGAGGATTTCCGGTGTTTCCCCTTAGGACAGGGCCTTTAACTGGGGAGACATTTTTTTGGCTCACAGTTCCATTTTGATGATTGTATTTCAAGCAGACAAACTGAAAGAAATAAAAAAGAAGAAAAAAGAGAGTTTTGCTACCTTTCAAATACTTCCTACACGTTTCTACGGCATGTTTTTCCTCTCTCCTCAATTTGGGATGCTGGACTATGAACAGGCTTTCATTTCTAGCCCAGTCTGCCATTTCCGCTAGGCCCCAGTTTGGCCCAGCGCCAAGACCAACAGGTGATCCTTGTAGCTGCAAAACAGCAGGAAGTGGGCCTTGCTTGAATGAGACAGTTCACCAGAGGGGCTGTCTGGCCTCCCTCCATCTTTCTGCATAATTAACATCCCCTCCCCCATGCAGAGCAGAAAATCTGTGCTGAGCGGCTCAGCTGCAGCAGCCATTGAGAAGTGCTGTGAGGGAGAGAATGTTAATAAGGGAAGTTGGAAGAAATAAGCCTTCCGGGTGCAAAGTGCAGTCTGGCTCTGGCTGTACTGAAAGACTGCAAGTTGGCCCTTCTGAGTGGCTAGACCTGTGTTATCTATTTTGAAATGATTTCCACTTGCTAAACACTCAGGGAAAACCGGGCTTCTGAGGAACCTTGGAACTTTCGGTTCTAACCGGACTTTGACAGGAGTTTAAAATCCCTGTGTGTTTTTTTCTGTCTTGTAAATAAGAGTAATGTCTGAAATGGACACAGGCAACAGGGGGGTGGGGGGAGGCAATGGAGGGATAAGGACACATATGTAATACCTTAATCAATAAAGAAAAAAATTAAATAAGAAATAAATAAAAATATTTTTTTTAAAAAAGTAATATCTGAGACATAAAGAGTCAAGCTAAGACAAGCTAAAACACTGCCTAGACCTCACAAATCCTAGAAACGTTAGAACGAAGCAGGAAGTTGTCCAGGAGGAAGCAGGAAGTAGGGCATGTGGTGTTGCCAGTGAGTGACCCACAGAGAGGGGGAGGTTCAGCAGCTGGCTTGTGATTGGAAGGTGTCAGCAGGTCACGGACATTTATACTATTTCCAGGGGTGACTCCAGCCCTGGAAGCTTGTACAACGGTCTAGTCTTTACTTCTTTGTTATTTAGCTAAAGTTTTTAATGGACTGCATTCCTCAAAGCCCAAAGCTGTAGAAGGTCTACAGCTTTCTAGAAGGTCTTTTTTTCTAGAAATTAACTATTGGCCCCTCTTTCCTCCCCCAGATTCTGTTCCTTGACATTTGGATGAAATTATTGTAGGGGAGGAAAAAAGTTTTCCCTGTATCCGCTCAGGTTCAGTGGGGGTGGAGGCTGAAAATTAAATTGACAAAAGACAAATTAGCAAGAGGGGGAAAAGCCCAGCAGTTTATATGTATAACATGCAAACATGTAAAAGTACTGAGTGATAAGTAACTCAAAACGTGATTAGAATTTGGAGCTTATACTGTACACCATTTTAACAAAGGCTGATAAATTGTGGAGAAATAACTAGTCAAAAGAAAAGGGGTCTAGGCTTCAATAGGGGATAAATTGTAAGAAGGTGACTAGGAAATATATAGGAAAAGTAATGGTAAATAAAGGTTTTTTTAGGCAGACTCATTTCAGTACCATCTCTGGTGATAAGAGTTATACCATGTACTACTCTTCCCGGGATGGGAGAGAGGGACACCTTTACAAGTGCAAATTTTCTTTCCAAAAGATAAGTTTATGTCCTGCTATTAGGCCTGTAAAAGAAGAGAGAGAGCTCCTCCCATGTCTGCTGCTTCTCAGTTACTTTTAGCTGAAAATAATCCTTATGCCAAAGTAGCATATTTTGGGGTGGCTTATCTTGCTTTTTTAAGTCTAGAAGTTAACTGAGAAAGTGTGCACTTAGACTGTCTCTAATGTCCCTCCCTCCCCGCATGTGGGAATAGTTAGCAGAAAGGGCCCATTTAGGGCAGGTACTCCTAAACCTCACAAGGTGTAGGTAGCTGGTAACTCTTTGTTGGACTGAATGAATGAAATCAGTTGATTAAAACTGCTGGTCCTCTTTTGGGGGTCTTCACAGTGAACATATGAGAAACTCCTGTCATGGTATAGGTGGTACAGAAGGGAAAAGAGAGACCCTTCAGGTTTGCAGGCATAGGAACTTACCTGCATCCATTTACTAAGAGGTGATCAGGTTCTTGGGGATTTGATAGTAAAGCAAGTCTAAAAGATTATTTATAAACCAGATTCCTTTTTATTTGTTCATTTGTAATTGGGAATATGCTTTTTCAATGACTAGATTTCTCTCATCTACCTACAGGGTACATCCGTCCCCAGTATCAAGGGTCAGGGGAAGTCGGATGAATAACCAGAAGTTTGCTTGGTGAGTACACAGTCTAAATTATGAGAATGTTTCCGTTTTGTGGGAAATTTTAATAGACCTGTGTTATAACAAAATAGAATTATTTCTGTTCCTCTGTAGAGCAGCAATTTTCAACAGGTGTGCCTCAAGAATTTTTAAAACGTGTAATACCTGACTATTTAGTCAGGGACACCGACCTCTTTTCTCTTAGATGGTGAATTAAAAAATGACAATGGCCAAAACAACAGTAGCCATCTGGGGTGAATGAATCAAGATTATACCTACTTTTTTTTTTTGTCAGATCAGCAAAAAATACAATATATTTTTGGCATGCTGCAGAATTTTAATAATTAGTTTATGTGTGCCATGAAATGAAAAAGTTTGAAAATCCATCTACAGAGAATGTGTTTCTACTAACTGAATTACATTATCTCCCTTTCTTTTGGAAAATTCCTTTCCAGCCAAAACTCTTTACTCACTAAAAACTGAATGTAATATTTTTTTTCATAACAGATATATTTCCCAGGATTGTCAACTCTTACATTTTTAAAAAATCTTTCCCCTTTTTGGAAAATACTATAAGCTTTTCAAATGAGATTTAGGCAATAATTCAGATTTTTCTCAGGCACCAACTTCTACTTCATAGTAAAGTAATCTATCCTATCTAATAAAAGAGGAACATGGTAATTAGCGTACGACCGCTACCCTTCCCATTGGCTAATCAGTGATATATGCAAATTAACTGCCAGCCAAGATGGCGGCCGGCAGCCAGGCAGCTGGAAGTGAACATGAGGCTTGCTTGCTTCAGTGAAGGAGGACTCCAACGTTCCCCGCCTGCCTTGCCGGCCTCTGAGCTGGCAGTTTGAAACATTGTAACAAATATAGAAGCTAAACAAAACCCCAGAAACCAGCTTTCAGCCGGCTGGGATCTCAGATCTGGAGATGATACAGTGTTTCGATTATAGAACCCAAACAAAACAGATACCTGCTTTCAGCAGCAGAGGCCTTGGCCCAGAATAAAAAAAGAAAAAGAAAAAAAGGAGCGGTTGGGAGCTTCAGTCACACACCAGCCTGAAAACAGCCCTCAGCCCCTCACCCAGGCTGGCCAGGCACCCCAGTGGGGACCCCCACCCTGATCCAGGACACCCTTCAGGGCAAACCAGCCAGCCCCCACCCGTGCACCAGGCCTCTATCCTATATAGTAAAAGGGTAATATGCCTCCCAGCACTGGGATCAGCGGAGCCACGAGGCCTCCCGGCACCGGGATCAGCGTGACAGGGGGCAGCACCCAAACCCCCTGATCGCCCTGTGGCTCTGTGTGTGACAGGGGGCGGGGCCACAACCTCCCTATCGGCCCTGCTCTGTTCGTGACAGGGGAAGGCTCCCCAACACCCTGATCAGCCCTGCTCTGTGCCTGATAGGGGGGAGCTCCCCAACCCCCTGATCGCCCTGTGGCTCTGTGTGTGACAGGGTGAGGCGCCCCAACCGCCCCCCCCCCCCACAGGCCCTGCTCTGTGTGTGACGAGGTAGAGCCATAACCTCCCCATCGGCCCTGCCCTGAGTGTGAGAGTGGCGGCGCCCCAACCCCCTGATCAGCCCTGCTCTGTGGGTGATAGAGGGCGGCGCCCCAACCCCCTGATCCGCCCTGCTCTGTGTGTGACAGGGGGTGGTGCCCCAACTCCCCTATCGGCCCTACTCTGTGCGTGACAGGGGGGGCTCCCCAACCCCCTGATGGGCCCTGCTCTGTGTGTGACAGGGGGGAGCTCCCCAACCCCTTGATCAACCCTGCTCTGTGCGTGACAGGGTACGGAGCCCCAATCCCCCTGATGGGCCCTGCTCTGTGCATGAGAGGGGGTGGCGCCGCAACTTCCCCATCGACCCTACCTTGAGTGTGACAGGGGGCGGTGCCCCAAGCCCCCCAATCGGCCCTACCCTGAGCGTGACTGAGGGTGGCACCGCAACCTCCCGATCCACCCTGCTGTGTGCATGACAGGGGGCGGCGCCCCAACTCCCCAATCGGCCCTGCTCTGAGCCCGACCAGGGGCTGCACCTAGGGATTGGGCCTGCCCTCTGCCACCCAGGAGCAGGCCTAAGCCAGCAGGTCATTATCTCCCGAGGGATCCCAGACTGCGAGAGGGCACAGGCTGGGCTGAGGGATGCCCCCTCCCCCCCGAGTGCACAAATTTTTGTGCACCGGGCCTCTAGTATATATATAAAAGCCTAAGCGACTATTATGATCAGACAACCGGACGACTGGCCGGTAGCTATGACATGCACTGACCACCAGAGGGCAGATGCTCAATGCAGGAGCTGCCCCTGGTGGTCAGTGCACTCCCACAGCCAACCTCCTCGGGGTCCCTTCTCCTGGCCGACCGGCCCCCATTGGCCTCACCAGCCCCGATCACCAGCCAGGCTGTGGGACCCACCCCACCATGCACGAATTTGTGCCCTGGGCCTCTAGTCTATTATATTAATTTCACTGATTATTATTTAGATGTGTGTGTTTTTCTGACTGGGCTTTAAATATCCAAGGATTTTATTTTTAAATTCGGGGAATACAAGTATCTTCTTTCACTCACCAGCTTTTGAACAGAAATATAGATGGAAATTATCAGAAATGACCTGAAAAGTTAGTTCAACCACAGATCATTGATTGATCCTATAAAGAAGCGATTTAAGATGTTTTATAAATGTTTTATGTGAAACAAAAAAATAATTAATTAATGTAGGTTTAAAATCCATTATGTTCACATTAAATACTCCATTGCACAAAATTACTCTTTCTAAATGTAATGTATCTTCATAAAAGAGGGAAGGAAAGAAGGATTGATTGAACTTGAACTGTGTACTGTTTACTTCAGGAGTGAGTGGAAATGCACAGGTATCCATTTTTACTTCACTGAATTGTGCTTAGGATGAGATTTTGATTAAAAATCATGGCTTTTTTTTTAAGTATGGGAAGATGATTACTGAAGCTTGAGCTTCCAAATTAATTTTATTCCTAAATCAGGATTATTTTTAGACACATAATAATGATTCTTTGAATTTGAATGGTGTCTAATCAGCTCACCTCCCTTCCCCCATTAAATCAAATTAACCCTCACAATAGCTTGGTGATGTTGTTAAATATTATGCTTTTCTTTTTTCAGAGAGGGAAATGGAACACAGATGATGCAGCTATTTGCTTACTCACTGTCTAAAAGCTGGGGCCTCCTACATGCTTTCTCACGGTCACTAAAGCATATTGTCCCCTGTCCAACCTAGGAAGCTGAGGGGAAAATAGCGCTGATGGCCATTACATTAAAGAACAGGGAGAAACCGGCGCTTTTCCTGACTGCACGGAATTGATATTCCTTCTCCGCACACAGCATATTGCACTAAAGAAACTTTATTACATGTAGAGACTATGAGATGCTCAAGTGAGCAACGTAAGTTAATGGATAGAGTACAACAATGTCAGTTATGAGATCCATTTCTACAACTTATTTTACTAATTGTGGAACATTGAGTGAATAACAAATATTCTTTCCTTCACTTTTTCTTCCCGGAGGATTAATGATAACTCATTCCTACATAACTTATAGCACATTATTCAGTTAGTAAGTTCAAACCACTTTTATCACCTGAGAAGTAAGCCATGAAAAACAGAAGATTTTTACTATTTACTATTAGCCTTGATAAAATTAAAATTCAACTTGTATTTATTCAGCAGTTTTATTTACTGTCCCTGGCTGTGTGCAAGGCACTAGATTAGCAAGATAAATAAAACATGGTTTCTGTTCTCAAGGGGCTCACTGTCTTGTAGGGTGTGTGTGTGTGTGTGTGTGTGTGTGTGTGTGTGTGATCACACATGTAATATACAATATTATGCGATGTCATATAAACAACACATATAAAAATTCTCTAAGGAGATATATTCATAGTATAATGTGCAGAGGGAAATATTATCAACTCTATTTAATACTAATTTGAGAGTAGGTCATGAGAAAGGAGAAAGTATAGAAGAAGGAAGGAGACTATGAGAAAACTCATCCTGGAGAAGGTTTTTGAGTAAAGACCCAGAATTAGTAGGAAAAGCAGAGGTTTGAGGTAGTGCCTTCTTTATAAATTGAAAAACGTTTACAAGGACCTGGAGACATTTCTGAATGAACTATAGTAGGAGCATTTGGCCATGTGCTTAATTTGGTCATGAGTTAGTTTGAATTCCTAGTGTATGTACTACCTTGAATGTTCCTTAAGTAAATACTGCGAAGCTGGTACATGGAAATAAATCACCCAGCTGGGACGAAGCCAGTGAATCACCCAGCATCTACCTCTGGTCAACTGATAATCACTCACTGTTTCTTTGTGAAATATTGGCTCTGAGAGTTCAGGAAGTTTAAATACTCATGCTCAGCAAGGGAGATGGAGGAAAAGCGACCCTTGCTCTCCCCCAAATAAAAATGTGGGGTAATTTATAGAGTTAGATGTGAAGTTCAACACCAGCTTGGCTCCAGGTTGAGTGAGATCTGCAAACACTCATGTGAGTGACTTAGGTGATTTTTGTGAAGTGGAATTAGCAAATGCTTTATTCAGGTAAAAAAAAAATGGTGTTCATCAAACAAGAAATTAAACCCCAGGAAAAGATGAAAAGGCCGGAATTTGTAAGTTAGGGATAGAAAATGCATGACAATTGGTAGGTTGCAAATGTCAGTGGCTGTGGTTGAGCGTTCAAACTAGTGTTTATCATTGAGTAAAGATGGTTTAAAAGTTTAAGTGGTGTTTTTCTTTACAAAATGTTAATATGAGAGGCGGCATCCACTGGCCTCGTTCCTGTGGCAGCATTTCCTCTGGAGATGAAGAAATGTGTGGAAAAGGATTTCTGTTCAAGGCAAACAAACCTGCTGGAATGGAAAGAAAATGTAACAAATGTGTGTATCCAGGGAGAAGATGAAAGCACCCGCATGTGAGGGGTCCAAACAGATGTTAGGATGGAGCCAGGTTGCTGTAACTACCTGCTAACTCCCAGGGATTAAAGAATGGCAATAAGAACTTGTCAGGATATATTAGCACCCCAGCAAAGAACCCGGGATCATTGCACAACTACAGTCCCTTAAAGGCAGCAACCCAGGCCAGACATAAACTCTCCATCAGAATGGCTCTCCCCTCACAGCCAGCCCACAATAGTTAGACTTGTTGATTTGAGGATTCATAAAGCCTTTGAAGTTTAGCATATGAATTTCCTTCTTTATTTCATGAGTCATATCTCTCCTCTTCCCTCCAACATTGGCCCTAAGAGTTGATCACACCTTCCTTTGTCCAATAACTATATAAACTTTTTTAAAAATCATTTGCCACTCTCTCTTGCATGTGGTAATGCCAGGAAAATATTTTGCTCCATTTGAGGTAACTTGGGGGGAATAGGGCAAACGTTATTAGAGAGTTGGATATGTAGATAGACTTTTGTTCTTTACAGATCTTTTTGTATCAGGCTATTATATTCTGATATCAAACCCACATAAAGTAGCTGTTTTCAAGTCATCTTTTAGCTGTTTTATCCCCGAAGATATAATAGAAACTTGGACCCCATGTTTAGTGGGAGCAAGACAGGGAGGGGCTTCGTAGAGAATATGGCTGAACTGAACATTGAAATTAATTTAAGTCTCCAAAATTCTCTAGATCAGTGTATTCTGAAGACATCCATATTAGCATGTGCTTGTTTTTAGCCTTGTACCCTTTCTTCTCTCCCCTGCACTTCTAGAACCCTTCTACCCTGCTCCATTTGTAAAGTTTTAAAGGATGGGCATATCTTATTTTTGATGATGGTGGTAATAGTAGCTGTGCTCTGCACTCGGAACATCCATCTAGAGCTATTATGTAACAGTGGTAGTGGGTGTTACATGATAGAGACTTTATGGGCAATGTACATGATGACATAGAAAATAAAGTATTGTTAATAGGAATTTTCATTAGTAAAATAGAAGTAATTTTCTCTAACCAATTGGATGCTGCCATTATTAGTCTCAATTATGATTTATTTCTTACCCACATGCCTGAAATGTTATGCAGCTGTATACACAAAGAGGCTCCTGTTTTGAATAGAGTATCAGTGCAAATGATGACACATTCTGGGTGTGAATCACATTTCACATTTGGATGTGATAAAGTTCTGTGTCACAAATCTTGGCGGAGGGCAGGAAGAGCCTTTTCACACTGACGTTTTATGGTGGGAGATGGAGTGCCACAGTGAACTTAAATATTTAATGCATACAGTTGCAAATGTTAGGCATGACTTCATAGACTCCTTCTGGAAAATATAACTAGTAGAAATCTTTGTCATAAAAAAAAGAACAGTCATTCTTGTTTAAAGCGTCTCCTTAAAAGAGGAAAGCACTGAAGTCATTGATATTGGAAGAAACCTCTCAGAAAGCTGATGCAGAGCTAGCCCTTTAAGGAGAGACATAGCATTTCCAAATGTAGTCGTTATCAATTTCCGAGCTGTAGAAGAGATGTCAGCATCATTGGGTTCAGTTCAACTCACTTTCCAAAATGTAACATGTCAGCAGGGGGCATCAACCCAGGCTTTGCACACTGGCCAGTCATCTTTCTGCTACTCAGCAGTTACCTACTGTTGGAGAAATGCAGAAGATAAAATAAGACGAATACTTAATTCATTATGAGCTAAGCAGAAGGTTTTTGTCTGGAAAACTCCCATGATATTGATGTGACAGGGGCAGAAAAAGGAGAAGTAGGAGAGGCCTAATGAAGACATTGCTGCCCACTCCCATATGTGGCAGTTACTCCCTGCCAACATGTTTATCATCATGGTGTGGCTTCTTGCATGCTCATTATTTGTAGATAATATGGATTATGTTATCTTAATTACCAGAGCATTCCACTGCTTTGCTTTTTTACTTACAGGGCAAAAATTATCATAATTTATATGGACTTTAATATATGAAGTTTCCAGTTCCCAAAATCCCTAGCCTTCCTGGTTTCTTTAATCCATATATGTTGATAAATAAGTAACAGTAGGTTGCCTTTAGATTTCATTTATAGGTGTCATTCATATAATCATGAGCCAGTTTGTAAGTTCTCTGTATCCACTGGCTTACAATGAAAAGAAGTGCCTCCAGGATGTTGCTACACTTTAAATCCCTCCAAATTCACACCTTTATAAAATGTTGCAGTGCAGGATCTGCTGTTAAATTCTTTTTTAAAAATAATTCTTTTTTAAAATATATTTTATTGATTTTTTACAGAGAGGAAGGGAGAGGGATAGAGAGTTGGAAACATCGATGAGAGAGAAACATCGATCAGCTGCCTCTTGCACACTTTCTACTGGGGATGTGCCCGCAACCAAGGTACATGCCCTTGACCGGAATCAAACCTGGGACCCTTGAGTCCTCAGGCTGACGCTCTATCCACTGAGCCAAACCGGTTAGGGCTTAAAAATAATTCTTTATTGTTGAAAGTATTACATATGTCCCCCTTTCCCCCCCATTATCCCCCTCCAGCCCACCCCTGCCCCCCACCTTCACCACCCTATTTTCTGTGTCCATGGGTTATGCATATATGCATACAAGGTCTTTGGTTGATTACCTCCCATCCTCCCTCCTGTGCCTTCCTTCTGAGATTCCACACTCTGTTCCATGCTTCCATGTCTCTGGATCCACTCCGTTCATCAGTTTATTTTGTTACTTAGATTCCACATATGAGTGAGATTATGTGATACTTGTCTTTCTCTGACTGACTTATTTCACTTAGCATGATACTCTCCAGGTCCCTCCATGCTGTCTCAAAGGGTAAGAGATTCTTCTTTTTTACTGCTACATAGTATTCCATGGTGTAAGTGCACCACAGCTTTTTCATCCATTCATCTACTGATGGGCACTTGGGCTGTTACCAGATCTTAGCTATTGTAAATTGTGCTGCTCTGAACATAGGGGTGCATACATTCTTTCTGATTGGTGTTTCTGGTTTCTTAGGATCTATTCCTAGAAGTTGGATCACTGGGTCAAATGGCAGTTCCATGTTTAATATTTTGAGAAAACTTCATACTGTTCTCCATAGTGGCTGCACCAGTCTGCATTCCCACCAGCAGTGTACTAGGGTTCCCTTTTCTCCACATCCTCACCAGCACTTGTTGTTTGTTGATTTGTTGATGATAGCCATTCTGACAGGTGTGAGGTGTTACCTCATTGTCATTTTAATTTGCATCCCTCTGATGATCAGTGACTTTGAGCAGTTTTTCATATGTCTCTTGGCCATCTGTATGTCTACTTTGGAGAAGTGTCTATTTAAGTCCTTTGCCAATTTTTTAATTGGATTGTTTGTCTTTCTTCTGTTAAGTTGTATGAGTTCCTTATATATTTTGGATATTAGCCCTTTATCAGATGTATCAGCTTGCCAAATATGTTCTCCTGTACAGTGGGGTTCCTTTTCATTTTGTTGATGGTTTCTTTTGATGTGAAGAAGCTTTTTATTTCATGTAGTCCCATTGGTTTATTTTCTCCTTAGTTTCCCTTGCCCTAGGAAATACATCTGTAAACATATTGCTATGAGAGTTGTCTGAGATTTTGCTGCGTATGGTTTCTTCTATGATTTTTATGATTTCCTGACTTACATTTAAGTCTTTTATCCATTTTGAGTTTATTCTTGTGTATGGTGTAAATTGGTGGTCTAGTTTCATTTTTTTTTTTTTGCATGATTCTGTCCAATTTTTCCCAACACCATTTATTGAAGAGACTCTCTTGACTCTATTATATGCTCTTGCCTCCTTTGTAAAATATTGAGTGTAATGGCTTGGTTCGATTTCTGGGTTCTCCGTTCTGTTCCATTGATCTGTATGCCTGTTCTTGTGTCAGTACCAGGCTGTTTTGATTATGGTGGCTTTGTAGTATAGCTTGAAATTTAGTATTGTGATTCCTCAAACTTTGCTTTTCTTTCTCAAGATTGCTGCAGCTATTTGGGGTCTTTTTTGATTCCATATAAATTTTTGGAATATTTGTTCTAGATCTGTGAAGTATTCTGTTGGTATTTTAATAGGGATTACATTGAATCTGTAGATTGCCTTGGGTAGTATGGACATTTTAATGACGTTGATTCTACCAACCTATGAACACGATATATTCTCCCACTTGTTTATATCTTCTTCTATCTCTTTTTTCAACATTCTGTAGTTTTCTGAGTATAGGTCTTTTGCCTCCTTGGTTGAGTTTATTACTAAGTATTTTAATTTTTTTTGTTGCAATGGTAAATGGGATTATTTGTTTAGTTTCTCTTTCTGAGAATTTATTATCCTATATAATAAAAGGCTAATATGCAAATAGACCGAACAGCGGAACAACCGGAACAACCGAACAATCAAACAAATGGTTGCTATGACATGCGCTGACCACCAAGGGCCGTGTGCAGAACATGGTGAGCGTTGGCTGTGGCAGGATGGTAGAGCAGGTGAGCAGGGGCAACAGACCAAGGTGGGGTGCTAGACGCTATCATTGGGGCGAGCCTCTGGTGGTTACTGAAAATTCTTTGCTCCCGCGCGACGCTATCCCGCCAGGCCCTCGCACCTGCTGCCGGCGCTGGCCCCGCTCACACCCGCAGCTCATGCCAGAGCCACACCTCGCACCCACTGCCAATGCTGGCCCCACTCGCACCTGCAGCCAGCGCCAGAACCGCCACTCGCACCTGCTGCCAGTGCCCAGCACCAGTCCCAATCACTCGGTGCTGTCAGCAGGTGTGAGCAGCAGTGCTGGCCCTGATCGCCCCTGAGGGCTTCTCCACCTCCCCCTGCTCCTGAGGGGCAATCAGGGCAGCAGCTGCCGCTCACACCCGCTGACAGCGCAGGCCCTGTTTGCATCCGCTGCTGGTGCTGGCCCTAATTGCTCCACGCCATCAGCAGGTGTGAGCGGGGCTGGCGCCATCAGCGCATGGGAGCGGCAGCAGGAGCGGGGCTGCCGGCAGACAGGGGACCAGGGGCTGCAGTGGGAGGGGCCAGGCGGGGGTGCACAGGATGGGCAGAGACCTGCCCCTGTGCCTACCGCAGCTTCATGGCCCACAGTTTCTTTCAAGGTGCACGAATTCGTGCACTGGGCCCCTAGTTGATGTATAAAAAAGCCATCGATTTTTGGATGTTGATTTTGTATCCTGCTACATTGCTAATTCATTTAATTACTTCCACCACCTCCTCAAATTTAGGTTGGTAACAATTATGTATACTTTAAAATTGTGTACCATCTTTCAGATTAACATCCATCAAGATTTTGGTCTAATTTTCATAAATTCTTTATTACCCAGAATTTAAGCAAGAAACCTCATGATAAGTGTTTCACATTCCTATTAGTAATAGCTGATTTTTGTGTCTTGTATTGTTTCAGTCAAAATAGAGATAATTGTGAGGAAAAAACTTAAGATAGGTTATTTTCTGCAATTATTTAGGAGTATTAGGGCTATAAGAACATGTTGAGCTATAAAGATCACCACTTCTGAGACATTTTTTCAATTAAAAGTCCATGAGTATTTTGTTTCTACCAACCTACTACTCAGAACCATTTTAGTGTCTTAATAGAAACCTGCTATAAGAACCCATAGGCCATGTCAGTGTACTTGTTGATTCCTGGCATCTTCTCAGCACTGTAATAGGTGTGGTACTAGTGTGTAATAAAACATCTCTGTTGATTAATTTTGGCATGACTTAGAGCTATTAGTTCAGAATTCCCAAGGATTGTTTGGACAATCTAAAAATACTTGGAAACTGAACAACATGCTTCTAAATAATGCATAGGTCAAAGAACAAATTACAAGTGAAATTTCAAAATATTTTTAGCTAAGTGGAAAATTTGAACACAACCTATTAAAATTTGTAAGAAAATTTATAGCACTGGTGCATATATTAGAAAAGAAAAAAAAATCTCAAATCAATAATCTAAGTTTCCACTTTAGAAAACCACAAAAAGAGCTGAATTAAATCCAAAGTAAGCAGCAGCAGAAGAGAAATAAAATGAACTGTTTGGAGTTCTGGGATTTGTAGCATCTTCTTAATATAATTGTTATTTTTCTAGGTAGGTTTTATACACATAAGGCTGTTTAAATGAAACAATCGGGATTGATGACTTACTCTAGAAAAGCTACTTAAACTGCATATTTTATGAGTTTTAAATTGTGCTGTGTGCATTCTTCTCCATCATAATCCCTTCCCTGTTAAACTTGGTCAGAGGTAGAACTTTAAAATAGTGGTCATATTGTAATGAAACATGACCAATGAGGGGAGTATGGGGAGTGATGAATGAGTAATGCAGAAAAAATAACTGTGTCCCACTATGAAAAAATATGTATATATGATAGCACGTCATGTTGTAATTAACATCAAATTAAAATGAAGAAAGATCTTATTTTATATACTATATCCAGAGAAGCCGCATGCTTTCCTAGTCTTTTATAGTACCTTTAATGGATATATTTGGACTGACAAATTGGCTAATTCTAGCTGTCTTCTAAATGTATATTTGGAAGAATAATGACTGATATGGGGACCCAATAAAAAATCCTAATGTGTTCTGAAATATGCTAAGAATACTGCTCAGGATAATAAAACTAAAGGAGATTTTCCTGTGAAAATGCTGAGTATACCAGCAGTGTTGGTTTGGTTTTCATCTGTCAGTCATATTCTCGATGTTATCTTCCTAGTTGAGATTTCTCTGTATACACATGGACAGTGAACTAGCAATTTTAAAATTATATGTATTCTCAACTTCCTATAACTATGACCACTAAGTTTTCATAGTTTCTAAGTAATTCCCTTAAAATTGGCTGTTTATTACATTTTTAACTATAGTACTAGATTACTTAAGATATATTTAGTATATTTTAGAAACATATTCATAGTTAGTGTATTTTCTTTTAATCCATTCTAGGAGAGCAATAGAGAGTGTGTGATATATTAATCCAAAAATTAAAGCCAACCCAATATCACACAGATTTCAACATATGTCCCACAGCTGACAGTAGCTGGAGGGCTGAGGACTCTGCTGGAATCCGTTCTCCGCTCTCTAAATTTTCATTCAGATTAGTCTCCTTTATCTTTTGTTGAAAGTAATGGAAACTGACTGCGTCTTGTCAACTTAAGCAAAAGGTAATTTTGCAGAAGGACATGAGGCAGGTGATGGAGGCACAGGAAGAGCAGAAGAGTTGGGCCTCAGGGAACACAGGATCGGGACAGCACCAGGGTCCCGGGAGCAGGATTTAAAAAGCAGGTGGAGGCCTAGAGTGAGGCAGTACAGCTCCTTGCTGCTACCTCCTTAAAATCGCAGTAGAGGAAGCCTCAGAGTCTGATGGGCCCAGCCTGGCTCAGGTGCCCAGCCTTGGTTAACAGTCCAAGAAAGACCCCATGTAGTGAGAATCACAGTTGATGAGGAGAGGATGGTGTCCCAAAGGAAAAGGAGGTGCTGATACCAATAAATGATGGGAAGAATTACAGCTCTTCATAAACTGGCACCGATTGTCCCTTCTATTCAGTGAACTAGACGCTGCCATTACAGGTAGCTAATGAACTTTAATGTCATTCCTTGGAGGCCATCGTTTCTTACATTTTGGATGGCAAGGTGCTCTGCAAGTAGTAACTAAAATGAATGGAGTCTCTCAGGCCTTACTCTTGGTTATTCAGTGACTGAAGCATAAGAAGAAGGTCAAAATAGATAGACTCCATTCTCCTTCAACACTTACAGTTTTTCATCCTAAGTCCTTTAAACCATTCATTTTCCCAGATTTCCTACTTTAAATCGCATATTTTAAGAAGCAGCCTTTAAAGCCAAACATACATAATTACGATTAGATATATAAGATAGTCAAAACAGAGGTGCCTCCTATAAAATGCATAAAGCTTGAGTCCACAGACTCAAATTCTGGTGTAACTATTTCACTTACACTAAATTAGTCTATACAGTAGGGCCTTGACTTAGGAGTGTCCCGACTAACGAGTTTTTTGAGATACCAGCTGTCTCTCGGCCGATTTTTTGCATTGAGCTGATGAGTAATTTGAGTTAACGAGCTCCTTAACGAGCTCGGTCTCTGAACGAATTAAACTCGTAAGTCAAGGCTCCACTGTACTCCTGTACTTCAGCGTTACTATTAAATGAATGAATGAATGAATGAATGAATGGTGTCTGACCCAAGCTATTCAAATTTGATCTTGGGGAGAGTATAAAAGAGATGATACTCTTTATAACATCACCTTGAAATAAAGTGCTTCATAAACCGTGGGTATTAGCCCACAATCAGATTTGAACTTTCCATAAAAGGAATCTCTTTACTACCACCTCGCTGCTTCACTGATACACCCAGCATTTATTATAGCCTCAAATGAAGCTATAATTCACTTCAGCTCTCTTGGGTCCTTCTTCACTCTAACAAGGTAGAATCCTGAGCAGGTAGGTGTACATCAGTAGGACTATGGTTCCATTTATAGGTAAATGCATGTTCCAGAAGGGGCACATGTTACATCCAAGCAAAAGTGGTAGCGTTTTAGGGTATGGATGTAGCCATTTCCCTCAGTTTCTGTAAAGGCTGAATAAACCAGAAGGGTAACTCTCTAGTTGTTACCAATCTGATCATGATTGTGATCATTAAATCCTCTCTTCTATCCGACAATATACTTGGGACACCTTCATAAATGAAGATATCGGGTCACATCCTTTAGAAAGCGATGATTTACATCACCCATAGGGCTAAATTGTTGTTATTATAAAGTAGAAAGCTCTCCAATTCCATTTATTTTCCCATTTCTCTACTCATTGCTTTTTCCCCTCGGAGATCTGTAAAGGAAAAGAAACATTGCTCTCTTCAGAGTTTGCAGTTAATAGGGATGGGGAAAGCAAGAAAATACCTTGCTGTTATTTTTCACTTTAGACTTGAATTATGTTGTGCTCTCTGATGAACCCTGTAGCTTAACCGTAAGAATAGCCTGATTTCTTCCAGTGAAAGTGGCTTACAGCAATCTTCCCCAAACTTTACAGGCTGTGAAGTGGTTATTTGGGGAAAAGAAGGAAGTGTGGATTTTTGTTGCCTGTAGGAAACAAAGACCAAAGGCAACCATGTGGAGAACAGAAGAAAGTTGCTGCCACCTAGAGGTCAAAACTGATACATTTTGAGAGTGTGCTGTGAACGCTCATGAAATGATCTTGAACGGAGACATTGATGTAATGTCATCATACAACTAAATGTAGCCAGCTGCCTCAGTCTCTCCCTTTAAGGGGGACGGGACTCATTCTGCCCCTTTCCTTGTTGGTATTGTGCCCACATTCCATATGGACATTTTCTGACCTTGGTGGGTTTTTCTATTTTTGTGGGCAGCAGCCTTGTTATCGACCATAAAAATTCATGTTGAGTCCTTGGAAATCTTCCTCTTGCATAACGAAATTCACTTATTTGGAAGATTCCTGTTACTGTGGCTCATAGAGAATGTCCTTTCCATAACCCAGGCTATCTCTTCCAAATGGTAACCCCGGGAGCTCCACGAAGGCTACATTCTCACTAAAGTGGGCGGGTGACGCTCTTCTGTTTCAGAGGAAACCACTGATAGCAGGGAAGCCAGCGAGAAGAGAGCAGAGATTTGTTCCTGGGAACACCATTAAGAAGAGGGTATAAACATTTAATAAATTACCTCTTGTTTCCACCAAAATGGAGGAGGAGGAGGTGAAGGCACCCGAGATTCCCTGGAGTTACGCAAAAACCTAAAACCAATGCGGTACCAGCCACAAGAATAACATGCCATTTGGCCATTTTCCTTTTGGTTATTCAGACCTTACTCTTCAGAGCACAGGCATTTTTAAAAAATCTTCTGTTAGGACATTTTCAGTGGCAAAGCCTCCCTCATTAAATAGATAGATAGATGATAGATAGATAGATAGATAGATAGATAGATAGATAGCCTAGATGGGCAGAGATGCTCCCACCTGTGGCTGGCAGTCCTCTCCTTTTAGGACTGCCATTCTGCACAGCCCCGTTCTGCACACTGTCGACACCGCAGTCTTTCTGAAGGGTGCCTCCCAGAGCACTACAGCAAGACGCATGGGCGTGGGAAGTGAGCAAATGGGAGGATAATGTGTGAGTCCATCTACGTCTGCCCCTCTCTTCTTTCCTGAGTGAGGGACTTGATTGAATGTTGTTGATTGTTTGATGGTTTTCTGAGATAAAGGGACTTCAGAAACGCCAGAAGGTATCTGTAATACCTTTTTAGAAAGAGAGGATAGCAATCAGTGTTCCTTGTTTCTGTTAAACCCTACTGCTTCCTTCAGAATCCATGAGCTGTATCTTTTCTCCACCTTGCTTCATTTCCTTGCCCCTCTTGTTCTCTAGTTGTTGTTTTTTTTGCTTTTTTTTTCTTATCCTGTATTTAACCTTAAATTACAACTTAAGCATTTATTTACATTCTATGTCACTTACCAACCTGGTCACTTTTGAAATTATATTTTACTCAACAGCATTCTCGCTTTTCTAGAATATTTGTGTTTGTTCATTTGTTCCTTTATTCAGTAAACATATGGTATCCACTATGATCTGGTCCCTTTCCGGCACTCTGGGGACATGTATTTAATAAGACTAGCAAGGCCCCTTCACCATGCCCACAGTGATGTGTGTAAAATGCAAATGATATTGCTCCTCTCTTTCTCACTCTGCCCAGCCTTGCCATCTGTAACACAATTTATGGGACCCTTTTCAAGACAATTGCTTTCCTCCTTCCCTACCTCACTTTTCTTAAATTTCCCTATCCTCCTTGGGCCCTACATTCTGGTCATGCTGAACTTACATTTTCCAAAACACCTTGATTGCCAAGAAAACTAATTCTGGAAGACTCCATTTAAGAATTCTCCCCCTGGCTGGTGTTTCTCACTGGTTAGAGCATTGGCAATGTCAGCCTGCACACCGAAGGGTCGTGGGTTCAATTCCTGATCAAGGGCACATGCCTCACTTGCAGGTTCGACCACTGGCCCCAGTCAGGGTGTGAGCAGGAGGCAACCAATCGAGGTGTCTCTCACATCAGTCTCTCTCTCTCCCTCCCCCCTTCTTCCTTCGTTCCTTTCCACTCTGTAAAAATCAATGGAAAAAATATCCTCGGGTGAAGATTAACAAAACAAAACAAAAGAACTGTCTTTTGTGCAGTCTTTCCTGCAGCCCTCCATCCCATCAGCCTCTTCTCTCTCTGATTCAGTGCCACCCTATGAACCAAATGACTACCCTCATCACAGGTTATTTTCATCATTTGTTTGCCTGTGTGCAGTGGTCTCCCCGCTTCTCACCTCTAGATGGAGGCCCTGTGAGGACCATCATTTCCTGACTTTCGACATACTTAGTAGCACATGGTGCAGCAAGCTCAGGGCATGTTGATAAAAATCCTCATCTTGGTGGGAGAACCAAGGACATAATTAAATAATTTTGTCCAAGTTTGTAAATTAGGCCTGGAATTAGAACTTGGATCCCCTGCTTTGGTAGTTTCCCCTCAACTTTTTCAGGGCTGTTTCCTATTCCTCACTCAGTATTTTTTAAAAAGTAGAAACATTCAGATTCAGAGGGCAACAATAATTTTTTTCATGTTAGAAACATCTTTAAACATTGGTTACATGATCTCTACTCTTTCTCTGCTTATAATTGTTATATTCAACAAAGTGCTAGAACGAGAGTGGAAGAATACTGACCTGAATTTCAGAGACTTGGGGCCTGTCTGGCACTCTCTAATTATGTGATCTAGGGCGAGATTCAGTTCCACGTGCATGTTCTTCCCTATACATTTTGCAGGGATGATATGAAAATAAATGGAGGAGATTATATAGGAAAGTATTTTACACTATGGAAGCCAAGATGGTACAAAATGCCTCAGTGGTATTATTTTTCATGGTTCACTTTTCTCTTAAATGTAACCTCATTTATTGATGCCTTAAAATATATCTATTTGATTGCTTTCCTTTTTTTCTTCTTGTTCCCACAAAAGATGAGGGTTCTGTTCCTTACCTCCCCCTGACTTTTCCATTTATGCCTGTTTCTCTGATCCACTTGACTCTTAATTTAATTATCAGGTTTATATTAACACCCTGTCTCATTGCTTCTTTTCCGCCTAGCAGTTCTTTATGGCTGAGTGAAAAGAGCTTGGTTAATAAAAGCTTGCCCTTTTATATTTCCTTATAATTAGTCCAATAAATAAAGGGTGACCTCCTGGATGGTCTTTGTGTGGGTAGGGTTTTGTGTGTGTGTTTTTTAAATTCTTTGTCCTTTGGGTGTACTGATTTGGTGGTTTTGTTTGTTTTTTTGTTGTTGTTTTTTTATTTGAACACCAATCTTCTAGTTTTGTCATACCTTCAAAAACACAAGCACTCACAAATACCACAACTCTGGAAATCGGATTTGGAACAAGATTTGGGTCTGTGGTTTAACAGGCTTAAGACCTATGACACTCTCAGGTGAACCAAGAAAAGTATCTTTCTTTTTAATCTTTTTAAAACCTTTATTAACTGGCTCAGCAGGTCCTGAGTTTTAAGTGGCACTGTGCAGAGTGTCAGTCCATGTTGGTGTGTAGAGTTGAATCACTTATCTTTCTAAGAGCTAAGAAGCTGGACCTCCCCAGGATCATAGCAGCGGTAGGTCCCTGATCCCAGAGCACACACTAAAGTGTCTCCTGATGACCATAAGGAAAGATCATTTACCTGATAGGAAATGTCAATCAGAGCAAATCACGCCATGTCATTGGCCACAGAGGGGAATGTGGTCTCTACTGAATGTAATTTTTACCCCCATTTGCCCACCTCCACCCAACCCCCTTATACCCCCCCAATGGCCTTCACAACACTGTTGTCTGTGCCCATGGGCTACGCATATATGTTCTTTGACTAATTGCTTAACCTTCTTTCATTCAGTCCCCCCACACCTCTGACAGCTGTCAGTCTGTTCCATGTATTCATATCTGTTTCTGTTTTGTTTGTTAGTTTATTTTGTTCACTAGATTCCACATGTAAGTGAGGTCATATGGTATTTGTCTTTTACCAGCTGGCTTATTTCACTTACCATAATCATCTCTAGGTCCATCCATGCTTTCACAAAAGGTAAGATTTCCTTCTGTTTTATGCCTGCATAGTGTCCCATTGTGTAAATGTGCCACAGCGTTTTTATCCACTCATCTACGGATGAGCACCTGGGCTGTTTCCAGATCTTAGTTATTGTAAATAACACAGCTATGAACATTGGGATGCTTATATTCTTTCTGATTGGTGTTTTGAAATCCTTAGGATATATTCCCAGAAGTGGAATCATTGGGTCAAAAGGCAGTTCCATTTTTAATTTTTGGAGGAAACTCCATACTGCTTCCCACCGTGGCTGTACCAGTCAGCATTCCCACCAACAGTACACTAATGCCTTTAAAACTGACCTGGGGTGAAAAAATTTTAAAAATTGAAGTCTAAGCAACTCAATGGGAAAAAAAAACAACCCACAGGCCTTGAAATCAGGGGATGCTAGCTTTCAAATCCTGTTTGCTTCATTTATTGGCTGTCCGACCTTAAGCGAGTCATCAAATTCCTTACCACCCTTTTTTTCCTGGGGAAAAGTACAGCAAATATATCTCTTTCCTAGAGCTCACCAGATTAAAATTTAAATGTGTTAATTTGGGTTAAAGGTCTGGACAGAGCAGGATCATATATGTTAGCTATTATTTTTATTAAAATGCTAACTCCCAATTACCTACCCTCTCAGACAATCATCTGAGCATCATTTGTGTCTGACTTTGCCCTCTGTGTGTTCTGTGCTACCTGATGACAGAGAGAACTGAATACAGAATTAGAAATGGGCCCTGAAATTAATAATTTGCTCCCAGGCATGCCTGGTTATATTGCTAGTAAATAATTCATCCTCTGGTGGTAGAGGTAGGTCTCCAAAGTGATTCTCCACAAACTCCTCATTTTTAACACTTCTCTGCAAAGGGAAACAGCGAAGTCTGATTTCCTCAGGACATGGACAGTGCTCCTTGTAAGAACCACCTTTCAATGACATTGTACATTCTTCAGCTTTTTATAGTTTCACAGTTTCATGCATATCATTTATTCCTCATAACCATTATGTGGGATGTCTTCAAAGAAGTTATCTTCTTAGTCGTAAAAATGAGGAGAGGCAGAATAGAGTGGGGATTAAAGAGCCATCTGCATATTTCAACCACCGCGTATTATCTCTGTAATTATTTAATATCTCTGTGCCTGTTTCCTAATCTAGAAAATAGGGTTTGGCATTGATACCTGCCCCATGGTGATTGTGAGGATTAAATGTACGAGCACATATAGAGCTCTAAGGATAGTGTTTAGTATATTCAATAAATGTCGACTATTATTATTACAAGGGGATACAAAGCTAGTTTATACAGGGCCATAGCTAATATATAGCTAACATTAATTATCTCATCAATGTCTAGAAAGTATTTTTTTAATCCTCATCCAAGGATATGTGTTTGGTGTTGTTGTGGTTTGTAGTTGTTTTTTTAATTGACTTTAGAGAGAGAGAGAAATATTGACATGAGAGAGAAACATTGACGGGTTGCCTCCCACATGCACCCTGACTGGGGATCAGACCCACAACATAGGTATTGGTGCCCTGACCAGGAATCAAACCTGTGACCTTTCAGTGCACAGGAGGATGTTCCAACCAACTGAGCCAGACCAGCCAGGGCTAAAACATATTTTGACTTTTTTAAAAAATTTTTTATTGATTTAAGAGAGGAAGGGAGAGGGAGAGAGAGAGAGAAACATCAATGATGAGAGAGAATCATTGATCGGCTGCCTCCTGCACATCCCCTACTGGAGACGGAACCCAAAACACAGGCATGTGCCCCGACCAAAATCGAACCCGGGACCCTTCAGTCCACAGCTGACACTCTATCCACTGAGCCAAACTGGCCAGGGCATATTTTGACTCTTTTACAGACCTAGATTAACTGAATTCCTCATTGTGATTCACTATGTTGACCTTGATATTTCTACGGCATCCCTCCAGTTCACTTATCTTCCCTTACCTGCTTTTTAAATGTTCATGTTCTCCAAAGTTCCATCTCGGTTTGTATAATCTCCCTTAATGATAACAGCCTTCCCCAAAGTTAAGTCCCTTCCCCTTGGCTGGTGACAGCTTGGGTTGATCACTTTCTGCTCTGGGCTCCCATGAAGAATTTCTGTCAGACCCTTGAGTGTGTCTCTTTGTGTGTATGCTTCTTTCTGTTAGACCAAGTCCCCAGTGTCTTGCATAAGGGCTGGCCCATAAAGGGTCAGGCATGGCTTTAAATTGAAGTATTCTAATTCTTTTAGAATACTTTCTGGAATATTTTAAGATTTTTTCCAACTTTTTCTCAATCAAAATAACTTACTAATTACTAATAAGTCTGATATATTTTGAGTCCCTCCTGCTTGCCAGGCGCCATGCTAACATGGGGAATACAAGTATTCCCAGGAGTTTCTGTCTTTGGCACAGAGTTCAAACATTCAGGAATGAGTTAACAAAGTTACTTTGCTACTCTGTGTTGATAGTCTTCTCTAAAGATCATATCACCTCTTTCATAGGTAGGGCTTCTGTGCCTCACTAGTTTAACACTTTTAGAGACTGAATCATGGGTAGGCCCTAGCAGTTAGCGTTGGTTGAGGTAAGGGAATTCATTATTTACAGTTTCACTTACAAGTTCTAACCCAGTGTGTCTGTCTCCACTGCCTTTGCCCCTGTAGTGCTGCCCCTAGGGTGTTTTACCACCTGTGCTAATTGAGAAGTAATTGAACTAATGCAGTCCCATCATTTTTGCCCAGATGTACAGGTGCACACTCCTAATGGTGGTAACGCAATCTTGTTGTTTTCATCTGTGGACCTTCACCAGCCTGCTGCTACTCCCCTATGGATGCCATTAGAATGCGGATTTTTCACTGGGTTTACAGACCCATTTTGAAAGCATCTGTAATAGCCTTTTGCCTGGTGTAGGCAGCATGTACTACCTATTAAGTCATGACTATCCTTGAAATGTAAAAATGAGGCATTATTTATTGCATGACTACTAACATTGTTCCACCGTTACTGATTCATTTGTGTAGTGGCATGCCCTTGACTTCGGGCTTTCAAACTGTTGGCTGTCTTGAAAATAGCAGTGAGTGAAATCAGAGTCATGGTGTTATTATCGCTGGACGGCTGGTGCCTTGCTTTTGCAGGTTGGTGCTGATCCATGGATTTGGAGGCCTGTGAGTTTAGAAATTATAGTCGTGCTGTACAATAACACATGTTGACAAGGAGCACTTCCTTTTTCTTTCTCTTTTTCTCTGGGTACTCTGACTTAGTATGTGAAGTCTAGTGATTCTTGGCTGTGATACTTTCACAAACTGTGAAACTAGTCATTGTCACAATCTAGGTATAACATGGCCTTTGTTAGATACACGTTGGGGGTAATAGTGGCTACATTTCATGTAAATATGCATAGCTGTAATTATATTGGTTTGAGTATGTCCTCAGCTCTCAGTCCAGTCGACCTCAATGTCACATGAATGAGTGCACGTGGAGAGGGGAAACCAGGGTTTGCTCCCGGCTGCTGGCACAGCTTAACAACCTTCATCACAGCTCGGAAAGAGGAGTGTCACCGCTTTCCTACAGGAATCATACCCTTTATGCGAATGTGTATTTGCAATATGCATCCTCTTGTGTCCCCAGGAATCTGAGAACACACATACAAAAACAACCCCATACTGTAGATGATTCATAGTAATGAACACAAACACATGAACTACAGCTTCTCATAAGTAATAAATGAATAAATTGTTTATTCTAATTGATGAATAATAGCTATACTTGTAGGTACTCATAAAAGCAACTGATTACATTAGCAGCCCAGTCCAAAAAATGTAGCTCGCTAAAACTACAAGGTTCTATACTTCTAGGTGCAGCCATCGCCTCGAGATTTAACACCAGGATGCATAAATGCCAGCTTTCTTCATTTCTGAAACACTTGCCCTTGTTGAAGGTCAACTCAACTGGCTACACTCAGAAAATAATGAACGCTAATGAAGTACAGAGCACACACAAACATCCACATATGTGTGCACGCCTATGCTGTCTCACCCTGTAGTTTGATTCCTTCGTATTGTCACAGAAATTGTGCAGGTGATGAGTATGATGTTGTCGGGCTGGCCCCCAGAGTACCTGCTGCTTTCCCGTCCCTTCTTGCATTGCTCTTCAGTGCCCATGTCCCTGCTCCTGAGCCCCGGGGCTCCACCACGGACTGTCCTGTGCTTTCCCCCACCCCCAGCATGGCTGGTTATTGCTGCCATCACCTTCCCCACACTAGCCCAGCTCCCGTGTAGCTGACCCAGGCTCCAGGCTATCCACCAACCAGACCCCTATCACCTGTTCTCCACTCCTACCACTGGCTTGTCAAAAGGATTCCATAAAGACCTGCCTTGGAAAGATCCCTACTAGAAGGGGCCTATGCTCATCCGTTAACAATTCTCTTATGGGAATTTCACAACCAACCTTTGGGACATTAACATCGATGTTATTGATCCCATTTTGTCAGTGATAAAATTAAGGGTCCAAAATAGAGGTTCAGTGATCAGATCTATGTAACAGCTGCTGTGCAACAGAGCTGGCACATTTAGAACTGCTCATTGCAAATTGAGCGCTGGGTCTGCTAACTCACACTGCCCAAAATCAGACTTCAACTCTGTTTGTGGAAGGAGAATTTTAAAGCAGACATATCAGCTGTATTTTATTTCAGTACAAAGATGCCATAGATCTTGACATTTGGTTTTGTTTGAAGTATGGAAAAAAATATTTGTAGATGGGGAAAGAAGAATTTCCAGATAAACATGAAAGGTTCTCGGGTTGAAACTGCTTTTCAAAAGCTCTTTAAAGGTATAGATTAGTTTTATCTCTGGAATGCTTGAAATACAATCCTGCCTCAAGGAACTAGTGAATTTTAAGAATTCTCAGTGTATGATCTTTCTCCTTCTCTTGGACGTCACAACTTTCTTAGAAACCACCTTTGTTTTTATCATGAACACAGTAGAACTTCAAAATAAGGTGACTATTCTGAAATTATTGGTGATTCTAAAGCAGACTATTACCAAATGACTTTTTAGATGTGTTCCTTGGATCAACTGTTTCCAAATATACATAAATGCACATCAACCTATGCATATAACATAATATGCATGCTTTTTCTTTTGGTAGGTTTTTTTTTTAGAAGTCGTTTCTAAAGAAGTTTCCATGTAACTTTAATTGAATGAGAAAAAGTTCTCTCTAGTACTTTTTTCTCCCTTCTAAATACATTCAACTTGTTAGATAATTGTATAGTAAGTTTTTAGGCAAAGCAAAATTCTCTGGTGCTTTCAGGATCTTAAAATAGTAGCCTATTTTATGAAAGATAGTACTGACCAGACAACAGAATTTAAGACTCTACCTAAGAAGAGTTGATCCTGAGGAATATCAGTTTTCTGGAAGAATGAGTAATAGTAACAATGCAACACATGCAGTACTTGGGTAATTCATAGATGAATATGCCTCATCCATATTTGCTCATATTTTAAGCTCAGATTTTGGAAACAGAGTGTAGACAAAGCTGATGAAAAGAGGACTCTACTAACAAATAAGGCTGATGTCCTTAGTCCATCTGAAATGCAACTAAGAGGGTTGAAATTACTAACACTCTATTGTTGGTCCTCATTCTTTGTAAAGTTACTTAAGCTTTATTTTACTCATCTGTAAAATGGGATAACAATGTTATCATATAAATTGTTGGAAGAACTAAATGAAATGATACATGTAAAAGATTTAACAAAATATCTAACATTAAATTGCTCTACAAATGTTAGTTATTGTTAGCTATTATGATTTCAATACCAAAAAGTTTAGTAAGAGGGAAATTATTATTTGTAATACTCTCAAATACACACACACACACACACACACACACACACTATCTTTAGAGTTCGGGTTTGACTGAAGTAAAGCTAGCAAGTAATTTCAAATACTTGGTTCAATTCTTAAAATTTTCTTCTTTTTTAAGAGAAAAATTATGCATGTTGCACAGAACACCCTAAATATTCAGTAATCTTCTCCAAGTCTAATGCCTATAGCGAGAATCTTAAATAATGAGCCGTTCCATTTGCTTCCAACATTTTTTTTCTTTGCTTATATCTTTAAATGCCCAGCATTTTATTAAATCAACTGTTAGCTCTGCTCAGCAACCACAAAACAAGAGAAAACTTAGCAGTTTGGGCTTAAAACACACCATGTCAATAGGCTTTCCATTCTCTTTTAAAAGGCCTACATAAGTGGCTGCTGAAATGTGAAGTCTCCTGTCACTGGCAGCCTGTATTACATATAAGCAGGTGAGAGCAGGGACCATCATCACTACCTCACTGCTGAACCCCCGGAGCGTAGTGCTGTGCGCACACATAGTAGGTGCTCAGTAAATGATTATAAAATACAAAATAAGTGACAGACTTTATAATAATACCTTCTTGAGATTTTTTTAAGCAACAATATTTTTAAAACAAAAACAAAAACGAAGCCTTCCATGGAATACTTAAAGAAGTAAAAGTAGTATTTTATTAATACAAATTTATTTTTCATAAATTTAGACTAATTTATTATTTTAAAGTCAACCATGAGAGCAATAGAGCTGTTGATAAACATATGAAATTTATAATTGAGGGGCCAAGTTTGAGGGTTATAGTCTTATGGTCTTAGCCTTATGTATTTGCAATAGAAATAATTCAAAATAGTGACCCTGAAGTTTTGAAGGTCCCGTTGCACATGGATTTAAGAGAGAATGTGTTGTTGGCCTAAGGACCGTATGAATAACTGTGATCCAGGGGATTACCTGGTACAATAAGTCTTTGCCGCTATTCTTTGTAAATCTGAAAGCAAGGTTCTTGTCCTGCAAGAAAACCAGAGTTTAAGGCTTTGAAATCACAGCTATACCTGACCAACCCAAAGCTTTTGTGGATCATAGGAGCATTGTTGGTGCAACCCACTCGCAGACGTGGGACCAGCCCCTGCAGGCTGCCTTGTCCGTGGAGGCATGGTGCGTCTCCAGGTCACAGCATGCATGAGCTTTTAGTCACTCTCCTCTGTGCTCCTCGCGTTAACATCTGCTGCCTGTTTGGGCTTTGGTTTTTCTCCTATAAAATGCAGGAAAATTTCTTTCTGTTCCATGGCAACATTGTCAGGATGAATTGCAACTTTAAAAATGAATAAAACATCTTTAGAAGAAGTTTAACTTCTCAGAGGAAAGATGCTTTAGGAATGGAGGAAGTTATTATACACTTAAAAAAATGGATATGTAAAAATGCGGTTAGCACTTTGAGGCTGTGTCCCGTTTTATGCCTCACGTTTCGCCTTTGCTCCTGGAATGCTTAGGCCTGTCTTGTGGATGTGTAAGTCGCATGAACACTGGGGAAGCTTTGCATTTGTGAATTGACTGTCTGTCAGAACAGACGGCTCCGCTGTTTCTCCTGCATTTTCCTAAAAGTCTGCCCCCACACTGATATGCTGCAGAGTCTCGCGCTTAGACATATGTTAGAGCACAAAATGCTTTCCCCTCAGGACTCAGAGAGCGAGTTTCGAGAATGCTTCCCCTGATCGGGCAAAGAAGGTCTAACTAGTTTCTTTGAAGTAACAAGCAAAGAATGGAACTCAATTCAATCATCTTTTGAGAGACTCACAGAGAAAGAAGATGTTTAATTGGCTCTTATTAATAGTGTACATATTCTTGAACTAATGTTTTTCCTGCAGAAAAACAGGTTTCAGATAAAGTTTCATATATTTTCTCAGCTGTGTATATTCATGCACAGAATTAGAAAAAGTAAAAGCCTTTCTAGTCTATGTTAAATTTGTTTACCCAATAAACCGGGAAAATTAAAGTGGTCCTTAGTATGAACTTTGTATCTGATTCACAAATGTTTTCTGATAACTCATGCTGATGTCATTGCTAGTAATACATTGTATTCATTAAGCTCCATAGTGACTTGTTAGGTTTATGGGCAAGTCAGCTTTTTTGAAGGGCCTCAGAACTTGCCCTCAGATAGTCTAGATAAAAGACAAAAGGAAAAGAAATACATTGCATTGGTTGTTAAATAAGGGAAGACATTTCAAAAATCAGTGGTACATAATCATTTATATTAGAGCATCAATTTATTTTTGGAAGTTAGTCTATCATAGAGAGAACTACAAATCAAATAAAATGTGTCATATTGCCCTAAAATTCTTCTTTAGTGATAAATTTTATTGTACATTATTTTAATTTCTCTTTTTATACATAATTGAGATAATATTGTATAAGAAAAGATAATGACAAATACTTAATGACAGTTGTTAGGGCTTGGCCGGTGACATGGGCTGTGAAAGAATTCACAACTAAAAGAAGAGATGCAGAGAGGAAGTTTATTTTTACTTTCCAAGAGAGGAAAGGGCAGGGGGAAGGTTGTGGAAACAGGGATTCTGGTTAGATGCTATAGCAGGATGCCAGATAAAACATGAGTATGGCTATGATATTAGTGAGCAGTATTCAATATTGGAATACATTTTGTAAGTTGAGCCAATAGGTCCTATTGACATGTTGTCAGTGAAATAGAATAAGCACAATAGACTCCTGTTTTGTTTTTTTTGTTTTGTTTATTGTTTCTGAGCTACCAGGAAGATAGTGGTCAATTCCTGAGAGAGAAAACTGGGGAAGGAGTGAGTTTGGGGGGAAATACCACATGTTCAGCTCTCAACATGTTACATTAGATATGTCTAACACAAGTAGAAGGTCAAAAAGATATGTGAGTCTGGAGCTCAAGGAAGAGGGGCTATAGAAATAAAAATGGGCCACATACAAAAAGACGGTGTATGAAGCAAACTATACAAAGCATGGGAGTGCACACAATCACCCTGGGAAAGAGTTGAAACAGAAAAGAGAAGTGGCTGGAGGACTGAGTTCAGGGACCCCCCAGCCTTCAGAGGCGAAGAGTAAGGAAGGAACCTACATGTGAGATGCTTTTCTCAGCAAATTTCTTGTGAGCATTTCCTCTGTCTGGCTCTGTTTTAGGTGATTTGGATAACACTTGCTAAAAAAGGCAGCACCCGATTCTTAATTCTATGCTCTTGGCGAGTTACGTAACTTGACTGAATCCCAGATTCCTTATCTGTAAAATGGGGTTAATAATGAAGTTATTCTGGGTGACCAGAACAATAGTCATGTCATTAACCAACCTAGAGTCCACAGGAAGAGTGGCAAGATAAGAGAAGCTAATGATTAAAATTAAGTGAAGCAACAGTAACTTCAGTCATTTCCTGAATATCCACCTATTCATACAAAGTATTGTATTTTCATAACCCTCATCCTTTTTATAATCCTGTAAGATGGGGATTATTGTTTTATAGAAAGAGTTTAGGGAAGCTAAAAATATTCTAAGACACAACTAAACATTTATCGGCAAGATTCTTACCCTGCTGGTTCTGGGCGGTTATCTTTCAGTCCTTCTGCTGTTTCAAGCTCTTCTAATGTATAAACCACCCAGCAAGCTGCCCAGGGCAATAGTGGGTACCTCAGACCTGCTGCTTTCATCCTTCCATCCTCCCCCCACTTAAGTGGATCTCTTTGAGGTCCTGAAAAATAAATGCCTATAATTAAAACCAATCAGAAAAGCAATCACCTAGGTCATCAAGTATATAAACTGCCAACTATAAACTTAGTAATATCCCTAAACGAATTTAATGAATGTTAATTGACTGAATAAACATAAACTATGCATTTTTATTCCGACTTTCTCTACAAAGTACCTAGCCTTTAGAATTACAGATTAGATAGCACTTAACGAAATCCCATTGCCATTAAATTAAATTTATTTTGTGAGCTTTCTTTTATAAAACTCATTCAAGTTATCCCTGAAAATACTTCATTACCTAGTTTCTGCTACCCTTTTAAATTATTGCTTGTCTAACTAATGAAAAGAAAATGCCACTCTGTTATCTGTTAAACATAAATCTATTGTTTATGTATAGATTAATTTTAATCATTAGCTTCTCTTATCTTGCCACTCTTCCTGTGGACTCTAGGTTGGTTAATGACGTTACTATTATTCCCGTCACCCAGGCTGACACGAGGGTCTCCTTTCATTCCTCCCTCTCCCTTGGCCACCACAATCCTGTCAGTCGCAAAGGACTGACATATCGACTTCTGAAATGCCTTGGAATGGCTCCCCTCTGATTCAGATTTGGTTCAGGTAGAATTCACTATCAGGGGTGGGGGACGTCCGACCCCTGGGCGGTATAAGGCCTGCGAAATCATTTGGTCTGGCCTTGCCAAGGCATTAGGTGTGAGTTAATTCAATGTTTGACCAAATATAGCAGGCTAATTGTTAAGTTGATAATTTTGTATGGCCCGCAAGTGATGTTGTAAATATCACAATTGGCCCTTGGCAGAAATAAGGTTCCCCACCTCTTAGATGATGGCAATAAATAGCCCTCTAATTAATAAAGGCTTTAACATTAATCACTTCCTCAACAATGAGTCCTACTTTCATAAGCCAGAAATTTCCTCCTAAATCTTAAAAAAAAACCTGACACCACCCTACCCAGTTTGACTCAGGGGATAGAGCATAGGCCTGTGGAGTGAAGGGTCCCGGGTTCGATTCTGGACAAGGACACATGCCCGGGTTGTGGGCTCGATCCCCTGTAGGGGACATGCTGGAGGCAGCTGGTCAATGATTCTCTCTCTTCATTGATGTTTCTCTCTCTCTCTCCCTCTCTCCCTCTCCTTTTCTCTTCCTCTTCAAAATCTATTAAAAAAAAAAATCCTGACACTTCCAGGACCTACAAAGTGCATTTTTCTATAAGTGAACATTCACAGTCCGTGGTGCCTGGCCCTGGCCATCCTGGTCTCTCCTGCTTTCTCTTTACCACTCGCATTCCGCATAACAGTGTTCATTAAGACTGACTTGCTGGTGTCCTAATTAAGCTTGTCCTGATGCTCTCAAACAGCATTAGATACTCTCTCCCTTTACTCCCATAGCACTTTATTATTCCTCTTTTTATCACACATCATTTTTATGGCTTGTATAATTATGATTTGCATATATAAGCTGGAGAAATTTTTATTATCTCAACAGCTGGCACCAAGTTCCTCTAGAACAAAACTCCCTTGATGTGGAAAATGAGCCTTTTGAAATGCTTGCAGGTAGACTGTACGCTGAACCCCACTCCCACTTCCCCGCCAAGGACTTGGATATAACCTTAGCCCCAAGGCTCTGGGTAGGGGAAAGCAGCTCTACACGTGCCAAGGGAAGGAATTTGTTGTGTTTCTCTTGAATAAAGATGAGGTGGGGGTGGGAGAAGAAATCAGAGGAGAGAGGATGCCAGAGAGATGAAGACTTGCCTGAGGCTGGGTGGGACAGTGAGCAGCACAGAGGTAGCCAAACGTGTTTTACAAACACAGGGAACACTAGGAAGAGAGAGCTGCAGCTCCAGGAGTCCCTCAACATCTGTAGCAAAAAGGGCTACTAAATGCCCAGATGAGTTTATGTGGTTGTTCTTGGTGTGAAATTGAGGAAAGTGCTGATTGTAGCATTAGGATTAATGCTAGTGGCCAAGGTAGCCCTGAGAATATACTACTAAACCTCCAGAGATTTGCAATCATCTTTTAGGGGTGGAGGTTAGATTTCTACATGTCACAGAATTTCCAAATATTTCTGTCTTTTTCACCTGTTTGCGGTAAATAAATATCCAAGCCCTACAACCCACAGGATTATAAACTCTCTGAAGATGCCTTTGTATGCCCACCTGCTTTCTTATGGTGAACTCACAGAAAGTATTTGCTATTTTATTTTATTGAATCAGTAGTATTAATATGAAAAACACCGCCTGGCCAGTGTTGCTCAGTGGTTGAGCTTCAACCTATGAACCAGAAGGTCACTATTTGATTCCTGGATAGGGCACATGCCCAGATTGCAGGCTCAATCCCCAGTGGGAGGCATGCAGGAGACAACTGATCAGTGATTCTCTCTCATCATTGATGTGTCTATCTCTCCCTCTCCCTTCCTCTCTGAAATCAATAAAAATATATTTAAAAAAGAAGAAATTTGAAGAGCTAGCACTTTTCCAATTCCAAAATTTACCTCAAAGCTCTAAAATCAAGACCATACGGTACTACAATAAGTGTACACATATAGAACAATGGAATATAAGTGAGAGTCCAGAAATCCGTACATTTATGGTCAATTGATTTTTGACAATTCAATGAAGAAAGAATAATCTTTTCAACAAATAATACTGGGACAACTGTATATCCACAGGCAAGAGAATGCAATCAGACTATTTCCTTTTTTAATCCATACTAAAAAATTAACTCAAAATGAATCATAGATCTACATATTAAAGCCAAACTTTTCAAACTCTTAGAAGAAACCTAGGAGTAAATCTTCAAGATGTTAGGTTAGTTAAAGCCTTCTTAGATATGGCACCAATCACACATTCAAGTAAAGAAGTATTAAATTGGACTTAATCAAAACTTAAAACTTTTAAAGCTTTCAGGGCACAATCAAGAAAATAAAAAGACAACCCACAGATTGGGATAAAAATTTGGAAATCATATATCTGATAAGGGACTTGTATCTAGAACATATAGAAATTATACAACTTGACAATAAAAAGACAACACAGTTTAAATATCAGCAAAGAATTTGAATAGATAGTTTCCCAAAGAACACATACAAATGGTCTATGAATACATTAAAGGATGCTAAACTTCATTAGTATTTAGGTAAATGAAAATAAACACCACAATGAGATAATACTTTACACGCACTGTGATGGCTGAAATTAAAAAGACAGACATAATGTGTTGGTGAGGATGAGAAGAAATTATAACTTTTTTACAGTGCTGGTGAAATTCTAAAATGTTGTAGCCACTTTGAAAAACAGTTTGAAAATTCCTCAAAATATTAAACATAAAATTGCCATATAATCTAGTAATTCCACTCCTATGTATATACCCAAGAGAATTTAAAACATATTTCCACACAAAATATTGTACAAATGTTCATAGCAGCATTAACCATAATAGCCAAAAAGTGAATCAACCCAAACGTCTATCAACTAATGATAAAAGTGGGTATATCTATACAATAGAATATCATTCAGCTATAAAGTGCAATGAAATATCAATGCATACTACAATATGGATGAACCTTGAAAACTTTACACCAAATGCAAGAAGTTAGACACACAAAGCCACATATTTTTATGATTCTATTTTTTAGCAAATATCCAAAATAGGCTTATCCATAGAGACGGAAGGTATATTAGCAGTTGCCTAGGGCCAAGGGAAGGTGAATGACCAATAACGAGGATTGAGTTTCCTTTTGGGTGATGAAAATATTTTGGAACTAGATGGAGGTGATGGTTCTACAACATTATGAATATAATGAATGATGCTGAATTGTACAATTTATAGGGCCAATTTTATGGTATGTGAATCATATATTCATAAAGTTGTTAACCAAAAGAGGAAGAAAAAGGAGCCAAAGTTTAAGAAGTGTTGGAGATATATTGGACATTGAGTGACAGTCAGGTTTATATTACTGGCTAATCTTCCTGCACCTCCACATTTGAAACACGAAAATCTGAAAATCAAAGAGATTTAATGTCCAAGATGCCATAGCTGATAAATTGTAATAAGCTATAATTCATGTCTAGATTTTCAGATTATAGCCTATGCGTTTCCTACAGGAACAGCTACAAAAACAATAGGATTCTTGTGGGGTCTTTTTCTTAAAGACAATAACATGTGCTTATTAATCACAAAACTTTAATTTAGAAGGCTTCATATTAAAACCGAGATTTAAATCTCACATATTTTCCACACTTTTAAGAGCAGCATGTTCTTGTAGTTTTTTTTCTTATCAGTAATACTTTCTGTAGTTCAGAAAGAATTTCATAAGACATACATTTAAAAATTACTATTTAAAATTAAATGGTTAGCGGTTGGGAGTTCGAGTGGAAAATAAACACAGCAAATCTTAGGCTATTTGTGGCTGAGTGTCCTGGCAGCCAAAGCAAAAAAGTAAATAGGGTAGGAATTTCAGTTCTCACTATTTGATTTTTAAGAAAAAATCAGTGTTGCCAAGCAGATTTTCCTTCATAAATAAAAATTCATATGTTCTTCCTAAGTGAAAATTATAATACAGACCTTTCTTCAACCTCATTGGACAGTTGAAAAGTCCTGGATTAAGGGTCAGGAAATGGCTCCTGGCTTCAACTCTGCTACTATGTAATTATATGGCCTTGGCACAGTAACTAATTTAATTAACTTTCTGAACCTCATTTTTCTCATCTTCTAAATGTCCTTTAAATATGAATTTGGATCACACTTACCTTCTTACTTTTCCAACATTAACTTGGCAGAGTATTCAAAAATTAAAGTTTTTGAGAAGGAAAATAAAAAACAGATAAAGTATTTTCTCCAATATATGGGAAGATTTTTATTTGTCTTCAAATTCAAATATGTGCACATTTTGAGAAATGCCTTATTTAAGGCACCAAATCACCCTTTTGGCCAACAAAAACTCAAGTGGAACATTACCAATGAGTTTTACTTGGTCTTGTTATGAATGTATCCCCATACAAGCAGTAAAGTCTGTTTTAATAATTTATATCAGCCTAAGTAGCAGCTAGTTAACTGATATAATTCCAGTGCTCTTTAACAGAACAAATCTCTAGTGTAACATTAGACCTGCTTAATGATCAGCATAAAGTAGACAGAGGCCTGTTTTGATGGTCACTTCCAAAGTTTATTTATGGTTACATTACAGTATCTCATTAGAACTGTATAGTTGGAACATTTCATATATTTTTTAATATTTAAAACACAGTCTTATTATGTACTGTCCTGGCCAGGATTACATTTATAGGACCACCTTATTAGTGAATCTGCCTTATAATAAGATCCTTCTCATATGGAAAAGTTAACTTCTTTATATCAAATTCTGCCATAGAGCCCTGTTAAGGGGAGACTTCGGTGAATGCACTTGGTAAAGTCCTCATGAGGTTGACCCTGTTCCCCACGCTACTTCTTCCCTTTCCTACCCTTCACACTTTCAAGTAGCGACCGATAGGCCAATTTCTAGAGAGGCATGCATAAAACTGTCTTCATTCTTGAGGATTTTAAAGTTTATCTTTAATGAAATAAGGAGAACTCATTTTTCTAACTTATCACAGTTCTAGAGAGTCTCAAAATGAGATGGGTTCAAGGGCCACACCAGTAAGATAGATGTAAAGCGCTGCCCTTTAAGGCGGTGGGCAGTGGTAGCTCTCTCGCCAGCCCGGGAGAACAGGGCCTTCCTTGAAGGCATTCAGATTCAAATAATCCTGTTTGGACCTAGAAAGACTTTTTAAGGTTCAAATAATCCATGAAGCTACAACTCCTGGCATGAACAATAATTCAAACCCCAATGTTCTCTGAAGAAATTCTGTGGAAAAGTTCAGTAAGTTATGTGTCTTCCACTTAATGTCCAGTTTAATTCAGAAATCCACGCTTGTTTCAGAGCCCTTGTTTCTCCCTAAATTATTAATAAAAGCAATCACAGCTAATACCATTTTTTTGTTTTGTCTTTAAACCTTCTGCTTAGTACAGCTTATGGTTTTACATGCTAATATCAGAACAAGAAAAGAACAGAAATTTAGGCCTGTGACAATTTTGAGTATTGTAATAGTCTGTAAATTGATGAAAAAATACTTAGTAGTAGCTGTTATATTTAAGGAGAATCATGATATACTCTGAATCTGTCTACAGACTCGCCCCAAAACAGGCTCAGTTGTAAATCAATTATCTCTTAATTAGTGGATTTTTTAATTAAAATAAGACAATAATTAGAAATACATAGTCTGCTCATATGAAAAATGTACCAATTTCTAGTTGAATGTATGCTAATAATGTGAGCTTTTTGACACATTTTAGCAAAGGTATAGTCTTGGTTTATAGATTTTTGAAAATCACTACATTTTTATTGAATCCACATTAGAACATGGAGTGGTGGAATGCTTTATCACAGCTCCTGGAAAGGCTGGCAGCTACTCATCTTACAGTTTTCCAGGAGTCTGCACCTGGGAATGGAAGCGGACTCCATGCTGGTGAATCCGCACTGCCCTGGAATGTAGCTTCTGGGGATTAGATAGTGAGTGTGTTTAAATGGCACCTTTCCCCCAATTAATATCAGAAAAGAAATTGACATGATTTGATGGGAGCTAGTAGAGTCTGTTATTGTATGGAAGGTAAGTACAAGGATTCCTGCATCTGAGGGCCATCTGCTGGCTAAGAGAAAGCCTGCAAAGAAAGAAAAAGAATGTCTGGCTTGTCCACATGAATAGAATCTCTAGTTCCAAAAAAGGAAGTTCCAAAAAGGGAACTTCTGGTTAAGTGAAAGTCTCATTAACTCTCTCTCTCTCTCTCTCTCTCTCTCTCTCTCTCTCTCTCTCTCTCACTTTGGCTTGTGGCCTTGATATTTTATTCCCACTGTGGTGTTTGATTTACTAGCACAAAAGTGGTTCTTATGTCCATGTCAGCAACTAATTCAGAATTCCAGTAGGTGATATTCAATGTTTTATTCAAAATAATTTTAAAATGAACTTTGGAAAAGAGTACTAAATATACGTTTTAAAACTGAATGGCCCCCTTCCTTTAAGGTACTTCCATGGTGCAGACAACTTAGAATCATTTTTGGTACAATCATAATTAACAGGCATTGCAGGTAAGAAACTAGTTCAGTGCCTTTGATGGTGAAGGAAGACAGTTGCACAGCACTGCCCAACTCTGCCTTCTAAAAACATTTATTCCCCTGCTTTTAAATGTATATTTTACAACAACCTTAAGAAAGTATTTCCATAGGTAGATTAGCATTAAATAATTATACTGAGTACCTAACGCCACTGGCAGTATTTGTGAAACATAATACTCTTAAAATTCTCAAGAGAAAAGTATATATATGCCTTCTTCTAGCAGGGTACATTTTCAAATGCTTTTATGGGCTGTTGTTTTCTATAATTGGGTTAGAGGGAAAACTGAAATGATACAGATTATTTTGTTACTTCTTCCTATTTTATCAGATGCTGGTTTATCTTCCATGTATCTGTCTGAGTCAGGAGAATGCAATAACTAAAATTGGGGTCTAGAGTCAATTACTTGGGTTCAAGTAAATCTCGGTGTGGCCACCTATTTGTTTTGGCCTTGACCTTCCTCTCTCTGTGCCTTCGTTTCCTCATCTGTGAAGTAGGGATAGTAAGAATAGCCTAGAGCAGTGGTTCTCAACCTTCCTAATGCCGCGACCCTTTAATACAGTTCCTCATGTTGTGGTGACCCCCAACCATAAAATTATTTTCGTTGCTACTTCATAACTGTAATTTTGCTACTGTTATGAATTGTAATGTAAATATCTGATATGCAGGATGTATTTTCATTGTTACAAATTGAACATCATTAAAGCATAGTGATTAATCACAAAAACAGTATGTAATTATATATGTGTTTTCCGATGGTCTTAGGCGACCCCTGTGAAAGGGTCGTTCGACCCCTGAAGGGGTCGCGACCCACAGGTTGAGAACCGCTGGCCTAGAGAGTTGTTTGAATCTTAGGGCATTGAGAGCTGTGCCTGGCACATGGTGAGCATTCACTGAATGTCAGTTGTCATTGTCATCCTCAAGCATGTTCCCAGTTCTGTTGAGATTGTCTGTGTGAAACTGCTAGTGTACCTTCTAGTCCACTGTTTTCTGCTCTGGTTTTAAAATTTGTGATATGTGTGCCCTCTTTCTGGCCTTAAAAGAATATCCTAACTTTTTTTTTTTAACTCTTACAGAAACTCCAATTTCAGTGAAGGGCATCTCACCCCACTAAGGTCACACGTGACAAATGGTCTTTCATTACCTGCTGATTACAGTTAACCTTAATTTCTTTCATGGCAGTCATGCGGTGCCTTCTATTTAAATAGAGCTGTTCCTGGATGTGACTTTTCAAGCCTCTCTGGATTTAATTCTAATTTAACCTGCCATTCCAACTGGGACTATTGTGCAACTGAAGTCATGATTCACTCATTTGTTCTCTCTAGATCTAATTATTACCCACTCAGTGCCTAGGAGGCCCCCTCAGGCGTTCCTTCACTATTCTAAATGGCCTAACCTTCTGGGGAAGGGAGTGGGTCTTTAGTTATTGTTTCTTTGAACCGTACAGATGTGTTTAGTGCACTTTCTGGGAACACACTAGCCCTTGTTTTCCTCCACCGTTTTCATCATACCAAGCTTATGACTAAGCATTACTGGAAGAATCCTATGCTGGCATATGCAGTACTTACCTGTGCATCCCATGCTTTAGAACAAGGCCAGCTTTTGAAGCACAGTCAGTTTTCATGCAGTTGAGGATATCTTAAGTGCCTTTTAACAAAGTAAATATTGCCTAGAAAGCTTGGGCGGAATAGAAACACCCAAAGGGTCTTTATAGCTATTCTGTTACCAAACGCCATGCTTCTGAGCCCCGGAGTGAGACAGGACAGGATGGCATTGCTGAGAGAAAGGATCATTCCTTCACCCTTTGCCACTTACCTAGATGCTAACTAGGATCAAAGGGAAGATTTTTATTTTATTCACCAGCATCCTATGCATGTCCAGAGGGATCTCAGTGGCCTCCCACTGAGAATTTTAATTGTAAACGATGCTTTAGAATGCCCTTCTCTTGAACTTAGAGCAAAGAACTGAGGTACAGATGTACATATGGGATGTTTTAAATATTTTTTTATTTTTCAATTACAGTTAATGTGCACAATACTATATTGATTTCAAGTGTACAAACCAGGGATTAGACATTTATATAACTTAAGAAGTGATCACTCTGATAAAACTCATCTCACATGGTACATAGTTATTACAATATTATTGAACTAGACTCACAGGGGTCCTCAAACTACGGCCCGCGGGCCACATGCAAATACAAATATTGTATTTGTTCCCGTTTTGTTTTTTTTACTTCAAAATAAGATATGTGCAGTGTGCATAGGAATTTGTTCATAGTTTTTTTTAAACTATAGTCCAGCCCTCCAACGGTCTGAGGGACAGTGAACTGGCCCCCTGTTTAAAAAGTTTGAGGACCCCTGCTAGAGGTTTGGTACCTGACATTTGTGCACTAGGAGGGAGGGGTGTCCCTCAGCCCGGCCTTCGTCCTCCCTGGGACTCCTCGAGAAGAGTCCCTAGGCCTGGCTGGCAATCAGGGCCTATTGGGGCTTTCCCCCAGCTGCAGGCAGCTGGCCCCACCCCTGCTGCTTTAACTGCTTGCCATCTATGCAGCGCTGCCCTCCCTTCCCCCGCCACCGGTCACCTCCCTCTCCGGGCAACAGGTATTGGGTGCAATCGCTTGGCTGGCCTGGGCCTCCCTCTACAGGGAGATCGATCGTGGGGCCCCGTGATCGATCACCCCACAGAGGGAGGCTGTGCTCACTCACCGGAGTGCCCCCAGCCTGGGCCTCTTTGGGGCGATTGCGGAGCCCCCCCAACCCCTTGATCTTTCACCCCGCCAGCTGGTGGCTTGGGCCTCCCTCTTTGGCGATTGCGGAGCCCCCCCCCCCCCCAATCCCCTCGATCATTCGCCCCACCAGCTGGTGGCCTGGGCCTGCCTCTGCAGGGTGATCATGGGGCGTTGTCGGGCCCCTCGACCAATCGCATCGCACCCGCCTTGGCTGGCCTGGAGCCAGTGCATGTCATAGCGTGGTCATCCGGAAAGTCGTCCGGACAGTGTTTGGTCGTTTGGTCAATTTGTATATTATGCTTTCATTATTATAGATATATTCTTTCTCTACACTATACTTTACATTCTCCTGAACTATTCTGTAACTACCAATTTTTCTTAATTCCTTCACCTTTTTCACCCACACTCCGTCCCATCTGGCATCCATCAAAAGGTTCTCTTGTATCTATTCTGCTTGTTTGTTTATTTTGTTTTTTAGATTACACATATGAGTGAAATCATACGACATGTGTCTCTGTCTGACTCATTTCACACAGCACAATACCCTCTAGGTCCATCCATGCTGTTGCAGATGGCAGGAGTTCATTCTTTTTTATGACTGAGTCATTTCCCATTGTACTATATGTATGCACTACTTCTTCTGTACCCACTCATCTATTGATGAACATTTAGCTTGCTTCCATATCTTGGCTATTGTAAATGTTGCTGCAATGGACATATGGATGCATATGTCTTTTTGATTTAGTATTTTGGATTTCTTCAAATAAATACTCAGAAGTGGAATTGCAGGGTTCTTCTTTGTCTCTTTTATAGCCTTTGTTTTAAAGTCTCTTTTGTCTGGTATAAGTATTGCTACTCCAGCTTTTTTGTTTGTTTCCATTTTTAGCAAATAGTATTTTCCATCCCTTTACTTCTAGCTTATGTGTGTTTTTCAATCTGAAGTGAGTCTCTTGTAGACAGCATATGTAAAGGTATTGTCTTTTTATCCATTGAGCCACTCTATATATTTTCATTGGAGCATTTAATCCATTTGCATTTAAAGTAATTGTTGGTAGACATGTATTTATTGTCATTTTATTATACATTTTTTAATCCTTTTTTCTTCTTCTTCTTAAAGAAGAAACTTTAACATTTCTTATAATACTGATTTGATGATGATGAACTCTTTAGCTTTTTCTTGTCTGAGAAACCTTATCTCTCCCTTGATTCAAAAATGATAACTTCCTGGGTAGAGTAATCTTGGTTATAAGTTCTTGCTTTTCATCAATGAATATTTCTTGCCACTCCCTTCTGGCCTGCAAAGTTTCACCTGGAAGTCTTATGGGAGCACCCTTCTAGGTAACTAACTGCTTTTCTCTTGCTGCTTTTAAGATTCTATCTTTGTCTTTAACCTGTGCCATTTTAATTATGATGTGTCTTGGTGTGGGCCTCTTTGGATTCATCTTGTTTGGGACTCTCTTTGTTTCCTGGACTTATGTGTCTTTTTCCTTCACCAGGGTAAGGAGGTTTTCAGTCATTATTTCTTCAAATAGGTTCTCACTCCCTTGCTCTCTCTCTCTTCTTCTGGTACATGTAATTTTAATGGTTACCCACATTCCCTTCTATTTAGTAGCCACTTTGGAATAGCACTTAAAATATGAAACTTAGGTAAATGAGAGAAAGAGTTAGAGCAAGGAATTGAGGAACCATTATCTGAAGATTTGCAATCAAAGGATCCTAGTGAAAATAAATTAATCACAGGGGTTAATTGTTTTGATTATATTAAATTAAAAATTAGGAATGCCTAACTTAATACACTAATTCATTCTTTCATTCATCCTATTTAACAAGAATTCCTTGAATGTCCACAATAGGCTCTAGAGCAGTGACTCCCAACTTGGGGAGCAATGTGATTTTTAAGGGGGACAATTCAAGAATGAGTTACTAATAGTGAATTTTTTGCATTTCTATCGTTCTAGGGGCCTCATATACAATATATAAATATATATTGTGACATATTATACATTTCAGTTCTCTATTATATGTTTTGAAATTTTATTTGCTATTTTTATATCACTTCATATTATTATTTTTTAAATAATTTCTTCGTGATTTCTTCCTCAGTACTTCAGCTGTCCTTGTATTCTTTTATTTTTCTCTTTCATGGATACCATGTTCTTTGGAAGCTTGTTTAGACCAAGTTAATGGCCTTTTAGACTTCCTCCATGTGGATAGGACTTCACTCTTTAGATAAGAAGAATTCTGTGTCACAGGGGATCATCAGGATTTTAAAGATGTGTCGGTGGGGCATGGCCAACAAAAGGTGGGGAACCACTGCTCTAGAGTTCTAAATGGACTTGGTACCAGCATCTTGACTGTCACATTTCCTGCCATGGGATTGACTGGCTAACCTCCCTACACATGGTTGTCTTCTAACAGTCCAGCCAACTGCGGAGCATGCTGTGGCCCCAGGACAACAGCCGTTCCCTGTGGACTTGGACTGTCCTCTCCTCTTCCCTGTGTCCTTTAAGTTCTTCTGCACTTCTGGCCCCCTTTTCCCTCAGCCCCACTTACCTTCCCACTTTTCCACAGAGATCAAATAAGTAGTTCTGAAAGGTACCGCCCAGCCGAAGTTTCTTTGACATACGAGGATAACTCTGCCGTTTAAAAAGGGGAACCAAGGAGTATTCTTACCATCATGTGTCCTTTTAAGTCCAGCTTTGTTGGGTACAGTTATTAATTGCATATACCTTTTTAAAAAGTTATTTTCATTTTTATTGCACAGATAAAATGTTCTTTATAATGTCCCAAAAAATATTCTCTTTAAAATGAGGAAAACAAGGGTACAAAGTTTTGTAGCATTAAAGATATTCATCTAACAGGTCTTTGTTATCATGTAAATTAAGAACTCTTAGTGAAGTAATTTCATGCCATTCTGTAGCCTTTGCTCTCCTTCCTCTGCCTGGCATATAGTTCAGTGGTTGATGGACTGTATAGCAGCATTGCTTCATTGGTCCCTTATAGACCTGCTAAATAGTTACTTGGTTTTGATTTCAGATTTACTAGTATTGCTCACTTTTCTCTCTATGCACCAATACATACCAAGAGAAATAGAAAATCAACTGCAGACAAAACAGTATGTGTGTAATTATGCATAGTAAGATTTAGACTTCTTCACATCTATAATAATAAAAGGGTAATATGCTAATTAGGCTGGACTCTTCTGGACATCATTCTGGACATCCTTCCTGACAAAGCTGGGCCAGAGGGAAGCCAGCCTGGATCCCGGGTGCCTGCGGGCAACCGGAGGAGGGAGCAGGGTCCTGGGTGCCGGAGGGAAGCCATTGCTGGTGGCCGGGGTGGGGGAGGGGGGAGGAAGGCCTACTCTTGCACAAATTTTCATGCATCAGGCCTCTAGTTAGTATATATAAAGTAGTGTACCTAAAAGGGCTCTTATTATAGACTTTAAGTTATAATTTGAAGGAAACAAATACCATATTATTTTCTCCATTTAGAAGATGGCAAACATATCAAAACACAAAAGTTTCTATTTTTGAGGTCCCCAGTACCAAGATCCATATTTATTGTCCTGACTAGATGTTCAGGAAATGTTGCCCTATTTTCACACGTACAATCTTATTTGTTCACAAGAACCACACCCTTGTCAGGACTGACTAAAGCTGTTCTTTTATGAGCGTGCCAGTCACGCCGTTTTGACTCTTTTCACAATAGGCTTCAATCCCTGCAACTGAGTCAGTTATGTAGAAAACCACAAATCCACATTGACTGATAAGAAGGCTGGAAAAAGTGGCTGAGATAACTCTTTTTTTTTTCATTCTACTAATAGAGATCTTACATAAAACTGTTTAAGACACAGTAGATAAACATCTTTCTATTTTAACTTACCTAATAATATAAAGCTTTGGCTACTGAATCTTTTTACAAGTAAAAAGATACATTGAAAACTTGAAAGGCACATGTGTAGAAGGAGACACTTAAAAACAGTTGATTGGCCCTAGTCAGTGTGGTCCAGTTGGTTGGGCATCATGGGGTGTACTGTAAGGTTGCCAGAGCAATTCCTGGTCAGGGTACATGCCCAGGTTGCAGGCTCTGATCCCAGGGAGGGGGTGTGCAGGAGACAGCCAATGGATGTTGCTCTCACATCAATGTCTCTCTCTTTCTCCCTTTCCATTCCTCTCTAAAAATCAATAAAAATATTTTAGAAAAATAAATTTAAAAAGTTGATTGGAGCAATGTTACAGTAAGATGTTAGAAATAACCTAACAGCATTGAGGGACCTGGAGAGTATTTTGCTAAGGGAAGTAAGTCAGTCAGGGAAAGACAAGTATCTCATGATTTCATTCATATGTAGAACCTAATGAACAAAAATAAACTGATGGACAAAATATACGTAGAAGCATGGAACAGACTGATGAATCTCAGAAGGGAGGTGGGGGTGGGTGGGTTGGTGGGGAGAGATTAACCAAAGAACGAATGCATAGATACATAACCCATGGACACAGACAATAGTGTGGTGAAGGCCTTGGGGGATGGCAGATGTGGGATGGAGGGGGTCAATGGGAAAAAAGGGGGACATATGTAATACTTTCAACAATAAAGATAAATAAATTTAAAAAGAAAGAATCTTGTGGCCATCACTTTGGAAGTGGATTTTAAAACTCTTGGATGGCCCTAGCCGGTTTCCTCAGTGGTTAGAGCATCGGCTCTTGGAAGGATCACCAGTTCAATTCTGATCAAGGGCGGGTACCTTGGTTGTAGGCTTGGTCCCCAACCCCTCCCAGTGTGCATGCAGTAGGCTACCAATCAAAGTGCCTCTCTCGCGTCGATTTTTCTCTATCTCTGTCTCTCCCCCTCTTTCTACTCTCTCTAAAAGCCAATGGAAAAATATCCCTGGGTGAGGATTAACAAAAATAAATAATAAATAAATAAATAAATAAATATCTGGAGTGAATATGCATTGGACTATTATCGTATTTCATCTAAGTCAGGTATCAACCAATTAAAACCATGGACCAGTACAGCCCACTCTTTGTTTTATAAATAAAGTTTTACTGGAACATAGCTTACTCATTTGTTTATATTTTGTCCATAGCTACTTGTATGCTATAATTACAGAGTTGATTTGTTACAACATAGACTCTTTGGCTCTCAAAATGAAAATCAAATATTTACTATCTATCTCTTTACAGAAAAAGTTTACCAACCCCTGACCTAAGTTAAAATGCCATCTATTGAAAAATGCACAATTGGTTTATGTACCATTACTAAAGAAAAAACAGTATGCCAGTTAAACTATGACAAGCTACTAATTTTAAGAATCCTAATTTTGGCAACATTAAAATATTGAAAAAATCATCTTGGAATCAATCATGATATATAGTACTTCAATAAATAAACAGCTGTGTTCGTATCAACATGGACAGATCTCAAATGCTTAATGTGGCGTGAAAAGCCATTTTCAGAATGATGTGAACAGTATATTATTTTATCTCTTAAGAAGCACAAAGCAATATTATGAGTTTTGATGAATGCAAATATGTGTACATAAGCATAATTTAAAAGAACTGGAAGGATTTAAAGAAAACTGATGATAGAAGAGGAGAAGGGATCAGGTTGATTATAGAAGACAAAGGAGATTTATCTCTAGCTATAATGTACAGGGTTTTATTTTAAAGGTGATTTATTAATACAAAATACATTTTTAAAGCATCAACACATGGGAAAACTGGAAGAAAATATGTCAAAATATCAACAGTGGTAAATACGTTATAGCAGAAGTATGGTGTAGTACAGTAGACATATTTAATTCTATTTCACTATAATTTTTTTAAACTTCATGAATAACGAAAAATGAGTCATGTTCTTCATTTCTATCGCAATCAAAAGAGATTAAGGTTTGAAGAAGTGCATGTTAATCAATTACCTGGCGTTACAAGCTAATCCTGTTTTTCTACCATGGCATTAAGATTAAACAATGTGCAAGTTGGGGCCAAATTTCATAGTTAAACTTTTTTTTTCCTTAATGGTGGTACAGCTAATCTTTAAATACAATGAACTTTATTCCTCACCGTGAAAAACCACCAACTGTAAAAGTTAAATGTCAGGTGCATTTTACCGAACAGAAATAGCTTGTCATGAGTCATGTAATTGATGTACGGATGCACTTCTTTCAGCCCGACCTCACATGTTTTGAAATGTACATTGTGATTTTACACGATTTTCTCTGTTGTCACGTGCAGTTCAGACCCTAGTGTTACTTATTAAATGCTTTCATTTTTGTCACTTGTCTATAGCAGGACTTCCTAGAATATTCTCTATAAGCGTGTTCAGAAGTTCACAATTTTAAGGTATAATTGCCACACCACCAGCTTGTTTCTTATTCGAAAATGAGGATCAAGTCACCTGCCACTGCTTTCATTTAGGTTTTGTTTTTGTCTTGTTGTTGGTTTAAGCATGTCTTTCACTCCTTAGGAGTGTTTCATCAGAAATAGATCAAACTGCCTGCCTTTGAGACTGAGAAGTGAAACGTGTCTGGGAAATGTGGACCGGGGCCTTGCGTCTGTGTGAAGCTTAGACTGTGAGACGAAGGTCTCCTGCTACGAGGACCAAGACAGGCTGCTGTGTTTCTCACTGTCTAACTCCATTTTTTCTCTTTCCAGTTCCATTTCACCATTTAGTATTGAGAGCACAAGACGCCAGAGACGGTCTGAATCCCCAGACTCCAGGAAACGGCGGATTCACAGATGTGATTTTGAGGGATGCAACAAAGTGTACACAAAAAGTTCTCACCTGAAGGCTCATCGGAGGACACATACAGGTACAGTCCGCAGGGCTTCTCGCCGGGGGTCAGCGAGAGTCCAAAAGGGCCAGCTGGTCACCCCCGGAGCCAGGAGGTGCTGGATGGTGTCATCGCACGCATTTCCTCAGTTCAGTTCCTTTCTGAGCAGAATGCTGTCCCTCCCTCAGTTGAAAAAGGCTTAAGTCTTAGTGAACTTTAGCAACCAGTGAAGTATTTCTTCTATGTCTCTGCAAAGTAATGGAAAAGGTATCCTCAGGTGAGGATTAACAAAAAATAAATGAAAATACATAACCACACTATATTAACCATTTCCCAGCTGAGGTAGTAAAGTCATTCAAGTCATCCTTTGCCATTTTTGAGCCACGTTCTTATAAGAGACACTGCAAGGCTTCTTTCCAGAGACTGCCCCGTGCCTCCTCACGTGAAAGCAGGGGTCGTGTGTGTGTGTGTGTGTGTGTGTGTGTGTGTGTGTGTGATGATGATGAAGTGATGGCAGAGGAGGAGGCCTGCCTGAAGTCACAAAAGCATTATTAGATCAGGAGTTGACTTTTTTGCTCATTTAATGCATTATACTTTTAATACTTACAAAATAATCAACACATTTTGCAAATTACCTCTTCCCTCTTCCTTCCCTGCCTCCAATACCTTCCCCTTTTTCCACTGAGTCAGTTTCCTCCCTCTCCATTGTTCCTGAGCTTCCCCAGGAGAAGTTTTCTTCTGTTTCTTAGGTACTATTTTTGAATCAGTTTCTTTATCATTGGGGCAAAGAATGAAGTATAGAGATATGAAAATGAGTAACATGTTTTACTCTATCACTAGATAGTGAACAAAATTATAGTATGATCAAGTCATAGTACTTTTATGGGACCATTTCTGCTTAAATAATAAAAGAATGACCTTTCTTCAGTTAGTCGTCATATATTTTAAATTACCTTCCTTTCCCTGAACTTTCTAAAATACGTATTAGCCTCATTTTCACACGGACACCTCTATTCCATTTATCCAAGTGATGAACAGTGACAGAAAGGAAAAGGTTTAACTTGGTACTACTAAGGGATATGACTCCATGGCGTTACTAGATTACAAGTTTTACCATATACTGTGGAAGTAGGGCAGACATGCTGTACGCATTGTAATTCAAAGCAATATAAACCTTGCATGCTGAAGTGGAATTCATTAGCTTGGCTTACTAGTCAAATGAAGTCATAGACTTCTGGGATCCAAATGGTTCAGAGTCTAGTTTGTTTCCTAACTAGGGGGTCCAAATGGTTCAAGTCTAATTTGTTTTTTGACTAGAGATCAGGTCACTGCTGTGCTGCTCTCTGCACACTTATACACCTTTGATTTCACCTTCACACCTGTGGCTGCAGCTGTCATCATCTCCTGTGTGTACAAGTGTGGTTCCTGATCGAGTATTGTTCACACAGCAGTCATTTTGCCATCTCTCCTCAAGCACTTTGAGTGTCAGAGAGCTTATTCTTATGCAAAATAAGTTGGGTGACATTTCTGAGGGCATATTCTTTGTATAGTAGATAATTAAATACTTGGGTTTAAAATCAGTAAAGAGTTAGTAACTAGACTAATAATTTGTGTTTTTTAAGTGAGATATAATTGACATATAACATTGTATAAGTTTAAGGTGTACAATGTGTTGATTTGATACATTTATATATTGCAATATGATTACTCCCATAGCTTAGCTAACAACTCTATGGTGTCATGTAATTATCATTCTTTTTGTAGGG
>NW_005871225.1:2471918-2503641 GCF_000147115.1 Myotis lucifugus | reverse complement strand
TCTCTTGCCATGTTGAATTGTTTCTTACAGTGGTGTTTGGCTCTCTGGTCCCTTGACTGGGCTAACTCCAATTATCACACTGTAATTTTCACTTCCTGACCCTGGTGCTCCTCATAACACTGGCATGAACCACTGGCACCTTCATTTCTCCAGACACCCTCAGTTCTCTCAGCCACATCTTTCTAGATATACTCACGTTATCACTGTGTCTTTTTCAGTTTTCCACACCACAAGTTGAGAGAACAGGTCTTGTTAATGGACATCTCTTAACAGAGTCAAAGATAATGTTAAGTCTTTTAACAGTTGATTTTCTGTTAGGTCATCTGAATTAAAAAAAAAGAAAAACTGCTGAAAACTAGGTCTTGTCCATCCCCTGTACCTGTAACTGATTTCTTTTAAACCTAAACATGCAAATTTTAGTTGGACCCGTCCCTCAAATGATGGCTCCTTCATATTGCAGGTTCAGTTCTAGACCATCGCAGTAAAGCAAGTCGTAATATTTTTATTGATGGAGAGTCTTGCCTTCAGTTTGTTACTTAAAAACAAAAACAAAACAAAGGTGTGAACACCTGTGAATCACAATAAAGCAAAGCGCAATAAAGCGAGATATTCCTTAGTGGGTTTCCTCTCCCTGGGTGTGTGTAGCCATCGTCTGGATGATCTCCTGTAGGAGATACAGGCCAGCATCATTACTGTGAAGGCTGCGCATACACCTTCAAGTCTGGGAGATAGTTATTTTATATCCATTTTACTGATTTGGACCCATTATTCTATTAAATTGAAATAACTTTGAACCCTCTTCTCATCCAACTTGCTGTTAGTATAGTATCTCTCTCCTCCAGCTTCTCTATTTTTGCCAGATATTGAGTAGGACAGGTTCAAAGAAAAAGCTCTGAGAGCTGATCCTAGAAACTTCTATCCCTATGGGTCTTAATTCATCAATCAGTAATTAAAATCCACCTAATTGTCCGACATCTAATCTATATTTCTTGATCCCTTAGCTACATTAAAAAGTCTATGTGTAATTCCTGCTATAAACCATATGCCAAATTCATTCATCCACTTAGCAGAGTGACATTGTGCAAGGTGTAGTTTTCTAAACTATCAATCAAAGCACAGTATTTTTCAAAAGAAAGAATGAAATTTGGTTTATTTGCTGCCACTGTTTCAAAGTGAGCCCATACTGATTCCTGATTTACAATTATTTGTAAGATTTCATAACTTCGTGTTCAAAATGAAATCAACACAGGTTCTGTTGGGATTCGGTTGGCTTGCTTTGCTTTCAATAAATATCTTCTTAGCCTTACCTTTGCTTCAGGCATATTGAGCAAGTTATTTGTGTGTGACTGGCAATAATGTGAAATTTGGGATTATGGATTATAACAGATGACTTATGAGAACTACTCATGCTATGGGAGATAAGCAAGTAGCAATGAGAAGCTTTCTTTGAGCAAGTCACATTAATTTTACCTTAAACATTGATCTTTTGCTTTATGAGTACATGATCAAGTCCTCTATTTAGGACTTAGACAGAAAATGAAACATTTGTAAGAATGTGAAAGAGGAACATTTTCTAGATATTAGCAAGGAAGTTAGAGTTAAAAAATTCTGAAGAATGCCTTTTTAAAAGAAAAATAATTAAGGATTATTTTGTAAATGTGCAGTTTAAATAATGGCATAAAGATTTGATCAAATATTTTAAATGTCTTAACTGACTCCTACAAGTGGTAAATTATTTAAGGCCTGTTAAAAAAGTAGGGGGGTAAAAACAAACAAATATATATGTGTTTTTTACACACACACATACATATATATATATCAGTAATCACACACACACGTGATTGTCAACAGGTAATTGTTCCTATTCACTGGTCTAAATTGTGTGTGATTTATCTCCATGAAGCAGTGTACAGTGCATTTAAATAAATATGCAGTATATGTAAATGAATGGTCATTTAAATCTGGGCTGTACACAACTACTATGTACTGTGAATTTCTCTCATTTCATTTTAAGAATTAAAGTCATTATTAAATGATTTAAGTGTGAATTTTAGAAGAAAATATTTTCATGAATTTGGCATTGCTGTTTAGAATTCTTAATATTTTCTAAAAATACATGCCACAGTATTTTCTCAAAGGCAGTACAATAAGCAAATTACACTCAGACAGCAGTGATTCCAAAGCCACTAGATGGTGCAGTAGCACCAGATGTTGGGCAGGTCTGGTCTCAGAGGGCCTGGGAAAGAGGAAACTAGAACCCTCTAGCGGTCTGCATGACATGAGGCGATTGTCCGTGATCTGCAGAATTTCACAGTTTAATGATGAACAAGGAAAAGGCAAAATAAAGATAAATGATAAATTTTAAACCAGAATTTTAAGAAAGTAATTGCAACATATTAAAATATTTAGTTCCAAATGAATCTGGAAATATTTTATATTCCAACATAATAGCCTGTACTCTAATAAATCTATGAGGCTCATTTAGCCAATCTTATCTAATATTCATTTTAATTCCTGTGAAAACTGTATACTTAAATTTTAAAATTAGTAAACATAAAGAAGTCACATTTCTTATCTATGTTTGTCAAAAGTATTCATATATGAATTTTACACATCCAGGACTTTAACTCACAAAGATGCTTTTAAAATATGAACCAATTTTGAATTTAAAATCTCTAAAATATGTCCTTTCCTACTTTTACAAATGAATGAAATGATGCACTATTTAGCTCTTCCCTTGAGGAATGAAACCTTTGTAATTAATACCATATGCTGTAATTAATATCTGATAATGGTTTTGTATTTGGAATGCACACATAGACGCATACACACATCGATCTTGAATACTTACAGATCCCAGCCTTTTTCACTTTTTTTTATTTGCCTCATTCCTTCTCGTTGCTCTTCCTATATTTCTTGCTTCTAATTTGACAACTTGTTTTATTGGATGAGATTCTGAAATGGTTTGATGATGTTTCTACAAAGAAAAGCATGTGTTCTCTGACAGCTATGCATCTTGGTGGCCTTTAGTTCACAAGTCCGTGGTTGCTAATCTTACCTTCAGTAGTAGTGTGCTGCCTCTGCTTTCACATCTATCTTCATTAATTAAATAACTCATTACATATAAAGCTCCACATCAGACCCTCTGTCTAGATTCATTGTTAGATAAAGCATAGGGCTTAGTGATGTCAAGATAATTAATCACTTAAGAGCAAGCTGACATTTTTGTCAAGTAAAAATCCTCTTCTCATAAGTTGTTTGTAAGTCCTGGTGAAACAGCTCACAGACATAAGCCATATTGGTAACTGTTGAGAAATAGAAAACTAGAAAAGAAATAGCACCAAATCTGAAGACAGGAGACAAAAGTCTGAATCTGTCTTTGGTCCCTAACTGGTTGGTGAACTTAGACAAGCTGCTCTGTGAATCTCAGGCCTTCTGTTTCTTTTTTAACTTTAAACATAAACATGCCAAGTTGTTACATAATTACCACAGGGGACACATTTTTAAATCCCCAGTAAGTATAATGACTACTACATTGTAGGGGCTCAATAATATTTGTTGAATTGAAATTGTATATGTATGGATACTGATATGGACGTATGTTATTATTGTGAACGATAGGTTCAAGACAAAAAAAGTTTGGATAATGTAGTATACACTTGCATTAATCACCTATCTCTTTACTTCAGACTCTACTAATTTAAAATTTATATAATTTAGAAAAAGTTGGAGTAAAGCTAACTGTTGTTTAATAGGCCCTTTTGTCATTTTAATAAAACAATAGTGTCAATAATCTTTTAAAGAATATACTTAAAATAGTAAAGCATAGTGTCCATTCAAAAGTACCCATTCATAGACAAATTCAACAAGAGAAATATATATTGAGAACTGTCCATGTCTAAGACACTATAGATTTTCTTCTTGTAAATGACAGAAAGAGACATAGACCCCATCATCAATGAACTTGTCCATGCGTGTACTAGATAAGACTCATCAAAATAGTCATAACGAAGGCCAAGTGTGCAAAACCCTATAATAAAGGCACGAGCACAATGACAAAGGAATACAGTAGGAGCTGTCTCTTATGGCCAGACAGTTTTGGGACACCTTCCTATGCCGGGCATGCAAGGCCCCTCTCATCCTGTTCATCTGTTCAACATCATTTGCTGGCCCTTTCCCTACTTCCCCCCACCCCCCCATTCCTCAGCCATACAAATGAACGAATCTCCAGATATGCCCAACTGCACGGAGCCATTCTTCCCCCTTCCTGCAATGGCCTCCCTAAGTCCCCCTTTCTTCTTGCTTCTTTAGTTGGTAAACTATTTATTTGTTGAAACTGCCTCAATGTCACCTTGTCCCAGAAGGTCTCTGACCACCCTCCTTCCTAGGCAGGTAGAATTCCATCCTCTATGACCCTAAAGCACTTGGAAATGTCCCTGATGTAGCAGCTCGATGCTCCGAAGGGAAGGTGTGTGGGAAACACCGGAGCAGCAGAAACAGCAGGTGTCTGACTGGCATGAGGGAAGGGGAAGGGGAGACTTTGAAGATAACGGGGGTGTGTGGTGAGGAGGACAGAGTGCTGTAAACAGACATGGAGACCGACTGACCGTAGGTGGGAGTGAGCTGATACTTCCTGAGGCCCTGCCAGGCCCCATGCACAGCGCTCAGCTCTGCTAGTGCTTCCACATTGTAACCACATCTGTAAATCCCTTGAAAGGTCAGAGCACTTGTCCCCTATCCTGTTGTAGTCAAGCAGTGAAGCTGGGATTCTAGTTTCGGTTTCTCTAGAGCCTGGACTGTTGTCATTACTTCTGCTGTCAGACATGTTTGCTAACAACCTGCCAGTCTCCTCCCCGCCAGGGCCACACTCCACAGTCACCTACCGATTTAGGTCATTGAAGTACTTTGAAGTAATAAGACACGAGCAACTTTCAATGGTCTATTTTTAAGGCTTCTCACTAACTTGAACTAGTCTTTCTTTCCAGTCTGCTACAATTTTACTTTGTTAGAAAACCAGTAACAAGACAAGGACCAGAAATCTTAACAGATAAATTAAGCCACCTGGAGTGCTTGCTGGACACCCAGCTCTGTGAACAGTAACGGGAGTGATGTAAAGATGAGGACAGCCAGGAGTTCTCACTCTGGCTGGGGAGACAGCCCCATCCTCAAACATCCACCACGCCGAGTGCGGTAGGAAAGCCCTGAGACACAAATTGCCAAAGCAGCACAGAAGGGGCGATGCATCCCGAGTGCCGGGGTAACATCACCTACCCACGTGCACACGCACTAAAGTGCCACCTCTGAAAATGAAGCCGAAAAATCTGGATCAGTAACAAAATGCTGTGAAAGTATCACATTTGTTTTCACTTCTGGAAAAGGAGTTATTTTAACCTGTTATAGGGAGCTACTATGTAGAAATACACTGAACCTAAGATGTACAGTTACCTGGATGCAAGTACCAGTGCTGTACGAATTTGATTCAGTTTGGTTTTTAAAGTGTTACCTTATTTATTTTAAAAAAATAAATTTATCTTTTTCATTCATTTAGAAAAGTAAAGGTTTCTAAAACAGCCTACCAGTTCTTAATTCTGTTGTCATTAGTACATAAGTCATCCGTGACCGTGGGAAGTTAAAAAATTATGACCATGCTCCCCATTTTCCTTCTTTTGCTTTAGGTTTTATTCTGTCATAGAGCCCTCACAGCTGTGTTGTAAGGAGTGGGGTAGGAACATCCCCAGCCCTTGTACTTCCTCACACTCTGCCAAAGAGTAACTGGATTATGATTGTGGTCATCTTTTTCAGAATGGCAAAATTAACTATTACTTATATAATATTTGTGGCCTTATTGGAATTATTAATGATAATGAGAAACTATTTTTTTTTAAATATATTTTATTGATTTTTTACAGAGAGGAAGGGAGAGGGATAGAGTTAGAAACATCGATGAGAGAGAAACATCGATCAGCTGCCTCCTGCACATCTCCCACTGGGGATGTGCCCGCAACCCAGGTACATGCCCTTAACCGGAATCGAACCTGGGACCTTTCAGTCTGCAGGCCGACGCTCTATCCACTGAGCCAAACCGGTTTCGGCGAGAAACTATTTTTGTAGAAAATATATTCTCCATTAAAGGAAATATGTAAAAATAATGTTTATTTATAATGTTTAAGATAATTCCATAAAAATCTTGATAACAAGAATAATTATCAAGTAAATATATCCATCACATATTGTGTTCCTAATTTTAAAGGTTTAAAAAGATTATTTTTTGCAGGTAGACCTTTAAATGGCACTAGTTTTAAATAAAAACCTTTCAAATTATTTTCTTTTTGAATATATATATATATATATATATATTTGATAAGGGATATATATATATATATATATATATATATATATATATAGTTTAAAATGAGTAGACTTTGTTTTTTTAACAGCTTTTGGTTTACAGAAAAAGAGCAGAAAGTTTAGAGTCTCCCCCACTCCCTGGTGTCCCTTATTATTAACATCTGGCATTAGTGTGGTGCATTTGTTACAACTGATGAGACAATCTATACTAATGAAAGCCTAGGTGGTCCTCGCGAGGAACGTCGTCACAAGATGGCCATACGCACAGTGGAGGTGGGACCCGGTGACCACTCTGTGTGGTGAGGCCTGGGGGTCCCACAGCTCTGCGCGGCACAGAGGAGGCAGGTCCCAGTGGAGGAGGCAGGTTGTGGCAGGGGAGGGCAGTTGTGGGCAATTGGGCCAGCAGGGAAGAGCAGTTGTGGGCAATCGGGCCTGCAGGGGAGGGCACTTGGGGGCAATCAGGCCAGCAGGGTAGCGGTTAGGGGGCAATCAGGCAGGCAGGCAGGCAAGTGGTTAGGAGCCAGCAGTCCCGGATTGTGAGAGGAATGTCCGACTGCCAGTTTAGGCCCGATCTCTGCTGTCAGACATCCCCCGAGGGTTCCCAGATTGGAGACGGTGCAGGCTGGGCTGAGGGACCCCCCCCGTGCACGAATTTCATACACCGATACACCGGCCACTAGTAGTGACATATTGTTTTTAACTAAGGCCCATAGTTTACATTAGAGTTCACTCTTGGTGGTGTGCATTCTATGGGTTTAGATAATGAAATGCATCACCATCTGTGTCTGTATGACACAGAATAGTTTCACTGCCCTAAAAATCCTGTGTTCTACTTATTCATCCTTCCTTCCATCTCTCCTCCACCCTCATAAATTATAGGCAAATACAGATTTTTTTACTGACTCCATAGTTTTATGTTTTCCAGAATATCATGTAATTGGAATCATAGAGTATGTAGCATTTTTTTAGATTGGCTTCTTTCACTTAACGTTATGCATTTAAGATTCCCCCATGTTTTCCAGTGGCTTGATAGCTCATTTCTTTTTTTAGGTTCCAATATTTACTTTTATTTATTGTTATTTTTAATTAAATTTATTAGAGTGACATTGGTTAATAAAATTTTATAGATTTGAAGTGTGCAATTCTATAATACATCATCTATATATTGCATTGTGTGTTCACCACCCAAAGTCAAGTCTCCTTCCAGTTCCATATATTGACCCCCTTTACCCTTTTTGTAATCCCCCCACTCCCCTCAAAAATAAATATTCAAATTCATTAAATAGAATAAAATTGTAGAATGCATACAATGAAAGCAATACTCTCTTTGTTTCACATAAGAAGTATTTGAATTAAATTAGTTTCATTCATTTAATCAATAAGCATTTATTAGCACAGAGCACTGTGCTAGGTCCTGGAGGTACAGTGATGAACAGAGCTCAAAGATTCCTCAGTGCCGTGCTGCTGAGTGGGGTGGGCAGACAGGAAAACCACCAGACACAGTGGGCTATGATGAGAGTTTTAACACAGGTGTGTGCAGGATGCCAAGAGCTACATGGTCAGACTGCCTTTCAGGAAGTTTTCATTTAATCCAGTGCAGACAATAACTTGGAGGGGTAGGACGTAAGAGAGGGAAACAGAACCATTAGAAGTTGGCATTGGTGAGCGGTGGTGAGAATCCAAAGAAAGGCTGACCAGCACAGTGTGGGTAAAGGAAGCGAGGAGAACTAGACAGATACTTGGAAGACAGAACTGGCAGATGTCATAGTCAGGTTGGGGCAGGTAGAGACTAACAGATAGGAAGGAGTCCAAGAAATCTCTCCAGGTGGAGATATGTATGACTTGATACCTCAGTAGATGGAGTTGCCTTTTTTCCCCAGATAGACAAACAGAAGGAGGAACATGTCTTGTCTAGGTGGTAGATGCTGAGTAGAGTTTTGGTCATGTTGAGGTTGCTTTCAGACTGTCAGTTGGAAATGTCTTATCTCTGTGTTGCTTAGGAGAGAGACCAAGGTGTAGATTCTTCAGAATCTTTCCCTGATGAGTTGTGGTGGAAGCCATGGGAGCCAAGGAAAACATGCAGATGAGAAGTCAAAGTCAAAATCTTGGTAAACATTTATGTAACAAGTAAAGGAAGAGGTCTCTGCAAAAGAAACTGAGGAAAAAGTAACCAGACCCACAGGAAAATAAATATTGTGACTACATGGAAATAAACTCAGAACAGCCAAATGAAGTACTATCTTAGACCTTGAACTTTTTGTTTTGAGTAAAATATGTTTTCATTATATGATATTTTTGTTTATTTATATTTGATTTCTAGATGAGAAGGGCTAAGCCTCTGTGTTAACACATTGTCTGTACTGTAACTGCTAATTCACATTCTTAGTCTGCTGGTCCAGTTCTGACTAGATACCCTGATTTATTAAAGCAGTGATTTCAAGTGTTCAGAAGCATTATAGAGTATTGGTTAAGATTATGAACTTTGGTGTTAGACTCCCAGGGTTCAAATCCCACCTCCACCACATACTAACTCTGGTGAAGTGGGGTTGGTTATTGCAACTACTTCATCAGGAAATTGTCAAAGTTAAATGAGTTCAGATCCAGAAAGCTCTTAGAGACAAGTGTGGTAAATAGAAAGTACTATCTATTTTTTTTTTAATCAAAGAGATCCATTATGGAATTGCATGGGGAAGGTCTTGTTGACACATAATGAAAAAGATAATCAGTTAACTCAGACCAGAAAATTCTGTGGGGCAGAGACTAACATATTGATTGAGTTGACAGAACCAAATGGATCAAGCAAATTATGGAACAGATTGGTCTGTTTGGCCTAAAAAATAATTTTATATATAAAATGTTAGAAAAATCAAGATTAGTATAGGCATTCTAATTACCTGAAAACCTTAATTCATTTCCTTAAAAATAGCAAAAGGATCTATTTTTAATTTTTTATTGCTTATATTTCTTAACAAAAACAATTGTTTTGTGTTTGTTTTTTAATTGATTTGAGAGAGAGCAAAGGGAAGAGGGAGGGAAGTAGAGAGAGAGAGAGAAACATCAATTTATTGTTTCACTTATTTATGCATTCACTGGTTGATTCTTACATATGCTCTGACCCGGGGTCAAACGCGAAACCTTGGTGTATCGGGATGACACCCTAACCAACTGAGCTACCTGGGCAGAGACAAAAACAAAAATTTTGAATTTCATAACCTTACAATTGAACATCCTTTATTGAGCACCTTTCATTTGCCGGGCACATGGCCTGTGTATTTCTAAGTTTCACAACAGTGCTTGTAAGAATAGTGGTCCCCTTTACAGGTGGGGGACCATGTTTCCGAAAGCTTAACTCCCTAGCTTGAGACTGAACTGTCGGTCAGTACTGAGCCTGCATTGGAGCATGCACTCCGCCTTATTTCAAAGCCTGTGCTCTTCCATGCCCCCTTCACCCCACCAAGAAGGAAGGCAGCTAGTCTACCCCTGGACAATTTAGGGGCCTTGTATCCATTCTCAGCTCTAGCTTTCTGTTTTCTCATTTTAAAAGCACCTAGTTTCCTTCCAGATCTAAAATTCTGTGAACTTTTATGAACTAATGTAACAGAAACCAGAAGACAAGATAGGAATCTTGATTCTGGTTTTTTCTCCCTCATATGCAAATACCATTCCTCAAGTGAAACAGATTGTCACAGCAAATATGTTGAACCTTGAGTGTAATGAAGCTCATTTGTCAGTGTCTGGGGCACCTTTTTATAAAAGTTAAACCGGGAATCATTTCAAAAATGTACTTCTGAACCAAAGAAAATGCTTGTTTCCTGTTGCAAAAGGTGTTCCTTTTCAGTTGCTTGAGAAAATAATAGAGAAGCTGATGTGAGAACATGGGTGTTTTGTTTGACCCAAGCATTTTCAAACTGCACATTCCTCTTATGTGTATTGCTCACACGTCATTTTAATATGAAAGGGCACCTGTCTTTTGTCTCAGTACAAATTTACCTTTCAGCACTTCCCATGGTGAAATGGGAGGTACCTGAAAAAGTTATTTTTGTTTCGTGAGTTTTGGGAATCCTTTCAATACCTGGTGTTTTCTTTAGCCTTTATTATGCCTTCTGCTGGGTAAATGTCATGGAAATGCATTTAGTGACTCTTAATCCTTTTCTTTAACTAAAATTGAAAGAGACAGCAGTTCTCATAATAAATCACTTTGTTGACTGTTTAAAAAAAAATCTTAATGTGAGTTTTTATTTTCCCAGAACACTTAATTAGAATTCTTGCCTGTGAAAGCGTGTAAGCGCACACACACACACACACACACACACACACACTCACACACACACCACAACACACAACACACACACACACACACACACACACACACACTCACACACACACCACAACACACAACACACACACTCACACACACAGGCTGATATGCATAACAAATTATATTTAACATAAACCCCAAATGTAGAGTTAAAAAGAGTATTTTGGAATGAAAATTAACAAACCCTCTTTTTTAGGTATGGTCTTTTTTAAAACTTTACAGGATTGTTTTACTTTAGTAAATAGAAGCTCCTGCTCTTAGTTTCAGGTAACGTTTTATTTTTCAGATGCTTTTATAGTTTAGTCCAGGTTTTTTTTTTGGGGGGGGGGGAGTGTTTTTTTTGTCATTGTTTTGTTGTTTTTAGAGAACTGGGGGAGGGCAGAAATTGTACTAAAATGGTCAGATTCTTTTAGTTAAATACGAAAAGTGGAAATGGCTTGTGGATTCCTCAGGACCTTCACTTCAGAATTGAAGACTTAGAAGTTAATAAGCCCCCACAGGTGGCGGGGAGGGGGGATGGCTTAGGTTAAACTCCCAATTACTCAGCTTGCGTCCTTTGATTTTCCTTATACAGTAGCAACTTAAAAAAATCATTTACTAAGACATATGCCATGCCATTTTCTATCATTGCATTATTTCATAGGATTAATATAAGGAAAATCAAAGGGGATGTGATGGTGCAGTCAGAACTTTCAATTATTTTGAAAAATGTTGAATATATTTTCAGTGATGTTGCCACAAGGGATTGTAAGTGTATTTGTGGGTTAGAAAAAAGGAAGAAGATGGGCAGGCTATTTTCATTTTTAGTTTATTTCTAGGGAAAACAGTTTTGAATAGTATATTTGCAGAATTCTAGTTGAAATGAGTTTAAGGACAATTCACTATTCCTAAAGAAATTACTAGAAGTCACGTGTACTATCGCCGTCGTTCAGCCTGATGTAGACCAGCTGTGAGCAGCAGAACATGGACCTGGGGAGAAGCCTGACTCCTTTTGTTGTCCAAGCCAACACTTCCCATAAGAAGACTTTTGTGGGAAACTTACCTGCCATTCTTTCTCTATCACCAGCTTTTTTTTTTTAAATCCTCACCCGAAAACATGCTTTTTTTTTTAGTTTATCTTAGAGACATAGAAAGGAAGAGGTACAGAGAGAAAAAGAGAGAGAAACATCAATCATCAATCCAGTGCCTTCTGCACTCGCCCCCACCAGGACTGAACTACAACCTGGGTATGTGCCCTGACTGGGACTCGAACTCTCGACCTTTTGGTGTACAAGACAACTGCTCTCCACCCAGCACCAGACAGGGCTACCACTGACGTTTTAACATTAAATTTAGCTTTCTATTTTCTAGCACGATTTAAAGGAAAGAAAGTAGAATTCTGTCTGTTCTTCATTATATCCTTCAAAGATCATTTATGCACACTATAATGTATCTTACAAACTTACCATTTTAATTAGTTTTATTCACATCAGGAAGTTAGTTTCTGTTATCTTAATTTGTTTATAAGATTACACCCTTTAAATTGTTCAAAGCACAAGCACAAAGTGTAAAGTGCTGTTTAATACAATGTAGTAGCCACTGAAGTTGTTCTTATATCTGTTTCTAAAACTTGACTAGTTCAAAAGGAGCATTTCTTGTTTGTTTGTTTTATAATGAAATGCTAGGCACTGGGTGGGTACAATCAAAACCTAGGTCTCTCTTTAGCGAGGGCCAGGAGCCAGCTAGCTCCCTGCCTACTCGGAGTAGCCGTCTCCTCTTCCCCCACCTCCATAGCTTGGCCTCTGACTTTGAAACGAGATTAGAAGATCTTGCTTTGTCCTGCTTTCTTTTTAGTTTTTAAACATGGAGATAGAATACCCATTTCCCAATTTTATTCAGGAGGTAGTAAGGACAAGGAATCTATAATAATAAAGGGGTAATATGCTAATTAGACCAGACATCCTTCCGAACGTCCTTCCAGACAAAGCCGGGGCCGGAGTGAAGCCCGGTTCCTGGGTGCCTGCCAGCAGCCGGAGGGAAGCCCAGGTTTCGGGTGCCAGAGGGAAGCCGGTGCCAGCAGCCAGGGGAAGGAAGGCCTACTCTTGCACGAATTTTTATGCATCGGGCCTCTAGTATTTAGCATAAGATTTTTTTGATGTTTAAAAGAATCTATACATTTTTGTAAGAAAATTTTCAAGGAAAACTCATTTATCACTCAGATAATTAAATTTACTGGTTTTTGACATACTTTATCCTTCCTCCCCTCCTCAGTGGAGGTTTATATTCTTTGTTTATGCCTTCATTAATCACTTAGCCCCTAGTAACTTATAAGCTTACTAGAGGCCCAATGCACAGATTCGTGCACAGGTGGAGTTCCTCAGCCTGGCCTGTGGGGATTGAGCTGAAATTGGCTCTATGACATCCCCTGAGGGGTCCCGGATTGCGAGAGGGTGCAGGCCAGGCCGAGGGACCCCACTGGTTCACAATTGGGGTTGGGGAGAGACCATGGAAGGGCTCCAGGGTGTGTCTGGCCCATCTCGGCCAGACCCCAGTAGCAAGCTAACTTACCAATAGGAGTGTCTGCCCCCAGTGGTCAGTGTGCGTCATAGCGACCGGTCGAATGAATGGTCAGACACTTAGCATATTAGGCTTTTATTATATACGATATGTTATTTTTATTGGTTTTATTCATGACTAGGGAAATATATGCCTCTTGTATTTTTTAGGTCTGTTCCCTTATCTCTTTTGTTACTAAGGCATAATTAGCATATAACATACCAGTTTTGGGTGTACAACATAATTGTTTGATATTTTTATGTTACAAAATATCACTCAATAAGGGTAGTTAATATCCATCACCACACATAGATACAATTTTTGTTGTGATGAGAACTTTTATAATCTCTTAGCAACTTTCAGCTATACAATACAGTATTATTATTAACTATGCTATACATTATTCACCATGCTGTACATTACATCCCCATGACTTATTTTATAAGTGGAAGATGTACCTTTTGATCACCTTCACCCATTTTGCCACCTTTGCCTTTCACGATCACATATTGCACTTGATTCCACCTCACAAAGCACTTTTTAGATTTTTACTGTTTCCCTGGTCCAGTGCCCTGACTTGTTGCTTTTCCTGCTCCTCCCCTTGGAAATATCCATCTTAGAAACATTGCTGAACATCTAAGCTCCAGCTTTCTGATTCTTCCCTCCATTGTAGCACACTTGTCCTGAAAAGTATGGGGGTGAGGGAGCTTCATCTCTGTGTAGAATCATTGCTCTTTCGGTTACCAGGTAAAGTATAGAGAGACATTCCTGACCTACCCTCACCTGCATAACGAAGACCTTCATTTTTTAATGGGCAAAAAAGATCCTGAAAATAGTTTTTAAACCCTGATTGAATCCGGTGAGCCTTTTCAGAGAATCACTCGTTTTCTGTTGCCGAGGACTCTCATTTCGGAGTATTTGATGTTAAATATTGTGTGCTTATTACTGAGAGAATTGTTAGAATTGTAACTGAGGTCCTGAGTCAAGAATGAGTGATTATCCTATAGCCAAAATATTCCCTCACCCACCCATCCCAAACTAACCATCTGCATCATATACTCCAATTCAATAAGTTCACAGAATCCAAAAGCCTACAAAAAGCAGAGGTGCCTCCCTTACATCAAAGGTGAGCAGAGTTTCTATGAAGTGTCAGATCGTATGTGTCTCCTTCTCTTTGCCCTTACTGACCTTCTAGGCCCATCCAGCTGTGGAGCCTCTTCCCCTCACCTGACCTGGGATGGCCAGGTGAGGGCCCAGCAGCATGTCTGATCCCACCCATGCTCATATGACACTTCCTCACCGAGCTGGACACACACATCCTCCTACCACACAACTGAGAAATGCTTCTTCCCAATTAAGAAAATCCTTTAGCCTTCCCTTCTAAGGCCTTATACTCTCAGTGGCTGGTTCCATAGTAACATACGAGATGATAGCTACGAGATACCTGTTGGTGACAAAGAGTCAGCTATCTGAGCTCAGTGCCCCAAAAATAAAGACATGATTTATATCAAGCTGAATTTACTAGAATCCATGTTCGTGATGTAAATTTCAAAAACATACAGGGATGACATGTAAATAAAAGCTTGTCAACAGTTGCCATTGATATGCAATATAATACACACACACACCCTCCAATCTTTTTAAGTTAGGGGTTTTGCTGATTTTATTTTATTTTTTTAATTCTGTTAAATTCTGGTCAATAGACATCTGCAAAGGAGATTTTTGTCTCCATAGGACATCCAGAATGAGTCTGAAGGTGAGATGTGGGGTTAATCCAGTCAGTAAGCTTCCTCTTGAAAAGAACCCTTTCAGAGTAACCTGGAGGTTTCTTTGGGCCACACTTAAGTGCATCAATAGTTGTAGATTTAACTGGTCTGAACTATTCACTTACTTCTGAAAGGGCCATTTGCTAATAGATAGTATTTCGTTAACAATTGAATGAAAAATGTTGGGTCCAGTTCCATCTAGTTTTCCCATGTAGGCATTACTTGTAGTTTTGTGTATGTGTGCCTCTGTGTATGTGTTGCAGTGTTACTAATTCATTTAAGCACTTGCTTGGTACCTATTTTAGGCTGTGAAGATACTGAACTAGAGGAGACCTGGTTCTTGATCTCCGTGTATTCAGGAGAAGCTGGTAAAGGAGAAAGGCATCTAAACAAAATCTGTATGTTCTACTGCGATAGGTGATTTAATAGGAATAGGAAGTGAGTAATTTGGGAGTAGCTACGAAAGTAGCACTGTCTGAAGAGGTAACGAAGTTTAGATGAGGAGAGAGTTACCCATTCCACTGTTGCACAGTGAAAAGTGCTGGACTTGGAGCCACACACATCTTTTTTCTGGCCATGGGGAAGCTGCTTTACTACACTGAGCCTCAGCTTTCTCATCTGTAAAGTGGGGTTAACAATGCTTCCTTTGCAGCTCTCTACATACGGATCAACAGGTAGCTTTCTTCCCTTCTCGGGCCCTGTCCACCAGAGGCCACGTGTGGCCAAGCAGCATGCTGTTGGCTACTGGGTGGCAGGGCCAGAGGCGAGATCAGTGTTGTGGGGTTGCATGGGGACAGGGCTCCCGTTCTGAATGAGAGCCAGGAAAAAGCACACCTGGGTCAGCTATTGTCCCGCTCCCCCTGGGAGCTCATTTGGACAATAGATAGTGTATCTTTTCCCAGCAAAGCCTTTGCATATTTTACTGTCCTTCCAAGTTGACTGAGGGACCTGGTCAGATTACATACTTCTTCAGACTGCTTTTTACTCTAAGTTTCTACACTGAACCGATTCTAGGATTCCTCAGGGCTTGCTCTAATTCCCAAGTCACTGAAAAAAGTATTTAAACTTTACACTATTAAGATATCTCGGATTCGTTCCCAATAGACATGCCAAAAGTATATGTTTATGAATTATATGTACTTATTAATACCTCATTTGGAGGGGTGCTTTCCATTTTAATGAAATTATATTTATTTTCAGTTACTGATAAGTGGACATTGTATTCCAAAATAGCCTTAACCCATCTAAGTGAGTTGCACATTTTGGAGTATTGAAACAAAACGTAATTAACTACCCTTGGTGATTTGTTGTGCATTTCAGCCGTAGAGCCACATCAAGCAAGGTAGAGCTCTGCTAGCCCATTGGAGTCTACCAGTGGTCCGCTGCTGCTCCACCCAGTAGCCATCAGTCTGTGCCTTTTGATATTTTGACTGCAGAGTAATTTGCCTGTAATGGAAGATGCAAGTGTTAACACACTTGCCAGATGTCACAGTAGGAGAGAGGAGATTGTAACCCCCCCCCCTCCATCTGACCCCACACCTGCTGATGGGATGATTAGGTTTCCTGAGGAAGGATTATTACCAAATGGAAAACCCACTGAAAACAGCCATTTCCCAGGAGGTAGCGCTGGCTTGGTTATTACAGAAAAGTGATGGAGCACCAAAGCGCGTGTCCCTTTGTGTCTTCCAGGGGAGAAGCCCTACAAGTGCACCTGGGAAGGCTGCACCTGGAAGTTTGCTCGCTCGGATGAACTGACCAGGCATTACCGCAAACACACGGGAGTGAAGCCATTCAAGTGCGCGGACTGCGATCGCAGCTTTTCCCGGTCAGACCACTTGGCACTGCACCGCCGGAGGCATATGCTGGTGTGAGGGATGCCACCCGTCCAGCTGAGCGTAAGAGCTGGCTCTCTTAGCGGCACCCGGTTCAGCAGGGCTGACTCCCCTCCACAGTGTTAACACAAAAGGGCATCACCATCCCACGATGTCTGAAACCAGAGCAGGAACAAGAAGGAACACTTCTCCTTTCGGTCTGCAGGTAACCCCCATCGCGACTCCACGAGACCCGTCTTCACGCTGGCCTGGGAGATCGGTGACACGGATGCGGGAGAGACGGGCATTGTTTTCCGTGCTGTGTGCTCTGCCACTGAACGATGTGTGTAGCTTGTCCACTTTCTGAGCTGTCAGACATTTTGTTACTGATACTGTAAAGGTCATCTACCACAAATGGATGGCTTAGAGCGGAGACCTTTCACATTGGGGATGATTCTCCCATCATCCCGCCCCCTAACCTCTTTTTACAGGAATTTCAGTTACCATCTGAGTGAGATAGAACCCCCGTCCAATCTGTTACCAGCCAGCAGCACGGACGTAGAAAAGAAGAAGCTGTTGGAGAGGTTCCATCCCCTGAAAAGAAAGGGGCACTCAGGCAGCCCTTTGCAATAGCGATGGCGGCAGCTAGATAGCGCCCGCGACTTGTCATTATGCCATGCCCTGAAGAAAACCAACATTGAGTCTTTCATGTGTTTGTTGTTGATTGTTTTTGGTTTTTTGTTGTTGTTTTTTTTTTTGTTTTGATTCTGTTTTGTTCATCTGTTCGCGCAGAGGGGCGGCGACATTTCAGTCGGAGTCTGGTCCCGGTGTCTGCCCTGGCATGGACTGGCACAGGGCTGTTCTGTGGTTGAATAGGAAGAGCCTGTCTAAAAAACTACTGCCCCACTTCAAATTGCAGTGTTCTGTCACCCAGGCATCATCTCTTCCTGCCCCTAGGATTTGATTACAAGGAACCAGGGGGGAGGGAAAAACTTTCTTAGACACACTGGCACCAAGGTAAGGAGAGGTGGGGCTGCCCAGGCAAAGTCAGTGAACATGAAAAATCAGACAAAGCAGAGATGGAAATAATGCGCCTCTTGAGGAGAAAAGCAATAACGAATAAAAGGACTTTCCTACAATAACTTCACTGAGGACTCACGTTACCAATTTTCATACTTACTAAAGGGATTGTAAAAAACACCCCAGCATTTTAGAGGTCTTGGTTACATGTACAGCACTGAGGTAATCTTTCTGCTGTTTGTTGTCCTGCTAGGTTGACGACCACAATTAAAGATTATGCTCCCCTTCTCTTGTTTGAAAACGGTTATTTGGTGACGAGGCCAGGGAGTCATAGCAGGGAATTAACTCTTGGGTTAATGGGTCAGCTCTCCTTGGAACACAGTCAGCAGCAAGGGCGCGCTCCCCGAGGAAAGCCCGACATGGTGCTCGTTTCCTCACTTGAAGCCAAGGCTACGCGACTCTCCGGTGGGTTCTTCTATACAGACTTCGTTTTCTACACTGTGTCAGGACCCGGTGGTTCTGCATTGGCACCTGCAGGGATGTTGAACCCACTCATCCTGTGCTGAGGGTGAGAGGAAATTACAGTCCTGTTGACCCCCTAAAATTATGAGCCTTTTCGGCATCTAGCAAAGTATACAGTAAACAAAGCAATACATTACCAACAAGCATTGTTTCAGAAAAATTACCATATTTTTCCCCCCACTAAAAGCTGGGTTTTTTTCAGCTTTATGTGGCTAAGGGGCTTGGTGAGGTTTTTAGTTGTTATTGTTGTTAAGATTTTTTATAGCTTAGATACAAACGTTGCCAGCATATAGACTTTTGCAATATATTTTCATTAAAAACACTTGATTTTTGGAATTGCACAAATTAACCTCACAATATTACTAGCTCATTTTTAAATGTTTGAACATTCTGAAATAATTTCCAGTTGCAGAATTATCCTTTTTTTAGGGTCGTCTTCTAATTCAGTTAATCTTATTCTCATGAAGCAAGGATTATAAACATTGAAACAAAGACAATTTGTGTTGGGTGGTATTAAAAGGAATTATTTTCTAATGTTCAAGCAACAGCATAATGATTTTCAGGTCAAATTCTGTCTTTAGAAATATGTGCTCTGCATTTTCTGCCAGGTCCGAAAAATTCATCAGGCAATTTCCCTCCAACAAGGGCTGCAATTCTATTGACAAATAGCTTCTTTAGCTACACGATCTACTACCCACAAAGCACTGGGATTTTTTTTTTCACCAACTGGAAAAATTTTTATCTGTACTGTATGCAACTGCTACTTCTCATTGCCTGTGACCACGTGGAATAGAAAAAGGTTGCTTGATGCATGCCAGCATTGGTTATTGGTCAGCAGCAAAGAGCACAGAGTGGGGAACCCTCTCAGCTAGTCCCAGAACCTAGTTGGCAGGTAGTAGGTGAATCACTCAGGTGACATGTAGGCTTAATATCATCCTAACTGCTCTCATAAGAAGGGCCAATCCTGCTCTCTGCTGAGAGATGTCTTGAGGGTGTTACAGGTAGGAATAGTGTTTAGAATTCATGAAACTGACAGGCAGTGGGAGCTTCCTGAGTGGCAGCTTGATTTAAATTTAGCCCAGAACTACATGAGCTGCTCCTCTATAATCACATAGGAAAGATTCGGGAAAGTGCATTTTTCTCCTCGTCCTCTGAAAGGGGGAACCAGACTGAGACAGTGAGGGAACTGATAAAACCTGTCAGTGTTAACACCATTCCCTCTTTGACGTGTCTATACTTCTAAGGAGGAATCCAAGCACAAGTAGTGAATGAGTTGCTGTTCTCACCCCAGGACTCAAACTTACTTGAGTTTTCTACAAATGTTCCCCCATGGAAAGGAAAGTGGTTTGGGAGAGAAGGAATTGGCTTTATAAGTAGGAATGTCTTTAGGCAAAGAATAGCCCCCTCCATGTAGTTTTATGTCCATTCTAGCCTCTTTTAAAAAGCACAGTAGATAATGAATAGAATAAGTAGAATCTGAAGGACTCATCAGATGTTCCCTCCCTAGAAGTGTTCTTTGGTCTGAAATTTGAGGCTGTTCAGCCACTTTGCAGCAGGACATGTGTGCATGTTTGGGAACTTACACACGGGTGCCGGAGATGGCTTGAGAAGCTACAGGAGCCCGGGCTCTCTCTCTGCATTGTGGAGATTGAGTTCAAGGGAGTTCACATGATTGGAAAAGCACTAAGGTTCAGGCTTTGAGGTTTAAATAGATTTCCTCTTCATGTTCTGATCTTAAGTTGTCAGAAAGAGATTCACACTTCCCCATCCTCCTCCGGCCCCATCCTGTCAACTGTGTGCGGACTCGGAGAAGCCTGCTGGAGAACTTACATTCTCTTACGGCATTTAGACTGAAATTCCTAATGACTTGACCGTAAAGATCATACTACTGCCTGGCATTACTTTTACAAAGCACTATTGGACATTTATTTCCAAAAAGCAGTTGAGTAACAGTAACATAAACCACAATGGGGGGGAAAGAGCACTTTTTTTTTCACTTTACAGTTTAAGTGGAAAATAGGAAGAGGATTGTTGGGGGAGGAGGGGATCTTACAAAAAGCTCCAGTGTTTACAATGCCAGTTCTAGATTAGAAAGGCCATTCTCATGATGGTTGAAATTTTGAATAGCTCATACAAAGCTGTGTTCATTTTTATACAACCTTTTTAAACTTCGAATTGCCGTTTGTGTTTCAAACCTAAGTATAATTCTACATTTATGGAAGCAGTTCATTAGAATGACAACATGTATATGGATAAAGATGCAGTATTCCTATTCTGTACTTTATTTATTATACTTACCAAAGCAACAGTTGAATAAATCTGGTGAGGTGAGGCCTTCAAATGTATGAATACGCCTTTGTTATGTTGTTATGACTGCTTAGAAATGTGGCCAGAATGTTGTTATAAAGGTGTCTTAGCATTGATAGTAAGGGTTGACAGAATTCAGCAGTGATAAGAATACCAGCATGGATGATACATTGAGTTATGACCTTCATATAAGGGACTGGACATGTCTTTTACGCATCATAATAGGCCCAGGAAGCCTTAATGCTCATAGTCCATAATCCAGTCGCAGATTTTGCTCTTTACTAATGCCTATAGATTTCAGGAGTAAATGTATTCTACAACTTCACTGACCAAATCTCTTTGTTCAGTTATTCTGAGGTAGTGTATCTCATTTAAAAAATCTTTTGCTTTGATTTGGTTTTGTTTAAAAATGAGGTTTGGTAAGTTATGTCTTCCATATTACATTTCTACTTATCCCCACACTGCCATGTACTTACCTGCACAGGCACCACTGATACATGCATACCTGTATACACACCTGTATATGCAGCAGCCAGTGGGCTCACAAATATCAACAGAAAACTTTTTTAAAAGAATGAATTTGTAATAATCCATACTGTCTACAAATGTAAGTTATTTACCTTAATGGGGAATCCGCTTATAATGCTATATATGACTTTGCCTGCATTTTATAGTTAAGAAGTGTACATAAAAATTTTAAATGCTATATTTTCACAAGGTCATTATAGAGTAATGTCTGTTTAGCAACCCATGTCCATTGGTACTTTAAGTGTGCTAAATACTGTGCAATTGCAATAGAAATTCAGATTTTCATAAGAAAATGAAATTGAGGATACTGCATCTTTAAAAAAATAGAGTGAAGATATTTTGCTGTATTCGTAACATATGTGATAGTGGAAAAAGTATTTTCAAACACAAATTTTACAGGGGTTGTAAATAGTTTGATGAAGTATGTTGGGAAAAAGAACTTCTAGTTTTCATCACAATAAAAAAAGAAAACTTGTTCAGATATGCCTTGTATATCTTACATACAATTAGCTATATTGCCATGGGAACTCTGTTCCACATTCTCACAGCACATCCCTTGTGCTCTGACAAATGGAGTGGCCACTTGTCTCAATTCAGCCAGGGTGGTTTAAAACACATTGAAATCATTTTAAGTTGCAGACAACTGATTCCAAACTCAAAATGTCTTTACCTGAAAAGGGGGAAACAGTTGCACAGCTTTTTGCTTATGCTAAAGAGAAGCATCTAGCCATTGTTCTCTTTTCTCAGTTATCTTCCTCCTCAACCAAGTAGTTCTTGATAAAAATGAAAACTATACAGGTGTTGGTGTTTATTCTTGTTTAATTACAGAGGGTATACTTTTAGGAGTAGCTACATCTTGACAAGATTAAGTGTTATGGATTCGGCCACATTTAAATGAATCTATACTGGCAATAGAAATAAGCTAATACCCATTTTACGAAGTGATTAAAAGCTGAAAGTGCCTGTCAATAAACATTATGACCAATGAGATATTCCTATACTTTTACACAGCAATAATTCTTCTTCAGACTGGGTTTTTCCTCTACATTTGGGAAACGCATGCATATATGCACACAGTAATTTGGATTTGTTCACACACCCACAAAAAAATTCTCTTGTGTCTTCTTAAATATACCCAATCTTGTTTATGTTGGCATTTCTTAAATCAGTCTTACAGAACGTCAGAATGCAAACCTGAATATTAAAGTTATCTTCAACATGCACTATGGCATATGGCAGTTACAATTTTAAGATAAAAACTTCACTGTGATTTGCCCCAAACTTAGGAAGCACTGAGCGTGCCTCAAAAAGTTTTGTTTATTTAACAAAAGCCAATTTGTTTAGAGCAAAACACTAGAGATATTTGTTTGCCTTACTTTATCTACTAATATCAAATGCACAAATCCATCTTCGTTTCCCTTTTCCCTGATATTTTCTGTTCTCAACGAAGAACCATTTTTGGAATGAATATTGACACAATTATCTATCTCCTAAAATGTCTACTGAGGTATAACTGACATCAAGTAAGCCAAGGTTTGCAGTTCGTCCTGGAAATTTCCAGATTTACGTTTAGAACCTCACAACGTTGAGCTATCATTATTTTACTGCTAAAAGTGGAGTCATGAATAGAAATATACAATGAAATTATATGGGTAGACAAGAGCCCTGGAAATTCTCCAGCCCTGCCATCTCAGCATAAATCCACCCAAACAAGCTATTGAGGGCTATCAGTAAAATTATACTCTTTTAGAGCCAAACATTTGGTAAGAGCAATTTAAAAGCATGACGGTAATTAAACACTCGGGCTGTAGACAGTGAAGGTGACCCGGATGCCTGGTGTTCTCCAGAACCAGACCCCAGGCCTAGAAAGCCCTCTACCGCTTCCTCCTCCAAGTTTCAGAAAGAAAGCAATGAGCCCGGAGAAGGTGGAAAATCAATTAAGTGTCAAAGGAAAGCCTTAACCTTACTGAAATCAGGTCTTCTGACTGGGCTGCTTTCTGGAAGTTGTCTGAAAGTACTATCAGAACATGAAAGGTCAAAAGGTCAGCAAGCTATGAAACAATGGCTATTCTTTATTAAACACTATGTGCCAAGCCCTGTACTAGCTAATTTTTTAAGACACATTACCTCTCATCTGTACAACAATTTCAGATTTTATGGATGGTAAACTGAGGCGCGGAGAGAGGCTGTGTGGTCCTCAAACACAGAAATCATAAATGGCAAAGTGGGGATGTGAAGCGACCTGTCTCTGGCTCTGAAGCCCGTATTCTTTCCACCACAGCACCCAGCACCTGTGTACCCAGCAGCCAACTTTCCATATCTAACTCTTATGTAGCTTTTATTATGAATGCATAGTTATCATATTTTCCAAGTAAGATACAGGGACATGCTATAGCACATGACAGTGGAACAGAATATTTGAAATCTGTCTTCTCCTAGTATATGCAGATTGCAATAACCAGATGTCTCCCTGAATTTGTCAGTACCCTCATATCACCATCCTCCTAAATGTTTGGCCTAAAGATCCAAAATCATCAAAACTCTCCCCTACTTTGTAGCCAGAGTGGGTTTTTGTTTTGTTTTTTTGTTTTTTTTACCATTCTGTGCATTGCTTTAGATGTACTAAAAAGCCTTTACACCTTTACAGCCCTGCTAGAGAGAGGCTGCTTAGGGGCATTTGGAATGTTGACCTCCATGGAACTAGTTGTTAATAACAGCCCATTCCTAGTAGCTGTTAATAAGGTGGCAACCATAAACATTCGGGCGATGAGCAAGGAGAGATGCAGATCATTCCTTTTCAGATTTCTCACCTAACAGCACCACCTGGGAATGTTTTAAATAATCTTAGAAATAATTTGTTTATCGTATTGTTAGTTTAATTGAATTTTTGTGAGAAGCTGTCCAACATTAGAGAAATGAAATCCCCTCCTCCTTTTCTGTGTATCACAAGGTCTTTGACAGTATTGATTCATAGAAGTACTAATGGACTTAGAAAACATTAAGAGAATGTCATTTCTCATGGTGTTTCTTTTTCTGAAAATGAATCTCCTGAATTATGATCTTTTTCCCTGTTACTTGGCTGAGAGAAGAGATCAACCTGCATAAACAAATTCCCTCCTGCGCGGAAAGCCAGTGTTTGGTGTGCACACCCCACTCGGAGAGGGGCTCTCTTCCCAGTTAATTGGGTTCCACAAGCAATAATTTCTCAACAACAAAACCACACCTTTCAGTGAGTTGAAAAGAGATGAATGGTGGAAATAGTACTTTTTTCATTCTAGACTTCATCTCTAGACATTTAAAATCCTTGAGACAAGAGAGTCTGCTCTTTGTGTAAAGCAAGAACCAATGACTCTTTGTGTGAATTATTATATCTTGCTTTTTCCAAAGCAAGCTTACCAAGACTTTTATGGAGATTGATTTTTTGGTTGAGAAATGAGGGTGAATGGAAGAGTAGCATTTGGGTCAAACTCTACTACTAAAAGTGTCCAAGTAATCAAAAAGTAAGATACTTTGAGGACTTATCAATGTCTTTCCTTTCCGCTAATTTCATGCTCCAAAGATACTGCATAAAACATTATAGAAAATGCTTTTGCCCTACTTGTGCTTCTAGTTTTCCCATAGCAGAATTTTGTAATTGCATCCAGACTGTAGTATCTATTTTGTTCCTCAAACTTTATTACATTGGATGGGTATTGTTGAACTGGGGCACTGGTGCCTATATTCAAGGCTCTTTCCTATCAACTTGTCTGTCCACAATTTGTTGTGTTTGAAAGCTCATTTTTAAAAATCACCATCCCCCCCCCACACACAGAATGGTGGCTGTATTGTTTTGTTCATGTCTGTGGGACACATTGCATCACATGGCAAACCAACTCTGTGTGGAAATGAGATAACAACTTACAAAACCAGCTTGAAAACATCGTCTTATGTATGATGTCATCCTGCATCATAATGCAATTATGTGTATCATAACATGTTCATTTACAAAAAAAGAGAAACCAGCAAATTCACGTTTGTCCATAGAAGAATGTACTCAGAACGTTGTGTGTTGTGAAACGATGAGAACAGACCACCTTTAAGATACCCACCTGCCACTTAAAATGACTTAGTTATAATTAGTAGTAGTCTAGACATTGCTTTTGGTGTGTGTGGGGGGTGGGGGGAGTCATATTCTTTTGAATAAACCTCTCAGTCGTATTTGAAAAAAAGAAATACGTGGGATTAAAGAAAAATATCATCTTTGGCCAAATCAAGCAGGCATCTTTTTCCTTTTCCTTAACACTGAGCTCATTATACATGGTGATTGGATTACAGGATCTATCTGTGTAAAAATACAAAAACATCCTTTAGGCTACAAAGCAGTTATTCTAGGCTTGAAACCCCTGAACAGCAAATTGAATAGATGTGCTGCATCTGATTCACGTGTCTGATTCACGTACAAAAGCCTCTTGGGTCTCTAACCCCAGCGAGTTCGAGTGCCCAGAGGAGGTCATACCCACTAGAGGATAACCCCCCACCCCGCCTCAATGATGCTGGCAAGCAAGTGTGTTCATTTCCAAATCTTCATTTGGTTTTCTGTTCAGAGTTTTAATTACGAATGAATTTATTTCTCCAGCTTATCTACAGATCTAATTTCCCAATAGTTTTCTCTGCATTTATATACTCTGTAGTGTTTAGGCAGACTCTGTTATAAGTTTATTAATATTATGTAAGTGTTGTTCTTGTATTTATGTATAGTGTATGTATTGTAAATATACTCAGAGCTTTTTTCCTTTTACTGTAAAATGGTGATTTTTTTTTGGCCCTATGATAATGTAAAGGGAGACCCTCCTAATGAGATTCTCTCAGAGGATGATTATTCCAGTCTATTCTCAGAGATTTAAATGAACAAGTGTTATCGTTTTTAATGGTGTCTCAGACATATTCTGTTGGTGCATTGCTTTTCTGTATTCAACTTTCCTATGAATTGAGCTGTGAACTGAAATAGAGTTTAAACCTTTAACTGTATGCATTTGTATAATTATCTGAATGAAGGCATGAAGGTTAAATAAAGCATTTTGTATGGAACAAAACTCCCTAATTATTACTAAGGCTGACTCAGACACTTTTGAAATCATAGCTATTAACCATTCTAATTAAACCTTTGTTATGAAAAGTTTTACCATTTCTAGTAATGTAAAACACAGAACTAGATAGACTCTACATTAAAAAATGAACTGGATTTTTATTTCATAACAGCCAGTACCTGAAGAGGGATTCCTTACAATATTTTAATGAATGTAAAACTAAAAAAGGTCCAGAAGTAGGAAGTGGTATAAAAAATACATCTTTCATGGACTAAAATTGAATCTCCATTAGTTATAATTCTTCAGACTTTATGTGTCATTTAAATGTAGAATTATCCATCAAGCACATGCCCAGGCTAGGTGATTTCTGTAAATTTTAAAGAAAACTGGATTGTAGAGGCTTTTGAAAATAAGGCCATTAATGAGTAGAATTTTAAGTAGTTGGCTAAAATAAGCACTTAAAAAAGTATCTTCCTATAGATTGTTCTTCAACTGAAGATCTAGAAAAATCCATTTAACAAAGGATATGGTAGTAAATACTAACAATTACAGAGAATGGTGATAACTAACATTTAAGTACTTCCTAGATTCCAGAAAGTGTTCTAAGCATTATGTGTCCCATTTTTCATTGTAAAAATCTTGAGTTACATTCTGCTATTATGCTAATTTTAGAGATGAAAAAGAGAGGCACTGAGTTCAGGCCACTTTCTTAGTCAGCGTGGTTCAAGTATTGGTGTCCACTAAAAGGCTATGGGTTAAGAGATGGAAAATAATGGATGTAGAGAGCAGGGTCAAAGGTGAAAGAGACAGTTAATGGCAACAAGTATCATAGAGATTTTCAACAAATACCTTTGATTGTATATGTACAAATAAATAGAAATAAATCAAGCAAAGCACTATCCTTCATTTCATACTCCACAAACCATAATGTAGTTTAATAACATAGAAATCAGAGATTGAAATTAATTTTGACTAACTTGATCACTGGTCAGATCTATTTCCAAATGAGCGATGAGTTCTGTGAAATTGTTCTGTTCCACTCAAAGACACTGTGTGGTGAGAGCCAGGAGGCTGCTGGTCACACTGCATTCCCATCAGAGCACACTATGTTCGCATCAGTTGGGAGGATCAGTGCACTGTGGCTTTGACTTCCCAAATCTGCTGCTTTGAGCTCTAGGAAAGAGTCCTAAGGGAGTGATTTTTCTCTCCCAATGAGAGCTTCACTTTACAGCTATCAGCATCAACTGGACAACAGAAATAATTCACTACAAAATTCTAAGGTTGTTTGGAAATTAAGGCAATAAACCATCAGCACATTTTGACTAAATTATTTGTGAAGGCTTTAGCTTTGCTAATTTAGAAATATCCCATTAAGACAGGGACCAATAAACTATCCTGTTCTACACTCTGGTGAAGCATGGTAGCAACTTGGAGGGCGGAACCTAATTCATTCAGTTACCTCATTTTGGATATGACTTTGTAACAAAATGGTAAGGTGGGCTTTCGATTTATGTCTTTGGCCTGATTTTCTGAGAGTTCTCTTTAAACCATGCAAGCAGCCAAACCAGCTCTCTAGCTTTGTTTTGGTTGGGGTTTTTGTTGTTGTTTTTTGTTTGTTTGTTTAAATATATTTTTGTTGATTTCAGAGAGGAAGGGAGAGGGAGAGAGATAGAAACATCAATGATGAGAATCATTGATCGGCTGCCTCCTGCATGCCCCCTACTGGGAATTGAGCCTGCAACAGGGCATGTGTCCTGACTGAGAATTGAACCATGACCTCCTGGTTCATAGGTCGATGCTCAACCACTGACCCATGCTGGCCATGCTTGTTTCTTTGTGTGTGTGTGTTTTTTTCAATTCATCACATGAGGTTTTGTCCTAAGGATAGACCAATGAGACAAATGCCATGGAATAGAGCACAACATTGTTCTACTCTCAAGGTAAATATTTGTCAATATGTCTTCTACCAATTGATTCTTGGATATTTCAACAATAAGTGGAATTATATAGGTGCTAGATAATTCTGTAACTTCCACAATCCTCACCTTTCCTCTGGATCAGCGGTTCTCAACCTGTGGGTCGCGACCCCTTTGGGGGTTGAACGATCCTTTCACAGGGGTCGCCTAAGACCATCAGAAAACACATATATAATTACATATTGTTTTTGTGATTAGTCACTATGCTTTAATTATGTTCAATTTGTAACAATGAAATTGGGGGTCACCACAACATGAGGATTGAAAACCACTGCTCTGGATGTTTCACCAGATCTAAGATTTCTAATCTAAGCATTGATGGCTTCATTATTTCTTATTCTCTCCAAGTTAACGACTATAAAACAACAGCATGAAATAGTTAAACGCACGGAAACAGCAATGTGTTTAAGATTAGAATACCTTGGGGCTTTATCAAACAGAAAAAAAAATATTTCAGTGCTAGAACAAAATTACACTCCCTAAAATATTATTTTAGTCCCAAATGGTCACTGATGATTTTCATACCATATAGTGCATTGTCTTCCCACCAAAGTTGCATGCTTTCCTTCAACACAATGAGTTCCTTGTGCTTTGTCCTAGTGCTGTCTGGATTTAATATATTTCTCTCCCAGCAGTGTAATAATTATAATTTACATCACTTCCTGTTTAGTCTAAATTCACCAATGAACGCCTACACAGTCATGCACTTGAGTGATTGTCTATTTCTAAAATAAATTACATTTTCTTTGTGCAGAAACAACTTATACATTATCTTTTTCTTTTATAGTTTCACTGTTTAAATGTGTGTGTATGTGTGTTTGTGTGAAGCTCAGTTTTATGAGGCCATGGTGACATCAGCAGGTATGTTAAACACAGGTTCACTAAGGAATACCCCAGAATTACTTAAATACAAGTATGGCCATTATAATGCCCCTTTTTCTCTTAGTATAGCTGCAGTTTACATGCACACATTACAATCCATTGTTTGGATTGCAAGGCAGGATAAGTCTGTGTAATGAGCTACTGTGATGTCTATAGTTCCTTAGAGCTTTCAGACTGCACCAAAGATTCAGGTCAGTTCCAGCATCTCTAGGGTAGTCTTGCTGCTGCCTCAGACTCCTCTGAACTCTTAAACTTGACCATAGACCAGGTGATGGGGTAGACGTGGTTGACATTATTAGTCATCTGCAGGGTCCTTAAGGCTTATGCTAGTGTGGCCAGTACATTCTGTTGCTGAACTAGGGTCTGTAGGCCTACTTCACCTTTCATTACTTATCTGGAGCCATTGTTTTTTCATATGTTCAGCAAAAATCCGCACAGTCACTTGGGCATTGATGTTGATTATTTCATGATATATGTAACATTATGCATCTTAAGTGGGCATTTAAATTATATGTTTGGAATGTCTAAAACATGGAGAAATGGCTAGGAAATTTCATAAAGTTTATTCAGCCACTAATAACAAGTCAATGTTGTTATGGTTAGTAGTAATAACTTTTGCATACATAAAATAAGAAAAAGCACATATTTGTTATTACACTGTATAGGTATTGTGCTATTTGATATGGGACACAAAAATTGTATGTAAGACATAATCTCTGACCAAAAATAGATTATAGCCTATTAGTAGATAAATATACAGTTTCTATAGTATAAAATATAAGTGGATAGGCACTACCAGAACTGCCTGAGGAGTTATAGAAGTTTAAAGGTATGGAAAATAGCTTTAGTAACACAGGTAATCAGAAGGCCTCCATGACCCCTTAGAAGATCAATATTACATGCAGATGATCAGATCCCTAATTTCATACCCAATGAAAGATCAAAGCTCTCCCCAAGATTTCTGTGAACTTTGAGGATGTGTGCAGCACTGGGGGAAGGGAGGCAGGGCTGCTAGCATTGTCACAATCTCCTCATTCTCTTGGTTTATGGATCATTTCAAGGTCTGAATTGTGCTCTCTGTTCACTGTCCTGTCAGCCTCCTCCTTGGTTTACCACATACGTGCATGTGCACACCTGTAAATTATATATTCATTGTTTGTAAATTGACCCATTACTGGCAAATGAATCCAATTAGTTGGTAATAATGAACATTTTCAAAAACTAAATAAAGAATGGAATGGGACACTATAGGGTATGATGGAATGGAATGAAAGGGAAGAGAAAAGAAGACAAAGGGCAGATTTTAGTTAGGGTCACATGGGCATGCGTGTGACACAACATAAAAATTACAGTTTGAAAGCCTCTGGTTGACTTGCCTCTCTCCTTTCCCCCTGCCCAACTTTACCCAGGGAAAATCCACAAGTGCTGGAGAGGATGCAGAGAAAAAGGAACCCTCCTTCACTGCTGGTGGGAATGCAGACTGGTGCAGCCACCATGGAAAACAGTATGGAGTTTCCTCAAAAAATTAAAAATGGAACTGCCGTTTGACCCTGTGATCCCACTTCTAGGAATATATCTTAAGGAAACAGAAACACCAATTAGAAAAGATATATGCACCCTTATGTTCATAGCAGCACAATTTACCATAGCTAAGATTTGGAAACAGCCTAAATGCCCATCAGCAGATGAGTGGATTAGAAAACTATGGTACATCTACACAATGGAATACTACACTGCTATAAAAAAGAAGGAATTCTTACCATTTTCAACAGCATGGATAGACCTGGAGAGCATTTTGCTAAGTGAAATAAGCCAATCAGTGAAAGATAAATACCACATGATCTCACTCATTTGTGGAATATAAAGAACATTATAAACTGATGAACAAAAATAGATACAGAGGCAAAGAAGCATTGAACAGACCGTCAAACTACAGTGAGAAGGCAGGGGGTGAGGGGGTAAGAGATTAACCTCTAGGACTTGTATGCATGCATATAAGCATAACCAATGGACACAAGACACTGGGATGGGGGGTGGGTGAGGGCATATGCTGGGGGGTAGGGGAGGCTGGGGGAGATCAATGGGGAATAAAAAGGAGACATATATACTACTATTTGTAATACTTTAAACAATAAAATAAAAAATAAAAAAATAAAGAAAATCCAGGTGTCCTTGTTTCTCACACTGCCCAACTTATCCATGAGGATGGTTAATTTTATTGTCAACTTGGCTGGGACACAGTGGCCAGATGTTTGGTCAAGCATTACTCAGGATGTGTTTTATGGATAATATTAACATTTAAATTGGTGGACTTTTAGTAAAACAGATTACACTACATAATGTGGGTGGGCCTCTTTCAATCAGTTGAAGGCCTAATAGAGCAAAGACTGACCTCCTCTGAGCAAGAAGAAATTCTGCCAGCAGATTGCCTTTAGACTTGAACTGCAAGTCTTCTGAGTCTCCAGTCAGCCCATCAGATTTTAGACTCACTAAGCCTCTTCAATCATGTGAGTCAATTTCTTAAATTCTCTCACTATCATATATTTATGAGAGAGAGAATTTAAGAAATTGACTATGTGTATTATACTCATTGCTATATATATATATATATACTAGAGGCCAGGTGCACAAAAATTTGTGCACG
>NW_005871225.1:2470400-2471542 GCF_000147115.1 Myotis lucifugus | reverse complement strand
ACCCCTTATCATGCACAGAGCAGGGCGATCAGGGGGTTCGGTGGAGCGTGCCCCCTGTCACATACAGAGCAGGGCCCATTAGGGGGTTGAGGAGCTCCCCGCTGTCACTCACAGAGTAGGGCCGATAGGGGAGTTGGGGCACCGCCCCCTGTCACACACAGAGCAGGGTGGATCAGGGGGTTGGGGCACTGCACCCTGTCACACTCAGGGCAGGGCCAATGGGGAGGTTATGGCTCTACCCTGTCACACACAGAGCAGGGCCCGTGGGGGGGGGGGTGGGGCGCCACCCTCTATTACCCACAGAGCAGGGCCGATCAGGGGGTTGGGGCGCCGCCACTGTCACACTCGTGGCAGGGCCCATGGAGAGGTTATGGCTCTACCCTGTCACACACAGAGCAGGGGCGATCAGGGGGGTGGTGCGCTGCACCCTGTCAAACACAGAGCCGCAGGGCAATCAGGGGATTTGGGGAGCTTCCCCCTATCAGGCACAGAGCAGGGCAGATAGGGAGGTTGTGGCCCCGCCCCTTGTCACACACAGAGCACAGGGCAATCAGGGGGTTGGGCGCTGCCCCCTGTCACGCTGATCCCGTGCCGGGAGCCTCGCTGCTCCACTGATCTGTGCTGGGAGCATATTAACCTTTTACTATATAGAATAGAGGCCTGGTGCCTGGGTGGGGGCCGGCCTGGTTGCCCAGAAGGGTGTCCTGGAACAGGGTGGGGGTCCCCACTGGGGTGCCTGGCCAGTCTAGGTGAGGGGCTGAGGGCTGTTTTCCGGAAGCGAGTGACTGAAGCTCCCACCGCTCCTTGTTTCTTTTTTTTTCTTTTTTATTCTGGGCCAGCTTTAGCTCTGAGGCCTGGCCGCTGAAAACATCGATACAATGTTGCTAAAGCCCGGCTGAATGAAAGCCGGTTTCTGGGGTTTTGTTTATCTTCTTATTTGCAACATAGTACATAGTTGCTTAGAGTTGCAACTCAGAGGCCGGCAACTCAGGCGGGGAATGTTGGAGTCCGCAGTCACTGAAGCAAGCCTCATGCTCACTTCAGTGAATGGCTGCTGGCCGCCATCTTGGCTGACAGTTAATTTGCATATACTCACATGAAGGGTGGGCGACGCAATACATGTTCTCTTTTTAAGGGAGAAT
>NW_005871225.1:2316964-2470148 GCF_000147115.1 Myotis lucifugus | reverse complement strand
GCTTTCTTAAATAAAGCATAGTGAAATAACTGATAATTAAATTTTTTTCACCTGTCAAATTAAGATCAGTAGGTGGCTTATCAAATTGCATTCCATTATCTTTCACTGGAACTTATCTATATACATATGGTAAAGTAGGAAATTCCATTTTTCAAACATTAGAAAATAGACTTTTATGAATATATTGTGAAAAGTTCAAAAATTATTAAAATTACAAGGTGCCAATTTACCTGAATGTTTCTGCTCAGACTCTCTGCCAGTGCCTACGCTCTTTAGCATCTGATTCACTTTTCATTATTTCAAACCACAAAGTCTTATGACAATTTAAAAAAAAAGTCTTTTTATTTCTGTGACTTGAATACTTCTGAATCTTTCTAAAGAAAATCTTTAAGCCAATTCACATTTGAAAAACCCTAAATTGATATCATAAATCACATAAGTGTCTATTTAGAAATAGCTTTCATCTGATTAGTTGACTATTGGTCGGGTTTTAAAGACATACTACATGATGAAAAGAGTTTTGAAACTCAGAATGATAGTTGGTACACAAAGTTCACTAAAATCAGAAAATAAATGTATAATTGCTATGTTGGACACCTGGAGCTAATATGACATTGTATGTCAACTATAATTTAAAAATACATTTTAAAGAATAGACCAAAAGAAAAAAGAAAAAGAAATTCTTTTCCTCAAGTAAAAATAAAAAATTTGTTGACTATAGCTCTTGCTGAGTAGGTAGAACTGGGGATTAGAAACTTAATATTTTGGTCTGAAAGGTTGCTTTCCCTCAAGTTGTAGCATTCACATGGTTTGGTAGCTTCCTCTGTGACACTAGGGACCTCAGGAGCAACAAGGCATGAGCTTACACAATACTTCCTCATATCCAGGGCAAGTGGAAACAGGCCACCTCCTTACACTGTTAGTTGATGTTTCCTTTCTTATTCCAATATTAATGTACTTTATTCCAACATTGTCATTTCCTGTCTTTTGTGAAGGATTCTGTAATATTAAAGTCATTCAGGCCACTTGGGGCCTAAACATTTTTGCATTTCCTTTTTTAAAAATGCATCTCTGCCCTGGGAGGCTTGGCTCAGTGACAGAGTGTCAGCCTGCAGACTGAAGGGTCCCAGGTTCGATTCCGGCCAGGGGCACATGCCTGGGTTGCGGGCTTGATCCCCAGTAGGGAGTGTGCAGGAGGCAGCCGATCAGTGATTCTCTCTCATTATTGATGTTTCTCTCTCTCTCTCCCTCTCCCTTCCTCTCTGAAATCAATAAAGAAGTATATTTAAAAAAATGCATCTCTGACACTGATGTGGCTGCCCTTATTCACATAAAATCAAAGCAAGAGTCCCTTCGTTATGATGTGTAACTATATTTATTCACCAGTGTGCTGAATGTATCCAATGAAGTATTTATTTAGATTCTGTGTGTGCAACAAACTGGGAGTCATCGCCTAGCTGTTTTCCACCATAGCTCTCGACCACTTCCTCTTTGTCTTTGCCTTTATTGATCAGGTGACTGCTGTCACCTGTGTGAGGCGAGGGGTAGTGGATCTCTAACTGGTGGAAGCAGTTCCTCTCTCTTAAAGCCTTTAGGACACCGAAAATGACAAAGGCAACCTTCTGACTCCTTTTCATGGTTTAATCTCTTGGCTTTCTGTGTTTATCACTGGACACAGAGCAGTAATAAAGTTCAGAAGTAGATAAAGGCACAAATATTGAGGCCGAGGTATTTGTAAAACTCTATAAATCTGTTAACCAGAAGTTGCAGTTTAATCTTTACATACAGCAGGGTCTCAAGGTCAACTGCTCCATAAAGCTCCCAGTAGGCACCAGTGTTTGCTGCCTCTTTCCTTCCTTATCAGCTAAAGGAGGACTCTCTCATCTTATTTCTTATAATCCTGCTTCTTTTGAATGGATTATCAGTGAACGATTCCTGTCCCGTAAGAAAATGCCATCGGCCTGTTGGCGTCAATTCACAGATATGACCCGTTTGATGTGTAGAAGGAGAACAGAGAGGCCCCAGTCAGATGCTGACAGTGGGTGTGATGTGGCCTTTTTGCTTTCGTGATGCGGAGAGAAAAAAGACTTTCGACCAAACTTGGAAATAGATTCTTCTCCATTTGTGCCAAAGGAGCTAAGTTTTTTTTTGTTGTTGTTGTTTGTCTTTTTAAAGTTGTAACTGTGTTTTGAGGACAGAGGTTAAGAAAAAAACTTTTGATAAAATTATAGTGGTAGAGCTACAGGCTCTGTTACAGAAGGTTGAAGACACTGAAAATGTCAGCACAGCGGGGAGAGGGTTCGCTTGAAGGCCAGATGGAAGTGGTTTTCAAATGGTTATTCAGTTTTCCGCAGAGTGGTGCTTGCAAGTTCTCCTCCTGAGGAGACCCATCTTAACACTGGGGGCAGGAACACCACCTTCCGGGGTTGTGAGGTGTCCACGTGATTACATCATAGACGAAGCTCACGGTGCGGAGCCTGCCCCAAAGTCACTTCAGGAAGAGCTTTATTGTCATCCCCGGCTTCTCAAGTTCATAGAAGGGAAGGAATGCCCACTTTACTGCTCAGGAGGGAAGGGAACATACAGGAAGCTCAACTCCTGCCACTTGCCTCCCTGTGTTTCCTTCCCTAAGGAAGCAGGAGCCACCTGTCTGTTTTGTGAACATGGGTGAAAGTCCAGCACACAGCACACGGTGGCTCAGTCCCTCTGCCTCTCTCAGAACACTTTGTCCTTGAGATGCCCTGGTCCTCAATCAGATCCAAAGCAAGGGGCCTTTTATCATTACCACTGCCTCCCATTGGGTTTGGAGCCATCTCCCAGTGGTCTCCCTGTAAAAGTAGAGGCAATATTTCACTTTGTGAATGTCGGCTTTAATTGTGGGGACAAAGGACATCACAGCTACCTAAGGATGAGACAATACCTGCCTGAAGCATACAGAGATTGGTAACTACTTTATTTTGGGGTCAGCTAACAATACCCCTTCTAGCCCACCTCCCCAGTATATATATTCCCTATTTGTTCACTTGGTGTTTGAAATTACACATTAGACTACATTTATTTGCCTAAGGCTTCTTATCACTTACTCAACAAGCCTGGAAGGGCAAAAGTGGTAGCCTTATCACACCTTAATATGAACCGTATGAACTATATGAACTTAGAATGAATCTATAAATGTATTGAGAAGGGAAGCTTTGAATTAAGAGGAGGAACAAAGATAGTGCAAGCACTGCCCTCCTGTGACTGTGCTGTTTTTGTGGTGGTTGTGGCTACTTGCAGAGGTTGGGAGCTATAGAAGTGGGCAGGGGTAAAGGGAGACGTTGCAAAAGTTCATGAAGGAGAGATAAGAGTCCTGGAAAATAACTTTACTTAGTTTATCGTTTTGCCCAGGGAAAGTCTGCCAAAGAGGTAAAGGATGTGTTACTGAGCTGTGTGCTCCCTGCCGAGTAGGAGGAATGGTCAAATTACATATTCATGCACTGGAGTCCACATAATCGAACACCCAGGTGGATATTCCATCTAATACCCAAATGGAAAATGTTTAGAAAATAAATGTCCTACAAATTGCTTTATTGAAGGTATCTCTCTTATTTGAGTGTTCTGGGCAAATCGAAACTGAGCAGTGTGCTATTTGACTGCAAACTGCCATCAAATGCCAATTTTTTAAAAAAAGAGAAAATAGGAAGAAGACGAGAAATGAAAAAATAGGTTGAGAGAATTGTGGCATACTTTTTTCCCCTGTAAATTTCTGTTTTTTTCCTGTAGGAGAATTGAATGCCCCTCTGGGGTGTGGTTGAGAATTGGTCAAGGTGACAGAGGATAAATAACTTTTAAAAAAATTTATTAATGCCTTGCTGGGAATATTTACATTAGAAATGTTGCATCATAAAACAGCTTCAGATTATGTATTTTATATGTGTATATATTTATCCATGTCAAAATCATATTTATGAATTTATGAATACATTAACTTAGTCTCTTTTTGTTTTTAGCTTTCTAAATCACTCTTTGTCATTTAGGAGAGTTTTTTTCTGTCCTTGAACAGAGTGTTTGGTAGGATATTATTAATGAGCTGAAATTCAATGGGATGAATTTTCATGCTGTAGAAATTCCACAGAAAATAATAATCTTCAGGTATGTAAAACACGTTTATTCAGCATACAAAATCCAAAACCCCCAAATGTTTCTTCTCTGTATTAAACAAACCCCCAAACCATATTTAAAGGCAAGTTCTCTCCATTTTCTGGCCAATTTCCTCAAGGACAATAATCATGTATTTCTCAATTTTGTATCCTTTCTGAGCACCTACCTAAAGCCTGAGCACAGAATGCACTTGCAAACCACAGTTAACGTCTATTGGGCATTTCTCCTATCCCAAGCACTGTTCTTGGGGCTTTGCAGGATTCTTATTCTTATCTGCTCAACGATCTTGCTGTTGACATTATTCCACTGTACAGATCAGGCAACCGATGTTCAAGTTTAAAGTTGAACTTCAAGTTGAAGTTTAACAAATTTACCAAAGGTCACATGACTAGGAGAGCTAGAACCAAGCCTATGTTTTGACCACTGCATGCTAATGAGGTCATCTATTACAGGTGTTAAGTTGTACAATAAATAAAGAAAACACACATGCCCACAATATTTTTTATTTTTATTTATTTATTTTTTCTGAAGAAATAAAAGAAGTTCACATTGTAGAGAAAAACTCAGGATTAAACGAAGCAGATACACCCGGGCGTGGTGACCAACCCCATTGCTCACTAGCTGTGTGAGTTTTGCGAAAATAAGTCAGGCTTGCTGATTTTCAGGTTCTTTATTGTAAAATGGGAGTCATGACTTCATAGGATGATAGATCGTTTAAATAAAATATTGTATCTAAAGTTTGAGTACCCTACTCCCTTTTACCCACTACATCCGCACAAAGGTATCCCTCTGTGGCTAAGGAAGGCAGAGGGCACCATTTGAGGGTACTCCTTTTGTTGTTGTTGTTGTTGTTGCTGCTGCTGCTTGCCCAATTAAAACACCTGGTCTTTTATTTGCAATGTGAGAAGCCATTCTTGCTTCGAGACAATGGATGTTTAAGCAAATATTGAAATAAGTGGGTACACATTTGGCAAAACTTGCCACCTCTCTCTTGTTTTAAATTGGTTCCTGATTTTTACCAATGACCTTTTTTATTCAGCATAAGGGTGATTAAGCCCTGGACTTTCCCAGATTAAAAATACACATAATCCTGGAAGCAGCCACCACAAAATATCATTGTGTAAACATGATAAAATGCAGAAGTAGATCATTTACATTCAATGAGTAACAAGGTATTTGCAGGAATTAGCTGTCCTTGACCAGCCCCATTCGGTTCATACACCTTATGCTTTCACTTTATTGATGTCCATAAAATAAACACTTCTTGACTTAATGTGTCCTGGTTCAGCATTCAGCACACAAAGGGCTGTATTTTATGGCTGTGGGCCACAACTCAGCCTCCAGGGGCATTATATGATTCCTTTCCTCTCACACAGCTTGGAGATTGCTGTGGAAATCTGCATCACTGGGACTTTCAATTCAAACAAAAAATTTGTTGCATGAGCCAGTTATCCACAGATTTCCCCCACCACTCATCTTTCTGTTCCTTCTGGCCATCTTTAGGAAGTTTCCATGACTTTGTAATGCAGCTATTGTTCTGGAGAAAAAATTGAAACTAATATCTATAAGAGCATAGTTTTGTGAATACAGCAGGGAGGGAGTAGCAAAAGTTTCTTTCTGCTTTTGCCCACGGATAATCAGGAATTAAATATAAAACATGAAGAGTCAGAGGAGATCAAGCTTATATTTAAAAAATCATTTGATCAGCAAAGATGGCACCAAATTCTGCCCATGAGTCTAAGTGGAATTTTGCTCTTAGCTCCCACAAGTGGGGCATTTACCATGTACCACCCTGATTATGTGCAACATGCCAGAAAAATATTGTCTCATTTGAGTTATACATATCCCCATGAGGCACACATTACTATTCCAATCTTAGAAGTGAGGATCCTAAGCCTTAAAAAAGTCGAGCAGCTGCTGAGAGACATACCATGAGTAAGTGTCAAAGCTGGGGTTACCTGCCGCCTAATCCAAGCTCTTAATCATTTCAATGTTATATACAGTCATCATGGTAATCCAGTCTTACCCACCTCCCGGTCCCACTAAAAAATAACTCAATTACACAACGTGCAGTCCTCATACAGCAGGAAACTGATGTGTTTAAGCTAAGTTTACCTAGTTTTATTTTCCCTTAATTTTCCTACATCTATAGCATTTTTTCTAGTTTTATTTGAGGGCTTTCAAATTAAAAAAGTTCCTTTTAAGAAGCAATCATGAAAACTTTAATGAATATTTTTTGAGGACCTATTATAACCACCAAGGAAGGAGAAGACACAATCCCTGCCCTAATGTTCAACAAATGCTTGTTGAGCGCCAGTTTTCCTTTACTCTCGGGGAATGAAACAGTGTATATGGCTGACTTACCACACTCAGAAAGACTTCCATGAGGAAGACAGGTCAGAAGAAATGAAATGAGTACAGTGTGAAAGCTGCTCGGGCTGCCACATGAGTATACGGCAGAGGCACTGAATCCAAACTTGGCCATCAGGAAAAGCTCCTGGGAAGAGGTGAGTGATATTTGCACAAAGTTGTGAATGGCAAATACAAGTCAGTTTGGTAAAGAGAAAAAAAGTGAGTGGGGAAAAACAAGTTATTTGGTCTAAAGAGAAAACTTGTGGTTGTGGAGAAACAGCCAAAGTAGCCTAATATGGTTAGAGTATAGTTCAGTGGTCTCAGATTTATCTGAAAATTAAATTACCCTGCAAACTTTGAAAACACCCAATGCCCAGGTTACCCTCTAAATGTGTTGTCAGAATTCTATTAGGATAAGATGCAGATATAAGTAATTTCTAAAGCTCTCTGCGTGGTTTCAGCCGATGGCTAAGTTTAGAAAACAGTAGTTGTAAACAATACTTCTCAAAAAGTGGTCTAGAGACAGACTGTAGCAGTATTACCTAAAAATAGAAATGGTATTGGAGGAGAAGTGGCAGCCATTAAAACACAGATTTCTGGGACCCACCCCCAGAGTTTCTGATTCCACGGGTCTGGAGGCCTCCGCACATTTATTCCTAATCAGGCCCAAGCGATGCTGCTGCTGCTGGCCTGGGAGCCACACTTCAAGAACCACTGGTCAAGAGCAGCACTTCTCAAACTCTAATGTGCATACGATCACCTGGGAGTCTTATTAAAATGCAGATTCTGATTCAGTAGACCTAGGGTGGGGACTGAAGTCCTATATTTCTAACCAATTCTTTGGTACTATCAGCTCTGCTGGTCTTCAGACAACACTTTGAATGCAAGAGGACAAATAAGGAGAGATGAAGCTTATAATGTTTAGGATGACTTCAAATCAACCTAAAAAAAGTAAGATATGTCATGACATGCTCAGAGTTTATTGACTTTTTTCACCATTCTGCTTTGTCTTTCATACATCAATTTCAGCCTATTAAGGTAGTCGCCAAGAGTAATCAAGGCTACATTCTTTTGTTTGTTTGTTTCTCCTCCACATGGGAAGTGAGAGAACTCTCTTATTTGTGGAATAAAGCTTATTCACTTCAGTCTTAGATTGTCTCAACTTAGTCATAAACATACAGCTCCATCAATAAATGTCACCCAACATCAGTGGTCTTAGCCCTGGATTCCTAAGTCGATTGTTGACAAGGAGCATGAGATCATCATGATTGGCTAGACTAAACAGGGTCTACCTCTGAAGCAAGGATCAACTCCTAAAATCACTTTACTGCTGTGTAGCAAAAGAATAGGATTGGCAATTAGCCATACAGACAATGAATGTCTTGCTAATGAACTATAATTATTTTTTTCTGAGAACTTTTGAGAATCACTGAAGGATTTTAAGTTAGTGTCAATATCCGATGTGTCTTCGAACAAGAACACTTTTCAAATAACTTATTGGGGTAAATAACTTGTAGTGGGGCAAGAAAGCCAGTAAGGAAGATATTGCATTCGTCAAGAGTTATTTGGCTTTATCTTAGGCCATTATATTACAAATGAAAGAATCTATGAGACTAGGTGTTTGATGTGGGTTAGGAAAAGAGACTTGAAGATCACATGTTTCTGGTTTTGATAAGGAACATATAAGGAGAAGATTTGGCTAGGGGTGGTGGAAAAAGATGGGGGATGTAGCAAGGAGTAAGATGGGTGGAAGTTTAAGTGCATCAGGTTCAGGTTTAAGCTTATCAAATTTGAAATGCCTAGGAAGCAGCCAGATAAAATTATCCCAAAGCAGTTCCAACTGCTGGTATAGGTCTGGGCCTCAATGGAAAGAATTGGGCCTGAAGATGTAGACTCAGGAGTCTCTATTTTGTAGATGATATGGTAGATTGTGAAGAGAGGCCACGACGGAGCCACGGGAAAGCCTAGCTTTCAAAGGGAGGACAGAAAGGGGGGCGTTTATAAAAGAGGCTGAGAAAGACCAGGATGAGAATCAGAGAGACCGCAAAAGAATGTGGTGTTGCAGACACTAACAGAAGAGTTTCATAAAAGACACAGCAATTCACAGGTAGAGGATGCTATAACAACCACAGAAAAGAGTTTAGGGAATTTGGCCACTGGGACTTAATTAGATGATATATAATGGAGAAGATGGACTTAGCATAGAGATAAGGAAGGAATGATTTGAGGTGGTGGAGTTAGCAAGTGATGATCAGCTGTTAAGGGTTGTAACTAAAGAGGAATGTGGGTGTTTTTTTGTCATATTTTTGTTAAGGAGAAATCAAACATAACTATTATCATACTGGTATTCATGAGCCGGCTCATGAGAGAATTAAGTTCATCTCTTCCCAACTCTGTGTTCTGAAACACACATCGGTAGCTTGAAATGGGACATAGTGGGATACTTTCATCTCCTTAATTGGCAAATACTACAAATCAATGCTTCTTTCCCCCTGGAGTTCTAGTTAAACATTTACTAGGATGCTACTGCCTAATAGTACAATTATAGAAGCTACAGTTTTACATGTTTTTGGCTGCCCAGCATCTGAACTCCCCTTGCTGTTTGGCGGGGAGTTCCTGATTTTAAAAGTCCTGGAGAGGAAGAGATGAGATCTCCCACTTCCAAAGCTAAAAAAAATCCTTGCCCCTGAGAGCCAGGATTAGGACACATGACACTCCTTTCTGGACTTTAATTCTGAACAAAGTGATATGAATAAAAACAGGCAATGGAGGACTCTTTTCAGCAGGGGAGGCAGCAACCTGTGGTTTTCAAAGGCAGTGATACAAGGGGAGACACCCATTTCAGTGTCCTCACTATACGCCTGAGTTTGGCTACAGTCCTGGGTTTCAAAACTTTTTTATTTTATTCTCTCTTCCAAGGTTCTCCCTATATCCTTCAGTATATTTTTCCTTTGTACATGTGTGCAATATATTAGTGAATGAAACAGATGAATATACTCACATTCATGGAACTTACATTCTGCCCAACAACCCAGAGGCATTCTCTCTCTGTAATCTTAGATTCTGATTGATAACAAGCCACGCAAACATCAGGGATGCCCAAATCATTGTGTCTTAGTTGGTGCCCTGGGAATCAGGCTCTGGGATGGAGTTTGGCATGCAGGATGTTTATTAAGAAGTGCCATTGAGAGGATAGGGAAGGAAGCAGGATTGGGAGAGGGAAAAGTTGAACTGTGAAGTAGTCCCAACACAGCCTCAGTCAATACCAGTGGAGCTGTGGAACTAGAAGGACTTTTCTGAGTCATCCTGAACTGGGCCAAGATCCATTACCACTGGCCATCAGGGAAAAGATATGACCTTTTGCAGGGTGGCTTTCTACAGCTGAAGCAATACCTGAAGGGGTCTACCAGCTGATGGTTGCCTGCTGACAGTGCTCCCGGAAGCTGGGTCAACAGGAACCAGGGGTGGGTGACGGGGGATGCGGGTGGTGCCAGGCCAAGGCCCCCTCCCCACTGGTCCCCCCCACACACAGAGGGCAACCTGCAGTGGAGGGGGTGGGTTCAGCGAAGATGGCCCTGATCGCAGGCCAGGCCTAGGGACCATACCCGTGCACAAATTTCATGCACCGGGCCTCTAGTGTGTGTTGTGTGTGTGTGTGTGTGTGTATATATATATATAAATTGTCATTTGCAGTAAGATTGTATACATAAAAAAAAGATAATTGATTCTTGGCCTTTTGGAAAAGATCAAGCATAAGTATCTGTTCTTATCAGTTTAAGTTCTGATAAGTCCTCTATCCCATGACAACATATTAAGTGAATTTTTGGAACAGGGAGATGGAGTAGGAACTTGCTCTTTCCACATTGCATATCGACCCGGTTTTGTACTACCTTTGGGGAATTGGGAATGCCCTGGGGATAAAATCAGTCATACAAAGGATAGAGTATTCTTTTAAAAGATATTTTAGATGGACTAAAACTCTACAAGATTACTTGATAAATATCAACATGTAAATTTTGATAGTCTTCTTCAACATTATTAATAAGCAATTAAAAGTCATGATAAAAAAGATGCAATTTACAATAGCAATAAGTTATAAATAGATAACAAAAACAACCTTTGTAGTAGTTAAAAGATGTAAAGAATTATTATTATTTAAGAACCTTTAAAGATATGAAAGTAAACCTAGATAAATGGAGAAATACCCAATTTTTAAGAAAGGGGAGGTAATATCTTAAAGGTGTCAATTAGTCTACTAATTTAATGCAGTTGTGAACAGAATCCTATATAATAAGAGGGTAATATGCAAATTGACCAAATGGTGGAACAATTGGTCGCTATGATGAGCACTGACCACCAGGGGTCAGATACTCAATGCAGGAGCTGCCCCTTAGTGGTCAGTGAGCTCCCACAGGGGGACCGCTGCTTAGCCACAAGCCGGTGCAATGGCCCGCCTCCAAGGCAGTGCTATGAATGTCCAACTGATGGCTTAGGCCCACTCACTCTAGAGCTGTAGTATTCAACTGAAGCTGCTCCTTAGAATTATCTTAAAGGCTGTTAAGACGCAGCCTTGGAGATTTTATCCTAATAGCTCTGAAATAGGCCTCTGAGGACCATTGCCTTAGAGAAACTGTCACACTTGTGTGCAAGGACATGTGTTTATAAGAGCCAAAATTTGGTAACAAACCAAATTGCTTTTCACAAGGGAAAGTCTAAATAAATTGTGACATACACATATGTAATATGTACACAGACATACACTCACATACACACACATATCAGAAATGAGAGCTGCAGCATGTTTACTTGTTAATGGAAAGATGGAGAGAGAGAAGTTATTCAAGAGGATTGACTAAGGGAGCCAGGTCCTTGACAAGGAGGATCTGAGAACTATTTTGGAGGATGAAGCCAAAGCACAAGGGGAGGACTAGGTCTTTAGGCGGCATTATTAAGAAGAGAGTATCTCTTGTACTTGACAAAAGTAAAGGACCCAGCAATGGGTTTTGGCATTCTTGGATCCCATTCCTCTTCCAACAGCCTTTCATGGAGCACCTGCTAAGTGTGCACTGAAGATGTGGGAAGAGAGCTTGAAGGGACACTGCCTGGGGTGGTCTAATTTCTCAGTGAAATAAGGTAAATCATCTGCTGAGGGATGAAGGGGGAGACAGGCGGCCAGCAACAGAATTTCTAGAACTCAGAAGTGTTTTAAATTAATTTTTATTGTTTTTCAATTTACTTGTTGGTTAATCCAATAAAAGTGTTTTTATTTTTAAAATTAACCTTCTGTTTTTAATTAGTTTCAAATCCAGAACCACTTTTTTTTGTGTGTGTGGTTGTTTTTTTTTTTTTTTTTCACTTGAGCATCTGGCATTTTGTAAACTAGTGACAGGACAATGGTTTACAAAGGAATCCATGCGGCTCATAACATCAGACACAAATGCATCTTTGAATAATGCTACTCAACTAGACTTCACAGTTCCTAATCCAGGGACTTCACAATTACATGTGAACAAAAAGTAATTTATTTTTGAAACACTATTGATATTTTCAGCTCTATTGGCATTTAAAAATTGCACCAACACAATTGAATATAAGTCAGAGGCAGAGTCAAGAAACTGCCTTTTGTGACTCAGAACTGAGGCCACGCATCTTTTCCCAAGGGCATTCACAAAGGTTTGAGCTCTCTGTATAGGCCAGCCTGAAGCATATGGATAGATTGTATTAAACAAAGGACCCAATAACATGAGTGCAGTTTTTGAAGGCCCCCTAAAAGCAATTGAATTATTTTTGGCATCAGCTACTTTACAAGAAAAGAAACTATGAGAAAAGGGAGATCCAAAAATGTCCTTTCACTGGAGACCTATTATCAATTGCACATACAGTTACTGAAGTTGCTCTTGCATGCTACACCTGCAGCATTGTGTGAGATAATTATTTTATTCTTTGCTCATTAGAAAAAAAACAGACCTCCCAGAGAGTAATGTGCATTCTTATTTTTTAAATGGATTTATGGACTCCAAGTATTGAATACCAAATTTTCTGTGGGTTACTGAAAAGGCACAGAGGGATTCTAGAACAGACTGGTTGTTTGAGTCCAGGCGCCTTGTATCCAAGGAAATAGATTTAATTTAATCCAGGTGACTGGCTATTCAACACAATCTTTTCTTAATTAGCGGTACCTTGACCTCTTCTTGTGGAGTCTCTTTCATGATCTACATTTCTTTCAACTAACTAGTCTGATTTTTCCCACACAGCTTCCCACAGTTTAATTGTAATAAAAATATATTTTTAAGAGTTTCTTCAATTTGAAATATATCCAAGTGGCCAAGAAGAGACAACTATTTTCTGCACTAGTTTTGTGAAGATAAAAGATAATTTTGTTTTCCAAAATGAAAATTGTGAAAGGCAATTCTTGGATCTTCAAGAATCTCAGCAGCAACATCAGTAGTAACAAATATTAACATAGGGCAATGTCTTCCACTTCAAGCGTGGACGGTGGAATTCTGAGATAGCCCCCAAGATTCACAAAAGAAGGAAGAAAATTTCTAGATATAATAAAGTCCCTAATCAGTTTAGTTTAAGTTAGGGAGATTACCCTGGGTGAGCTAGCCCTTAGCAGGCAGAGAGATTCTCACAGTAGCCTTGATGAAGCAAACTGCCATGATGGGAAAAGGGCCAGGTGGCAGGGAACAGTGGGGGCCTCTACGTGCTGAATGCCTCAGTCCTAGAGCCACAGGCATTGGCTTCTACCAATAAACAGTGAACTTGGATGAGGACCCTGAGCCTCAGGTAAGATCACAGCTCTGGACTGTCCCTTGATTTCAGCCGGGGAAGACCCTGAGCAAGGATCTAGCGCACAGTGTTGGTGGGTCACTGTGAGATAACACAATTTGTGTTGTTTTTAGCCACTAAGTTTGTAGGATTTTGTTTTGCAGCAATAGAAAACTCACATGCTGAAGGAGTGCTGATCTAGGTTCTTGACTTTAAGGTCAAATTTAACTTTTTACTTGTCTTCTAGTTCCCAGAGCATGTGGGTGCAGCCTCAGTACAAAATACTCTTTTCAGAAAGTGTAACTTCCAATTGTCATCTGCATGATTCTGTCAAATGCCTGACAGAGAAATGAAAAGAAAGATAATCTAAGACAAAATTCTCACCCTTTCTTCTACCCTCATGCACATAGTGGATAAAGCTTACTTTAGAGATGCTCTCCCATGACTGTATTCAGTTCAATTACCACTCGAAGCCTGTATGATTGAAAGTAACATTATAATAGTGATCATCTTGAATCCACTCTGATTTATTTATTTATAATATATTTTTATTGATTTCAGAGTGAGGAAGGGAGAGGGAGAGAGAGATGGGAGCATAAATGATGAGAGATAATCTTTCATTGGCTGCCTCCTGCCTGCCCCACACTGGGGATGGAGCCCACAACCCAGGCATGTGCCCTGACTTGGAATCAAACTGTTACCTCCTGGTTCATAGGTCATAACCACTGAGCAACACTGGCTTGGCCCTATTGAGATTTGATAGTGATTGCACGGAATCTTTAGGTCACTCTGGTTAATAGGAATATTTTCACTTTGTGAAGTAATATTTTCACAATTACTTCAGTCTACAAACCCGGGATATCTTTCCATTTATTTGTGTATTTTAAAATTTCTTTAAGCAGTGTTTTATAATATTTACCTAGAAAGTTCACCCATGTAGTTTTCACCTTATGAAAGAAAACTTACACCTTCTTGGTTAAGTTTATTCCTATGTATTGTTCAGAAACCTCCAAAAGAAAGCTGGTTATAACCTCTTCGCGGATTTCTTGTGGACCCAGAGTCCTAAAGGGAAAGAATAAGGACAGCAGAATAGTCTCAGAGCTCAGGGCTGCAACCGGAGGTTCAGTCCCAGGATGGCGTTGTTTTGACAGGCCCTGGACAGCAACAGGGTGCCAGGTGCCTAGGAAAGGTCACCTGGAGGAAACATCAGGAAGCAGTGTGCTTATCCCCTGCTCATGCCTGGCATTTAAGGTCAGCTAAAGAGCCAGAACAGCCCTAGCTGGTCTGGCTCAATGGATAGAGCGTCGGCCTGCAGACCAAAAGGTCCTAGGTTCAATTCCGGTCAAGGGCATGTACCTTGGTTGTGGGCACATCCGCAGTAGGAGGCAGCTGATTAATGTTTCTAACTCTCTATCCCTCTCCCTTTCTCTCTGTAAAAACCAATAAAATGTATTTTTTTAAAAAAAACTTAAAAAAAATAAAAATATAAAGAGCCAGAACAAACTCGGTCCACAAGTTGAGTTAGAGGACATGAAACCTGGCTAGAAGGAACATGGGTTTAGTGGATATAAAAAATCACAGGAGGAAACCTGGTCAGCAAGCTGTCCACCAGTTGTTTCCCCGCTGAATAATCAAGTTGCTTCTCATCAAGCCCTGTTTAGAGAGGTAGGAGAAACCTGAAGAAAGTCATTTTTTAGGCAAGAATTATGAGTCCACAAGCCTCACTTTACTCTATAAATGCTGCTGGAACCAAGCTCTGGGGCTGAATGGGTTTCTCAAGAGATCTAGAAGCCCTGTCTCCTCCTGGGTTTCTGGGGGGTGGGGTAGTGGGGGAGGCAGGGACGGGGAAAGGAAGTGTTAATGGCTAAGCTGGGAGAGTACATCTAGCTTTGCAGGGAATGGGGCAGATTGCTGATTGTCAGGATGTGGCAACGATGGAGTTCAGACTTGTGGTGGGGGTGAGAGAAGGGATGGCCTGGGCTGAAAGGACTTGGCTGGACAAGAGGAGCCTGACCAGGCCCAGTGAATGGGGTGTGGCTATCCTGGGAGGAGAGTTAACTTGGATGAGCACTGGGCAGTACTAGGAGAGTGGCCTTGGAGGGTAAGGTGTGGTTGAGTGAGGGAGGCTACCTAGTTAGGACAGAGTGCCTTTGCCAAGGCCTAGCCGATAGGGCCTTGATGCAGGTGGAGCCCTAGGGCACAGCCTTACGGAAGGGGTATGGTGGACAGAAGGGAGCCTGGCTATTGTAAAGCACAGGGAGTGAGGCCCCGGGGGCAGGAGTGTGCCCACACCTGAGCTCACAGGACCCAGACTGGCTACAAGAAGAGGGAGCAGCCTGGGAGGAAGAAAGCACTTTTGCCTCGGAAGTTGTGGTAGGGCCAAGCCGGAAGGTAGAGGGTTAGTGAAAAGAGCAGCACGATAGAGAGAAGGGTATAGCTCAATCAAGAAAAGTGTGGTCCCTGTGGGGCCGGAGCGTGGCTTTAAGAGGTTGGGTGTGGCTATGAAGACGCTCACGGGCGTGATTGGACAGTAGCTGAGCCCAGAGACAGGCAGGATGGGGGTGTGAAAGCAAGAGGGGACGTGACCCAGATGGAGAACAGGGGCACAACCATATCTGAGGGGATATAGCTCCTAGGATGGACCAGGTAAAGCACTGACCATTTATCTATATCTACCACAACTTCGAATTTCTCCCCAAAGTCCTTGCTTCTTCCACAATCCTCTGTCTCTCCCAAAAATGTCTGTGTTCTCCCACAATTCTCAGAGGCTGTGATGGAATGTTGGGGGATGTCCATAGATAACAGCTGTGTAGTTCCAGCAGAAGAGCTGTGGGGCGGGAAAAGGGGAGGCGATTAAGGAGCGAAGGTGGCATGACCTGGGATAGAGGGGCTGATGGCGTGGCCAGAACCACCCATGGTGGGCCCGTGGGAAAGGCAGTGGCAGAGCATCGGATAAATTCTTTTCCTCTCCCCACAGTATCTTCTTTCCCGTAATTCCCCCGAGCTCACAATTTTCCATTTTCACCCACAATCCTGTTTTCTCTCACAATCCTTTGTATGCGACCACAATCCTCCAGTGGAGAATCCTCCATCCCCCACATTTCTCTTCCTCTCCAGAATTCTCCATTCTTTCCCAAAATGCTCTGTTTTCTCCCAGTGCTCCATTCTTGACCCAAATTCCCTATCTCTCCCAGGATTCTCTGTTCTCTTCCAAAATGGTACCGCATACACACACACACACACACACACACACACACACACACACACACACACCCTGTGGTGCCTCAGTTTGGGGAGTGGCTACCACACTGCACTAGTGGGCTGAAAGGGAAGGTGTGGCCCTGGGAGTTGTCTGGCTGGAGAGGTAAGTCCGGGGCATGAATGTCATGACGGACTGTCAGTGGTGTGGCCAGTGCAGGAGAAGCCGTCAAAGTGTCCAAAGCTGAAAGCTTCTAATTTGGGAACCCTTCCTCCTTCCCTTCTAAAGTGTATCCTTTCATATTTGATCTTGAAAGGCTACACATTTGAAGCAATAGGATCACTTTAAATATAACTAGGCCTAGAGTTTACAGAGGAATTGAGGTGTTTCTTCAGATCAGCTGTACGGGGACTGCTGCATTCATTGGGAATATTGTTGTTGAAGACAATTATTCTCTCTCAACAAATATCTCTTGAATGATTGTGTGTGGGGCACTGGGCTTACAGACAAACTCATGAACAAGACACACTCTCTTCCTCAATAGAGTCTGATATGGTATTGTTGTAGGCAACAGAAACAGCACCCGCTGTTAGACTGCTGGGGTAGGACCAGACTTGGGTTCAGCAACTTCGATACTTGAGTTCTGGCTAGGAAGAAATTCAGAACCAAGACTCCAACTATAAGAGAACATTTATTTGGCAAATCACAAAGGTAGAAAAAGTAATTTCTAGAAGAAATGGGCTTAGGAAACAAGTTAAAGAAGTAGAAGGGCCCTTGGAGCTTGGAGTGAGGAAGCTAATAATAATGTGCCTGTGGGAGAGGGAAAGGGGAAAGGGAAAGGAATGGGCAGGCTCCCAGGAAGGAGAGAGAACTGGTCTCCCCTCCTAAGTATCTTAAGGGTGGAGATTTTAGGGGAGACCCCAGGGGAAGATCTCAGCAGTTTTCCAGGTGTGTCCTTCCAGGGTTGTGGTCTCCACTGATTGATTGGCTGGTACCTGGGCAAGGGGTCATTATTCAATGCAGCTGGTCCTGAGGTCAGCTGTGGATGGTTTTGTTGCTCCTCTGGGCCTGGAGCTGAAATACAACTGAGGCCTAGATGTTATCTCTAGAGAGGAAAGGTCAGGGGTCCAAACTGCATGACCAGCAATATGCTAGGGAAGGAATATTCCTGGGGGTGAGGTCCCATCCTACAATTGTCCTTTGCTAGGCACCCAGGGCTTTCCCCCCAATGACCTTCTGTGCCTGGCCCAGCATCCTTGCTCTGCTCATGTCCATCTAACTGCCTACAGTGAGTATGAGTTTTAAGTTTAAAAGCATATCCAGGAGGCCTCGTGTTGCCTAATTCAGCCTGGGCAGTTTAGGGATCTTTGAGCTTTCCTGAAAAGTAGTATTGATTGGAAAGAATTGAGGCAGAAGGTGGGGTGGAGCTGCGGCAGTCTTGAGAAGTGAGAAAAGGAATTGGGAATGCAGAGCATGAAGGATTAGATAATGGTGATTGCTCAGGGACTGGAAAGTGGGTCAGTATAGCAGAGAATGGGGAAAGCCTAGTGGTGAATGGGGGGAAATGAAACTCCAGACATGGATAGAAGGACTGTGATCTTAAAGATAATGGGGAGTCATTGAAGAATTTTATTCAGGAACTTTAAAGATTCATCTTTGAATTTTAATAAGGTCATTCCTACAAAACTGTACGGGGTGGAGGTGGGGTAAGAATGGATGGACAGAAACTTGCTATAAGGTGAGTCCAAGAGTATATCTAGGAAATGATGGGGTTTGGAACTAAGGCAGTAGTGAATGCTCTGAAGAAAGGAGACATTTAGAAGATTTAGAGTACCCTTTATTGTACACTATATAACATTTTATCAAGTACAGTAGCTTATCTGCCTGAGTTTAGAAAGAGTATGGATTTTAGACTCAGACACTCCTCAATTTAAATTTCAGCTTTCCACATATTAGCTGGGTAAAGAAACATCTCAAGTCTTCAATTTCCTTATTTGTAAAATGGGAATAGTAATATCCAGCTCACAAAACTGAAAACATTGGTAACCACATATGTGAAGTACTTAGTATATAACTGGAACTTTGTGTTTGATCTGTCTTTATGTTACTCACATATTTTGCTTTTTTGTTTAGATTTCAAGAAATTCAGAGTTAAATGTAATGCTAACCAACAGAAATCATATTAGACCTCATGACCAGTGTATATACTTCCTCTATCTTTTAACATTTCCATTAACTATTGAATATTCAGTTCTTTGTTGTAAATAACATGTACCTTTTAGAGAAAAAGGGGAAGAAACGGATAGATGGATAGATAGATGAATGTATCTATGGATGTCAGTAAGTAAAACCTTTATTATAAACCAGCTCAAATTTAGTGATTTAAAATAACCCCCTTTTAGCTCACAATTCTATGTGGTTCAGCAGTATGTGCTGGAATGGCTTTTGCTAGGACATCCTACCTCTGTTCCATTTGCTATTAACTAGAATCAGTCATGTTTGTGGTAAGCTTGGAAGCCAATGTCCTCACTCACATCTCTTGGCTGTTGACAGGGACAAAAAGGTAACTGAGCTAGCCTAGGCTCGTTCACATGGTGGCTGTTGTAGGGATCCCAAGAGCAGCAGAAGAGGGATCCTCCCACCAAAAGCACTTTTTAGGCCCTTCATCAAGTTTGCTAATGTGCCACTGGCCAAAGCAATAAGATGACCAATTCCAGATTCAAGGAAAGAAGAAACTAAGCCCTGCCTTTGATGGGAGGAGCTACAAAGTTATATTACAAATGGATAGGAATAATTTATGACCATTTTTTTTATAGTCTACCACATTCTGCACTAGCTTAGTCTCTTTCACGTGGTGGTTGTCACAGATGTTCTAGGCTAGGTTTCCCTGGCTATTTCTCCTCACCACTCTTGTACCTGCTATTTGAGGATGTTTGTAACTTCTTATAAAGTTCTGAGGGACTATCTCATTGTTTTCAGTTGCCTCCTACCTGAGAATATTTTTTCTTTTGCACCAGCCTCCTTTTCCCTCCTTGGGTTCCCTAATTTGCCAGACTCTGCTCTCCTTACAGATAATTGACCTTCTTGCTAACACCAATCCCTTTATCACTGATGCAGCACTCTTTGAGACACTAAAGCTGTCCATTGTGTGAGGTGCAGCTAGAAGAATGCAGTTCTTCCCTTTTCACAATTCCCTCTTGCTTGATGGAATATAGTACTGCTTGTGCCTCAGTGTGTCATGGTGTTTTGAAAGCACACTTAGAGGTTTCCATTAGCCAGCTTCTCACTCCCACCAGTCACAGGTCCATGATGTTGATGTAGAGTTGTGAGGGGAAGATGAATCCAAGTTTATAACCAGTTTATCTTCAGGTTGCACCATCCCTGACAAAGACTTGCCCACCTGACTCCTTCCTTTGTGAGGTTCTTTTCACCCCCCCCTATGGATTCCTTAAGATAATATTATCAGTTCACAAACTGATAATATTAAGCACAGTCGGACAGGTCTGAATTGCATAAAAAGAGGTTCCAGATGAACTTCCTATTCTATTCGTAGTTTTATAAGTAGTACTACCAGTATTGCTGTTATGTTACTCACTTCAAATTTTAGTAATACTTGGCATTGAAGCCTCCTTATAGTCTTACAGGGTAGGTGCCATTATTGTCCCCAGTTTGCAGATGTGAAAACTAAGGCTTAGAGAGAAATTAAGAAAATTGACTTGGGTCTCATAGCAAGTACATGGCACAGCTGGATTTGAACCCAGACAACTCTGACTTCAAAGCTCATTCACTTAATGGCCTCACTATATGCTGTCCCCTAAATGTAAATAATTCCACTAGGCATATATTTCAGAATTTTTTCTTTAAAATTTAGGTATTAGAAATACAATACTGAAGACTTTGAAGATTTTTCTTCTTCTTCTTTTTTTTTCTAAAAGACAACAACTGAAACCTATCCTGGGTAAAAAGTTTAAAAGGAGAAATTCAGAGGTAGCTGTTGTAAGAAAATGGCTCTGTGCTTTGTAACATAGTATAGTACAGTATAGTACTTTTAAGTATGCTGCTATGTGCAGCCATGGATCTAACGGCCTGGCCAGAAAAGAGAGGGAAGAAATGAAACAGAAAAAGGAACTACTCAGAGCACATCTCCAAATTTCAAAGGTATCCACGTGATATAAGGAAGGAACATGAGGCTTGGATTCAGATTTTTCTGGGTCTAAAAACTAATTTGTCCATTACCAGCTGTGGTGTTGACCAAATAATTTAAATCTAATTTTTCTCAAATAAAATACAGGGGCTACATCACCTTCCCTATACATTTGCAAATATTAGATAAGTTAAGGCATGAAAAAATGTTAGCCCAGAATTTGGCCTCGTATATGTTCTACTCAAGAAACCATAGCTATTATTATAAGCCTTTTGAAACAAGGTGAAAATAATAAGTAATTTTTATATTACCAAATAAAACTCAAAAGCTTCCAGTGAACAAACACAGCTGTCTTTCAACATCAGGACTCTAATAGTCCTGTTTCTAGCCTGCTTCCTATTTTCTTTTCCATCTTTTTTCCAATCTTTGCTTCATCTATTTGTGGGTTAGCTCTCATTTGCAAAAGCAGTGGACTTATTTTATTTTCCTCTTTTCTTTTTCTTTGTCCCTTTCTTCAAATATTCTCCAATAAATTTATTATTTTGGTAGTGACATTTGCACTTGTTTTTGAAAAATTCCAACTGGTAGAGAATGCAACATATCTGATCATCCCTGGTATTTGCAGAGACTGGTGAGCAGCTTCGTATGTCTGGAGCACAGGATATTACTAGGGGAATTTTGTTGTAAATGTAATTAGAGGCAAAGTGATAAAGGACTATGAATATCAAAGTAAGAAATGCATATTTTACAGTAGGCAGTGGAGATTTTGAAGGTCTCTGAAGAGGTAAATGACATGATAGATGAGTATAATAAAAAAGGTAACTTTGCCATCAGTGTAAAATTTAGATGAAAGTGAATAATGGATCCCAGTAACATTGGTATCCGTGTAAAAATCAGATAAAGGTGAATGATGGATTTGAATCAACAGAGGCTGGAAGCAGGGGGATCATTGAGGATCACTTGGTCAGGGCAGGAGTCCTGACAAGCTATGGAGGTGACCTGAGCCAAGGTAGAACAGTAGACATGGGGAAGACAGATGGATCCAAGAGGCATTTGCCAGGTTGAATTCACATTTGTCAAAAATTTATAAAGCATCCATGCTCTCCACAGCAATAAGTGTTCTAGGTACCAAAGACAGGAAGTTACCAAAGGTCCTGCCCTCAGAGCTAGACGTTAGGTGGTGAATGAATGTGCTGGAGAACAATACAGCTGGGAAGGGGGAAAAGGAGGCCAGGCGAGAGCCACTCTCTTAGAAAGAGCACTCAAAGTGGGAGTCTTTAACACAGTGACACAGAGAAGAGGCCTTGCTGGAGCCATCTTGGTGACTCAGCAAGGAAGTATTTCCAGGGAGAGGATGCAGCAGGTGCCAAGCCAGGACCTTCAGTGTGAATTCCTGAACAGTAACAAGGAACAGGAGGTGAAAGCAGTAAGGGATAATCTATGAGGAGAGTCAGGGGGCTAGTTCTTGGAGGACCTTGTAGGTCATTTTTAGTTTTTAGTTTGAGTGAAATGATAGCTGTTTTGCATGTCTCATCATTCCTGTATTACTAACTAGCTAAGCCACATTTAGGCATGTAACTTGAAACTTTCTGAGCCTCAATTTCCTCATCTTTGAAATGGGCATAAAATTACAAACCTGAAGGGGCTGGTGTGAGCATTAAATGACTATTGAAAGGCACTCGAGTATTGATTGGGTGTGTGGATTGAATGGGTAGGATAGCAACAGTTTCTATGTTATCGGCCTACACAATGAGACCATGGTGATATTTTCTGGGAGAAGACATAGGAAGAGAGCCATACTGGTGGATAAGAGAGGGAAATAAGAAGATCATTTTGGACTCCACAGCTATGTGACATTCAAGTGGTTGTCCTGGTCCTGCTGGTTTGTGCATGCGGACTTAGGAAAGAGGTATTGCCAAGAGACATGGGTTTCTGAGAGCGCTGTCAGGGACTTAGGGTAGTCAGTACATTTTTATATTAGTTGCTCTTCTGCATTCAAAAATATTTTCTCCACGATTGCAACACATTGTCATTGTCTCCCTAAAGTAGAAGGAGAGGCTCAAAGTATAAAACACTTCCATGATCACCATTCTCAATCCTCCTCCTGCTGCTGCAGACACACAAACCTCCTTTTATCTGTTTGCCTCTGGCTCCAAAGGCTATAAACAGGTGTCCTCGTGGAGACTGGGCAGCAGAAAAGGCTTGATGGACTGAGCCCTGTTTTTCATGGCCACCTCCACGTTCCCCCTCCATTAGGTCCTTTTGTCCTTTGTTCTCATTCTCCCAGTTCTCTTTGTGACTTCCTCTTCTTGAAAGGGTTTGCCCCGGAACTGTACACTTCCTCCAATCTTCCACTTGTACTAATATTGTCTTTCATTCTGATAGATTTACCTAGATCTAACTGATTCCTGGTCTCTTGAGTCACTGCCATTCACATACACATCTACCTGTACTTACTCATTACTGCATAATGACATCACTTGCCAAAGTGTCCCTTTCTTTCCCTTGCCCAGGCAGTGCCCTTAGAGCGGCTTAGGGGAGGATCCATGGAGCCCAGTCAGGAGCTGAGAGGGCCACTCCTGCATTTCCTACTCTGAGGGGAGATGCTGCACCCACTGCGAGAGCTAACATCCCCCATATTCCTGGCTTAAACACCCCCTAAATGGAAAAATCTTACTTTTCCTAACAAAGCCATTTTCTTGCGTAAGCCAGAATATTCACCTCTGTTCTTATTTAATCCGATCCCCTGATTTTTCCCTAAATGTCCATCCTTGAAGTCACTTGTCACATGATTTTATAACCAATATCTGTTTATTTCTACTATCTTCCTTCTGTCTTTCTCTAACCCTCACCTCAGGCCAGCTCTTCTATGGCAGGAGACTGGTCATTTTCATCTTTCTCTCTTCGCCATTGAAGGAAGCAGCTGAAGATGTAGGGAGACAGGCAGCCCTTCAGGAGGAATTCAGCCATGGTTCAGCCAACACAGGAGCCTGCTCCTCTGTTAGGATTTCTGCTCCCAAATCACTTGCTTTCTGTTGTCTATGTGCCTTTGTACCTGGTTGAATCCTGTGAACTGCTTTCCTCCACCTCCCAACTGCCTTCACCACCCCCTTCTTTGTTGGGCTAACTCCTCCTTGACCTCAGGTTTTTTTAACATCTGGGGAGACTTTGCTAATAAGTTCAACATCCAGTTTTCCCCAAGGCTGGGGTAGGTGCTTCTGTCTGTGTGTGCAAGACACTGTGTGTGTGTTGTACAATTATCGCCACTAATTCCAGAATATTTTCATCACCCCATAAAGAAACAAACCTCTTACCCACTAGCAGTCACTTCCCAATTTCCCCTCCCTCAACCTCTGGCAATTACTATTCTACTTTATGTCTCTTTGCATTTGCCAATTCTGTACGTTTCAGATAAATGTAACCATACATATGTGGCCTTTAGTGTCTGGCTTTTTTACTTAACATAATCATTGAGTCTTACTAGTTTAGGGAAAAGGAGTCTTCTGTGGAGTTCTGTTCAGCTCATTAGAAGTTGGCAATGGAGTTCAGCACCCAAGACTCAGCATATTGAGGTACAATACTGACCTTCCATTGCTCTGTTTGCTGTTGCTCCATCAATGTCAGGGGATCTGCAATGGCGACTGGCTAGAGACCATCTGGCTATATGGTATTCTAGGGCATTTAGCCATAATCTACACTAATAAAAGACAAACATGCAAATTGACCGTACCTTCACTATGCCTTAAGCCATGCCCACCAGCCAATCAGAGCGACTATATGCAAATTAACCCAACCAAGATGGCGGCCGGCAGCCATGGAGCTGGAGCAAGCAGGAGGCTTGCTTGCCCCAATGATGGAGGAAGCCAAGCTGCCGCGACCGCTCTGAGCTCCACTCAAAGCAACAAAGTTTCAATTATAGAAGGTAAATAAACCCAAGAATTTAAAAAATGAGAGGCTGGGAGCTTCTGTCGCTGGAGGGGCTTGGCCAGCCTAAAAACGGCCCTCAGCCCCTCACCCAGACTGGCCAGGCACCCAAGTGGGGACCCCCCCACCCTAAAGGGGGTGTGGCCAGCCTGAAAACAGCCATCAGACCCTCACCCAGGCTGGCCAAACCTCCATGGGGTGAGGGTCCCCACTGTGGGGGGCTTGACCAGCCTGAAAACAGCCATCAGCCCTCAGCCAGGCTGGCCAGTCACCCCAGTGGGGACCCCCACCCTGAAGGGGGTGTGACCAGCTGCAAACAGCCATCAGCCCCTCACCCAGGCTGGCTAGGCACCCAAGCGGGACCCCCACCCTGATTCGGGACACCCTTCAGGGCAAACCAGCTGGACCCCACCCATGCACCAGGCCTCTATCCCATATAATAAAAGGGTAATATGCAAATTGACCCTAACAGCAGAACGACTGGGAATGACTGGTCACTATGACACACACTGACCACCAGGGGGCAGATGCTCAATGCAGGAGCTGTCCCCTGGTGGTCAGTGCGCTCCCACAGGGGGAGCTCTGCTCAGCCACAAGCCAGGCTGATGGCTGCCAGCACAGCGGTGGTGGCGGGAGCCTCTCTTGCCTCCTCAGCAGCACTAAGGATGTCCAACTGCAGCTTAGGTCTGCTCCCTGCTGGCAAGTGGACATCCCCCAAGGGCTGCCGGGCTGCCAGAGGGATGTCTGACTGCCAGCTTGGGCCCGATCCCCCAGGGAGCAGGCCTAAGCCAGCAGGTGCACATCCTCCAAGGGGTCCCAGACTGCAAGAGGGCATAGGCCGGGCTGAGGGACCCCCCCAAGTGCACAAATTTTTGTGCACCGGGCCTCTAGTCCTATATAATAAAAGCCTAATATGCAAATTGTTCAACCAGGAGTTCGACCAGGAGTTCGACCACTCACTATGATGTGTGCTGACCACCAGGGGGCAGCGTGGAACATCATGGGCGTCGGTGACACAGCGCTGGCAGCAGGCAACAGTGGAAGTGCTGCTGGCCTTGATGGGCCCTGATGAGAGTGGGACCACGGTAGAATGGTGGAGCAGGTGAGCAGGCGGTGCCATGCCAAGGTGGGTGCAAGCGGGGGCCTTATCGCCCCGCTGATCGCCCAGCAGACGATGACCAGTGGCAGCGGTGAGGGGCAGGGCTGCCGCCCAGCTCTCAGGCACTGAGGGAGCCAGGCAGGGGGGTCCGGCTCTGATCAATCGCCCTGCAGGCAGGATGGTGGAGCGGGTGAGGGGGCAGCACCAGGCCAGGGCAGGGTGACAGGCAGGGATGCAGGGCTGCAAGGCTGGGAGCATGAGCTGGGGCTGATCCCTGCAGGCCACCCCGGGGGACCCCACCCAGGCATGAATTCATGCACTGGGCCTCTAGTACCTAATTATATAATCCAAAGGATACCCCATCGTAATAGAAACAAAGTGCTTTATACCTCTTGTGGAAAACATCACTTATAAGAAGAACAAAAGTTTATATCCTTTGAACATTTTCTTATTATGTATCTTATTTGTCTTGTTTTAATAGGATTTCCTTATTCTCCAGCATCCTGGCCAAGTCTCTCTGTGTTGAAAAAATAAATTAGTAGAATTACATGATTGGAAATGACAGTCATTACTACTATATTTTATATAACCTTGATTTTCCCTTGTATTTAAAGCTTTGATCCACTTATATATAAAGTGGGGTGTACATGCATGTGTGCACACATAAACGCACAGGGTGTTCCAGTTTGAACCTCTGAAGTATACATTACTGATTTCAGACATGTCTGGTCACTCCAGTAAAGTGGTGGGAAAATTCACGCAAGAAAAATGGACTTGGTCTAGTAAGAATGCCTCTGCTGGCTCCTGTCGGTGGGTCCACCCAATCTGTAGCGCAGAAGCAGTGCCAGCAGCACTGGCTATTCTGAGAGCACCAGAGGATCAGCTGTGCCCTCCAGGTGGGCACGGCTACTACCGTGAGCATCATGAACCCAATTCAAGCAACTTGGCTTGTAGTGCTGAGAGACCCAGCAGCAGACATAAGAAGACTTATTAGTGAGCCCACATGAAACAGCCTTGGAGACTTTATAGTAATTGGAGGCTGTCTTGAGGGGGCCTATAATAGACAGGAGCATGAAAGTCCAAGAAAAATTATCAGTATGACCTCATTTTTACCCCCACACTGATGCTTTGGGAAACACTGATCAGTTTACACACACACACATGTATAGTAATTGTTTAAATTCATAGACTACTTTTTGATTATTTCTAACCAGGGACCTAGTCAAGCTCCAAAAAGATCATTTAAGAGCAATATGCTGGAGAGGTCTAGTTTCACTCACCAGTTTCCTATTTACTAGTAACCTGAAGAAGTAGCACTGTTTCCTAAAATGCTCTATTCTCCTCTCTCTCCCTCCTATCATTTTAAGAGGCAGCATCTGATAACAACAAACCAACAAACGAACAAACAAACATAGAGCTAGTGATAGCTGAGTAGCTCTACTACTTACCAGTTGGTAATCTTGGACAAGTTAATGAACATCTGAACCTTAGTGTCCTCATGTATAAAATGAGGATACAATACCACTTACCCCATAGATATTTTGGGAGATTCAACTGAATTAGTATCTGTAAAGTGAGTAGCAAACTTCCTTGCATTGTAGGAACTCATTCAATAACAGCTCTCTACTCTTTCTCACTGCCCTGGGCTGGGCCCCTAGAAGAGACCACCCTGGATGGTGTAGAAAAGGCAAGTCTCTAAGGAGAGCTCTCAGAGGAAGGCCGAGGCAGCCAGCTTCATCAGCACAGCTGCCCTTGGGAGCTCCATCAGCTGTTGCCTCTGAGCATGATCCATCTGTTGCCTTCCTTGCCTCTTCTTCCTTAGTATCAGTCATTCTGGCCACATGTAACAGCCTTGGACTTCTCCCACCCTGTAAGTAGGTAAGGTCTCCCCAGCCCACACATCCAGTGCCCCTGCAGCCAGTGGACCTCTGCTTCACTCTCTTTGCCGTGATTCTGTGACCAGGCAGATCTCCGCCTACTCCTGATTCATTGTGGGTGACACTTCCTACACCAACAATGAAAGATAGGATAAATCATCAAGATCTGACTTTTTTCCTTCTCTTCTTACATATTCTTTCTCTTCCCCTCCCTTTCTACCTCCCACCTCAACATATTCCCTTCTTCCATTTTCCACGTTCTCTTTTGAGGTTGATGAGGGAGAAAATAAATCTCAGGAAACAATGGATACCATTGTCTAAGTATTTCCAGAAATGACTGATTAGTAGCAATTCTGCCAAACTGGAAATAATCATAGTTTTTGGCACTCACCGAAGTTTATGTAGACAACACTAAACAATCCACCCTCACATGAGAAAAGACCCAAAGATAATTCTTAAGGAATAATATGACCTCAATGTCAGGCATCCTGTGACCCATCTCCTGGGAAGGTGCTTCGCTCTTTATCTAAACGTGGAGTCAGGTCAGCTGTGTGGACTTGCTCACATGCCCCTCACTACATGGCTGTGACCCAAAGCAAAAGGGGTCCACCTTCAGCGAGGCACCAAATCCGTATCATGTTGTAGTTAAGAGCCCAGCTCTGGTACTAGGCCACTGAGATTGAAGCAGTAGTTTATTTATTGACCATAGAAAAATTTTTAAAAATCTTGTTTGTTTTATATATAATATAGATAGAACAGTATTTGTGACCTCATAAGTTTCTTTGAGATGTGTGAGCTGTAATCAAGGCCTGGAAATAGTAAGTACTCAAAAACCATTAGATATTATTATTATTTTGTTGTTGACGTAATTGTTATTATTTTCTAAGATTAAGCCAGGAAATTAATGTTGAGCTGACTATATTAATCTATGCTGAAGGATTAAATGTAAAGAAATACATTTATAATATATAAAGGCAATGTGCAAAGAAGATTGAGGTAGCCCTTCCCAAGTGTTAGTATATATCAGAATCACCAGGAAGGCTTGTGATAATACAGATCACTGGGCTCTACTCTCGGTTTTGTTTTGTTTTTTTGTTTGTTTTTGTTTTTGTTTTCAGTAGGTTTGGGGTGAAGAAAGAATGCATTTCTAACCAGTTCCCAGTTGATACTGATGTAGCTGGTCTGCGGGCTGTACTTCAAGCAAGACTAATGTAGGGCATTTTGCTTCTAGAAAAGGACTTTGGTTTTTAATCAATGGTTAATAAAAACCATGACCACATGTTCTGTAACTTTTTTTTCTGAGAAAGCAGGGTTGAGATGTTTTCAGTGTCCCATATGAACACCCAGGTTAGATTGAAGCTTCTCACTCAACAGATTTATGAATTGAGCATCGGTGATGTGCCAGGCACTGTGTTAGGTGGGAGAAATACAGCAGGGGGTAGGATAGACACTCTCCCTACTCTCACAGATTAATGGCTTACTAGGGTGATAGGCATTAAGCAAATAATTACATGAATGCAAAATTACAGACACTACTGAGTAAAAAATATATTTAATTCTCATACCAACTCTGAAGAGATGGTACAAACATTATTGTCTCTAGTTTACACCTAAGGAAAAAGGTACAGAATCAAATCATGGTAAAGCTGGCAGAGCTCTAAAAAATCACGTTCTTAAACTCTTAATGCAAATGGAGCTAAAGGACTTTCTCAAAGTCACACGGGTAATTGGCATCAAACATGAAATGAGACTTGTATGAAATTTTTTTCATGCTCTGTGAAAACTGGAAGCATGACCTTGGTGTTTGATAGCACATATACTGTATATATCATACCAGCTCTGTCGTTGAGAACAAAATAATAACAGAGGAGTTAGCACACAACACCAGTAGACTCTGCCACACTGATTTAGAGCAACGTGTGGTATTTATAATAACACTTCATGTCTACTTCTCTTGGTGGCCTAGAAACGAGCCATTATTTTTTATTTACTACTTGGTGGGTGTTTTTCTCTCTACATTTTGGAATACATTCTCAAAAAGGACACTTGACCATGTCTGATGGAGTTTTACTACCAGTCGTTTATTTTTAAAATTGGTAACTTTGTATAAAACAGTCCACAGCTTTTTAAAACAAGCCACTTTTTTAAATGTTCATGAGAATATAACTGTAATTCTTTTGTAAAACACTTCTCAGTTACTCACTGACCTTGTTAAATTTTCCAGTTCTAATAATAAGGAAACTGAAAAGTTCATAGAAAGTAAATAAGTGTTGGTACTAATTAGGACACATTAAAAGAGAGTGAGGAGAAGCCTATGTATATTTAAGGTTTTCAATTTTAGGGAACTAAACTTTTAAATTCCATCAGGTGAATCCATTACATGAATTATTTTAGCTTTGGAAATTTGATATTAGCCTCAATCCATTAATTCTGCTTATGGTTACTAGGGATTCTACTTCTCCATGCTGCAAATGGGTAGGAGTGGGGTATATCCCTTGCTCACTTACCACATCTATATTATCACAGAGAACGTAACCAGAACTGGGTGAAAATTTTCCCAAAAAATCAGTTAAAGTAGCATGTCTAGAGTTAAAAGAGAACATGGAGAATGATCTCTTCTTAGCCCTCATTATATGGATGAAGAAACTAGTGCCAGAGAGGAAATGACCTCCGGTGATCACGTGGGTAAGTTCCAAATCTCCTGATTCCCTATCTGGTGCCTTTTTCCTGAAATATGGCAGTGATGTAGTGTTTTGCAAGTTTTACCGCATTTGGATCATCTTCCCCACTCCTATGGCTGTTCCTTAAGCCCAGGCAAGTAGGAAATTTCTTGTACACAGTATCAAGGAAGAGAAGAAATTGCAGTCAAAAGTCTATTCCTGGTTTTGGCACAGTAAACCCTCGATTTTTCAGACCTCGATTTAAAGGACTTCAGATTTAATGGACAAAACTTCTGGTCCATATGTCATATATGAAAATTAACACCCTGTTAATTTCAAAATGCTTCCAAGATTTGCTTATCATTAAATTAACAGGTTATTTTTTTGTTATTAATTCACTGTTATTTTTTTTTAACAAATTTTAGCAAATAAGCCATATGTTGGAAAAAACACTGTAGTAATTTCACCTACACAAATAAATATTACATATCCACAACTATAGTCTACATATTTAAATCCAAGAGTCACCACTTGTAAACGTTTGGCAAATGACTGCACGTGATCACATGGCATCGCTTGGTGACTGGTTCTGTTGTCCCTGGCGTGACTTTTTGCAGCCGTTTTAATGCAGCCCCTGGCCGATGTTCCCATGAGCCCTGAGCCACGCCCAGCCATGTGCATTTGTTCACTCTCAGTGACTGGTGAATGCACACATTTGCTAGACCTATCTATATATAGAAAAGGCTAATATGCAAAGTGTCCCCTCGGGAGTTTGACCGGGAGACCGGGAGTTCAATCGCTTGCTATGATGTGCACTGACCACCAGGGGGTGGCACTGAATGAAGGAAGGCCCTGGCTGGCAGCCCTCAGCGGGGGAAGGAAGGCCCCAGCCAGCAGCTGGAAGGCCCCTATTGGCCCTGATCGCCGGCCAGGCCTAGGGACCCTACCTGTGCATGAATATTGTGCACTGGCCTCCAGTTTAGTATATATTTAAAATCACTGAAAACTTTTCTGTGAAAGTAAACTTTTCATTACACACATGTGTCTACATAAATAAAAACAGGTAAACTAATTTGTCATTTTTTTAACATACACATTCGATAAACCTACTTTATTATATAACGGACACCACCTCACCCAAATTAGTCCATTATGTCAAGGTTTTACTCTATTTCCTGGAATGAGATAAACGATGTGGAGCAATGCATAATGATGTAAGAGCAATTCCAGCCCTGGGCCAGATAAAGATGATCTGGGATGAGAAAGGAGAAGCTCAAAAGGCAGACGCAGAGAGCTTAGACATTGTTGCTTTCTGGAAAGTGGGCCTGTGACCTGCTTTTCTTTAGCCAAACACCCAGGGGAGAGGAGCCCACAGAGACCCTAGATCAAGCATGTCAAACTAACGGCTGAAGGCCTGCAGCCCACCAGCCGTGAGTTTGACATGCTGCCCTAGATATAGTTAGAAGGTTGAAGAGCAAAGTGGATCTGAGTCCTCAAGAGCGAGGGAGTTTCCAGCATCTTGGGCTTTCATGGCTGGGATGCAGAAGTGATGTTGGGCAAACAGGCCCCAAAAGGCTTTCCTTCCTACTCCTTAACACAGAACCAATAGAATTATCCTCTACACCTCAGACAGATGGACACACACAAGAGTGGGAGGGAGAGAAAAGGTCTGAGGTTGTGAAGGAGGAATTCATCAGTGACCTGCAGGTTTTTTTACTTCAAAATAAGATATGTGCAGTGTGCATAGGAATTTGTTCATAGTTTTTTTTTAAACTATAGTCCGGCCCTGCCTCACATCCCTGTAAGGCACTCTACATTTAGATCTTCTCCTGGAGAAAGGAGGGTGTAGGTGAAGGTGGGGGTTAGGAGACCACATTACATAGACAGATAAAATTTCCATCCATTTGGCAAAATGGGAAATAGAAATAAACATTAAGTTCAGTTACAACAAAATAAAGAAATTTCTTATACAAAAGAGTTTGTGGATGGGTTTTTGCCTGCAATAATAATAGTACTGCTTATATGACATGAATGTGGTTCCCCAAATGGCAAAATAGTTGCTTTTCTGAATTCAATTAAAAAATAATAATAATAATTTAATCCAATTAATTGGCATGCAAAGTAGCTTTAAATAACATTTTAGGAAACGTGGCAACTCCTCTTTTAAATGAAAAACTATTGTGAATTTATGTCTTAAAACATTTTAATGTAAAACTTGTGTTAGTATTACATTTGGATTTGAAGATTAACTCAGCCCCCATACATTCGCCTCTTACATCCTGTGTTATGAAGCTTCCAGAAACTCTACTGCAGCGGGAACCTTCTGACAAGACCTCCCAGCTTCCTTTGGAACACGCCACCAGCTTACCCTCAGCAGAGTGTATTATGCTTTTCTTATTTCAATCTAAATTTCCTTTTTACTTTTCAATCTTATTGTTATTTACACAGTTCAGATGTTCCTACATTTATTTCTGAAGTGCATGCAATTAACTTTCAGCCCACTCTTACGCATGCCCTTGAGGATTACCATAGCTATCCTCTCTTTCTCAAAAAGGCCCTGTGGGTCTAGTTTCCCTTCTGTGTGGGAGGTGTCAGGAAGCAGCATGCCCTAATGGTCAAAGCTGAAGCTTTGGAGTCCCTTCAGGCTCTATCGCCTTCTGGCTTTGTGTCTTTACGCAAGTCACCTATCCTCTCCATGCCTCAGTTTTCTCATTTGTAAAATGAAGGTAATGATAGTTCCTACCTCATCTAGTTGCATGAATTGAATGCAACTCATGTAAAGGACTTGGTGCAATTTCTGGCAAATGGTTAGTGTTCCAGAAATATGGACTCTTATTATAATGTGATCTGAAAAAAGGAATTTGCCACATCTGCCCCCTCCACTGCCCCTCAACGCACACACACTAATTTCCCCCTCACTTTGTGCTATTTTATTCCTCAATAAATGTTTGTTGAATGTGTTCTGAATGAACCATTTGCTTTTAGTTTAGTAAACTTTAATTAAACCCATACCACACGCCAGACTCCATGGTAGTGAGACAAGGAAAGGAATGAAATGCAGCCTCTGTTCTTCATCTTACAGTGTAGGAGAGACTTAGTTAATAACTTTGCATATGTGCACACTGAATGGGCAGGGGCACTGGGGACTCAGTGTTGGCTTCCTGGAGGAGGCAACCGCTGACTTGCATCCTGAACTCTGTGAGAATAGTGGCAGGTCCTTTCAGGCAGTGGGAAGAGCCTGAACATAGGAGGGGAAAGCATGAAGCCATGACATGTGAGGAAAAAACACCCCTGACATGTACAGGGATCAGAACAACAATGCACATGGAGCCGGCATACCTTAGGTCTAAATATTTAGAAGTGATAAATTAAGCTAGTAAACTGCTATAACTTTTATCCTCCTACCTTGGCAAATATAGCATCATAACATGCTGAACGTCTGTGTTATACATTGGAATTCTGGAACTTATTAGAATTCCAGGCTAGAAATGTGACAGTGAGGAGAGAGCCAGTCCTTATGCCATCGCTCAATTTCCACTTTTCTCACTCCTGGCTCCCTGGTCAGTCCGCCTTCCTCTCTTTGTAAGCAATGCTAACATTTGCCCCCTGGCCATCCCACCTCAGATCTGCCCAGAGTCATGGTCTATCCTTTAGGGCATAAACTCAGGGAAGAGTTCCATACAGGTACTGGAAGGGCTGTAGGCTATTTGTCCAGGGAATTTGGGAGATCAGACATCAGTAGCATGGTCCACAAGGAGGAAGCATGGACTCCAAGTGAGTTTTACCCCTTGGTCACATGGACAACTGACCAGTGCAGAAGATCAGGGAGCCCCAGACCAGAGCCCTCTAAAGAGCAGAGCTCAGAACAGATATGCTACAGGCCTGGATCCAAGGGTACTGAAGGGAAGCCACATGTCTCCATCATGAGAGCATAGTCTTTGTAGTCCATGGAGGCTGAAGTTGAATCTGTTGGGTTTATGGAAATATTTTGTGAAAAGAGATGTCATAATTACATTTCTGAAGTAAATTATTGGCTGTCATTTGGAGGGCAGGTTCAAGGTCAAGAGTCAAAATAAGACAGAGGTAGAAGGACCAGTTTTGGAGCAGTCCAGATGAAAGAGGAAGTTGAGTTCTGTGGAGATGAGTTGGGTCAATACATGTTTTGGAAGTAAACTTGATAGGAATTATTGTTTGGAGATGGTGATGGGAGTGTGAGGAATAGAAGACAAGGAGGGCAAGACAATGACCCCCATGTTTTGACTTAGTGGCTGTGTATTTGTTTTCTGTTGCTGTCCCAACAAATTACTGCAAAGTTAGCAGCTTAAAACAACACCCATTTATTATCTCAGAGCTCATCTCAGCTGGGTCCCCTGCTTAGAGTCTCGTAAGGCTGGGTTCTTTCCATTTGAGTTGCTGGCAGAGCCCTGTTCCCTTCTGGAAAATGTGGGGATGAATCTGCTTCCAAGTTCATTCAGGTTGAGGGTTAAATTCAGTTCCTTGAAGTTGTAGCACTGAGACCCCCATTCCTTGCTGGCTGTCAGCCAGGAGTTGGTCTTTGCTTCTAGAGGCTGCACGAATTCTTTCTCATGCTTTCCCTATGGACCTTCTCCAGCAACAGCAGGTAGAGTTCCTCACACTTCAGATCTCTCCAACTTCCCTTTTTTGTTGCATCTCTCTGCTGCATTTCTTTTCTGCTAACTTTTCTGTAACCAGAAGAAATAATTCTTTACTTTTAAGGACTCCTGGGATTAGATTGGGCTCGCCCAGGTAATTTAGGATAATCTCCCCATTACAAAATCCTTAATCTTAATCACATCTGCAAAGTCCATTTTGCCATTCTAACATCATATAGTCACAGGTTTCGTGGACCGTGGGGGGCTGAAGATTAGGGGGCGACATCTTTAATGGGGCCATTCTGCCTACCACAGGCTGTTAAAAAGCTCCCAGAATTATTTAGTCTAACTAATCTGATCATCCCACAGATGTCCCTTATCTAAGGCCAGTCAGGTGGTTGGTGGAAAAAGTTTGGGTAAAAATCTAGCCTTCCTGAATTCTGGTCTAGGCCATCCATGACCAGACTATCTAGTCCTCCCAACTCTACCTCCTTCAACCCCATCCAGATGCTCTCTACCAAATCCCTTTGTTTCTTTCATTGAATCTATGAGACCCTAGAATGTTATTAGTTTACTTATTTACTGGCTGTCTTCTATCACACATTTGTAAACTCTAAATAAGCTACAAGTTTAGGGATTTTGTCTCTTTTTTTTTTTTTTTCACCATTGACTCTCCAGTGCTACAATTAGTTTTTGGTACACAGTACACTTCAATAAATACTTGTTGAATGAATAAATGTCTGAATGATGATAATATTTCAACCGAGTATGTGAATCTTTAGAGAAAGTAGCAACATTACAGTCCAACATTTTTTCAGTCTTCATGTTGTTGTTACTTAAATCTAGGGCAGTTATCTTCTAATTCTTTTGGCAAACCCTCTTGATTTCAAATATGCTTTTGCAGCATACCCACTCAAATGATGATATCAACATCTAAATAGTTGAGATTCATTGTGGTTGGGTTTTCCTCAGACTATGTATTAAATTGTGTACGCAAAGAAGACCATTTTAACCTTTTAAAGTAATATATCTTCCATGAGTGTTACTGTTAAAATAAATCAGCAACAGTAAGGCATAATTTTGTTTCCTATGTAACATATTAATGACTGTTACTAAGCCAACTGGAGATTTGCATGTGTTTATACTTTAGATGGTGTTTTGTTATAAATTTTACCTCTACTTAAAACTTGTCATGTTGGGTTGAAAATAACTCAAGAGGCCATCTTGTCCACCCTCCCCCTTAAATTATAAATGTATGAAAACCATCCATAAAGTCAGCTGAGTAGGTATTTCTTAAATAGTCTCCAAAAAATAAGGTTCCTTACCAAAGTCCCAAGTTTCACAACTATGAAAGCAAGTATATTCTTTCTAAGGCTTACCCTTTTTTTGCATTGTTTTATAAGTTTCATTGACTTAATTATACTCTTGTATTTATTTCAGTCAACACAGTAACATCAAAATAATTTATGTCCTTCATTCTTCAGTCTTCCATTGTAGATGATAGCTATCAAGTTAGTTTATACTCATTGGGATTTTATTTTAAGGATTAACTACACAGTCTTCTAAGTTGTATCTTATTCATGGGACCTCAAAGTGAACACAATTTTTTAATGAAGTCCTAATCAATGATATTTGTAGTCATTGGATGCCTTATCCTCCCTGTATACTACATTCCTCAAGAATTACAGGCATTTCCTTTCTGATCTCTTACTTGTCTTGGGCTCTTCTGTGACTTATAAATTAAGGGTGGCCTGGCCAGTGGCTCAGTTGGTTAAGTGTCATCCCATACACCAAAAAGGTTGCAGGTTTGATTCCCCCGTTGGAACACACACAGGAGGCAACCCATTGATATTTCTCTCTTTCTCTCTCTCCCTTCCGCTCGCTCTCTCTAAATTCAATAAAAATATTCTCGGGTGAAGATCTAAAATAATTAAGGGTGCCACCTGAAATGAGTTCTGTGTGCATTTTTATAGGAATTAGTTTAAAATGAACTCCAGAAGCATTAAAACAATCAGCAAAGTCAGTTGAATATCTCCTTGAATAGCTGATCTCTGTGATTCATTTTTTTTCTTGCTTACAGCTCAACTTCTAAATCTAAAATTTTTAAATATAAGTTTTCTACCTTTGGCATTCAACCTGTTTCTGATGCCTTTTTAGTGAGTGTGTGCTTAGACTTGCAAACACATTTTATTACAGAAATGTATACAATTTCTTACAAAGTGAAATCTTATTATTGAGGAGCTACTAAGGGAGAGAAAGCATGGGTATTGACATGGAGTTCATTGGTGACATTCCCTGGAACCTTCATGGTCTTAATGAACTTTTACATGTTCTATTATCCCAAGAATAACATATCTTCCATGAGTCAATTTTTAGATTCAATTTTTTTTAAATTAGCTATTTTAAAAACAATTTCAGGCTTGTCTGGGACTGTAGTGCCTGGACACCATTCTCATTTCCTTTGTATAGCCTCAAGTTTCCTGTAGCTTTACATTGTGTTGATGTGAGCTGCTGCTATGTACTATTAATGACAGCACTGAAAAGCAAGCAATTCCAGGCTTGCCAGTAGTGAAATATAGTGAAGCATTATTCACTAATCAATCTTATTGTAACCTAGTTAAGGAATAACATGCAGAGGAAAAGGGTATCACAACATACATCTACAACCTGAAGGCCTATCACTATTTCTGAAGTTACTGCTATCCTTTTAGATGTCCCCTTAGTGTGAATCACAACCACAATATAAACAGATAAATGTTGATTTATTCTTACTTTTTACATATCATTCAGACTATATCATATTTCACAATGTTTTAAAATGTGAAATTATTGTGACTTCTTTAGAACTTGTGTTGATTCTTTGAGTGACAAGATGCAATGGCTTTCATTATATAATAGCAGAGCATTGTTTGACCAAAAATATAAGAAAACCTGTGGATCAAAAGAAATTTGCATTTACTATGTAAATATTCTGGATTACCTATACTTCACTTCAATAGAAGTTTCTCATTGAACAGACATACAAATGTGTATATTAATTCTTTCCCCAACTGCCTACATTTTTCATTTTATGAAGTTAGGGAAGCTTTTCCTACATCCTATATAATAAAAGCCTAATATGCTAAGTGCTCGGTTGTCCCGTGAGCCATTCAACCAATCAAAGCATAATATGCTAATAATATGCTAAGGCCACTCAACCACTCGCTGTGATGTGCACTGAACACCAGGGGGAAGATTTCTGACCGGTAGTTTAGCTTGCTGCTGGGGTCAGGTCGATCGGGATTGAGTGCGATGGGCCAGACACACCCTGGAGCCCTCTTGCGGTCCCTTCACAGCTGGTTAACCTCCCGTTGTTCCTCCCCAGCCCTGATTATGCATTGATGGGGTCCCTCAGCCTGGCCTGCACCCTCTCGCAATCCAGGACCCCTTGGGGGATGTCAGAGAGCCAGTTTAGGCCTGACAGCAGAACGACCCGTTGCTATGACATGCACTAATCACCAGGGGGCAGATGCTCAATGCAGGAGCTACCCTCTGGTGGTCAGTGCGCTCCCACGGGGAGTGCAGCTCAGCCAGAATCTGGGCTCACAGCTGGTGAGCACAGTGGCGGTGGCAGGAACCTCTCCCGCCTCCGCAGCAGCAGCACTGGGGATGTCCTACTGATGGGGGAAGTAGGCCTAAGCTATCAGTCAGACATCCCCCAAGGGCTCCTGGACTGCGAGAGGGCGCAGGCTGGGCTGAGGGGACCGCCCCCCCCCCCGAGTGCACTAATTTTGTGCACCGGACCTCTAGTTTTATATATTTTTGAACAGTTACTACTTGGAAATGTTGCTTTTGTTCAATATTTACAGCTCCTCACAATTTATGCCAAGACTGACTTTCTTTTTATGCATCTTCAGGGCTGTGTGCCCAGATCTGGAGTGGTGCTTGTTATCAAAAATATCCCTTAGGGATAGCTAATATATGGTTTCTTTGTAAACAATATTATCCCTTCAAAACCAGGTTCTTTTTCATTGGCTAGATAAAATATAACAAGGAAATGCATATGCTTTCTTTTTGCACCCACAATGGGCTAGTTTCTTTAATGCATAATAAATCACAGTCCCTAACCTCCCTAGAATGTGTGTAAGGAGACAAGATGGATAAGCATATTATAGACACAGAAACACATCATAAAAACTGCCATGAACTACAGTTTAGCATATTACCAGTTATATATCACTGTTTCTCATTGCTATACTTTTTTCTATACTTAATGCCATTCTCATACCCCAATGCTTTATTAGAGAATCTGGAGTAAATTAGATTAGATACAAAAAGCTATTGAAATCAGGGGAATTGGGCAAATAGAGCAAAATATTTTTACCCTGCCAGCAAAAACAAACAAACTGGGACAATATACCTCTTTCTGAATTAATTCATACTCCAGTGTGTTTTCAAACACTTTAAAACATAAGGTAATTAAATTATTATTAAAGCCAAAATACCTGTATAGTTATAGAAATCATTTTCTGAGGAAGACAAATGTGTTGCTATGCATTGTATAAAAAAGAGAAATAATTATTTTAAGTAATTGCATTAATATAAATGACTTGAAAGAGAAAAGCCTGCCTCTTGCACTCTTATGCAATTCTGAAAATTTTCACATGAAAACCAACTGCTTTAACAACAGAAAGGCCTAAAGAGAGAAGAGCTGGAACTGGATCTTGGGAAATAGGTGTTAACTGAGTTGTATCTTCTGGTAATTGCTGATAGCTGTGGATGTTCAGGAGATGGGAGAATGAGAATGATATGACTCACCTGGTCAATTGAGTCCTGTAACCTTCAGTACCTGGTCTGTGAGCCCTTCCCATCTAAATTGGAACATCTTTCTATCCTTCTTAAGGCATTTAGCTGGCCTTATATCCCAGAATTCATAAAGCCAAAAACCTAACGGACACAATCCAGACTAGCAACAACATTATGGATGGATAAAAAGGAACACAGATTGTGAAGTCTCAACGAACCTATGACTATTAGTGTACCTCTCTTGTATGAATGTTGGGATTATTGGCTTGTGTTCTGCCATGGTTTTCCATTGGAGACATCGAGGGTCTAGCTTCACCCATCAGAGTCAGGAGTGGATCTCACCTAGAAGATAAGATATTCTTCCTGTCCATCCTCAGGGAGAGATGGATCTCCAAATAGGACACCTGGTATCAGAAGGAGAACATCAGGTTAATGAGGGAAGTCAGACTTTGGGGAATTTAGGAATCTATGACTGTGTTTCTACTACAAGTAATCCCCTACTTTTAATAATTATGGCTCCTTGGTTCCTGGAGTAAAAATAGAGATTTTCCTGGGTTTAAGACTCAGATTTTGTTGACTTAATTATACCTTTGTGCATTCTAGGAGCAGACCACGAATGTGTCAAAAACACTTTTAAAGGGTTTCTTTTATCTCTCTCACTCTTCTGGCTTCTCTCTCTCTCTCTCTCTCTCTCTCTCTCTCTCTCTCATACACACACACACATTCAAGCACTCATGTGTGGGTAATATAAACCCTTCACTCATTTTAGCATTTTCCAGTTTTCTCTCAGACCTTTACTCCCACATCATATAGTAAGCAGCAAGAATGTTATCAGCACAGATAACAACTCTCTATTTACCCACCAATTTGGCCTCCGAGATCATATCTTTTTTCTAGTGAGCTTTCAGAATCCCATTACAGAAAATATATGTAATTCATCATCGAAAATATTTCCAGATAAATCTGCATCTGAATATGTTTATACTAAAGTTATCTTATGGATTCCACATGAGTAGATCAGATGAGTATCAAATTTACATTTATCTTACCTGCCAACTAGACAACATGTGAAGGTAGACATTCTTTTTAAAAAAATATATATTTTATTGATTTTTTACAGAGAGGAAGGGAGAGGAATAGAGAGTTAGAAACTTCGATGAGAGAGCACACCTCCCACTGGGGATGTGCCTGCAACCAAGGTATATGCCCTTGACCGGAATCGAACCTGGGACCCCTCAGTCTGCAGGCCGACACTCTATCCACTCAGCCAAACCGGCCAGGGCAAAGGTAGACATTCTAAGAAGGGAGTGCAGCTTATCACGACTAGAAAGATGAGCACAGACAGTGTTTCCACAGTGACGTTGTTACAGTGCTGGATCTGAAGAACATAAGGGAGAAACCAATTCAGGTCTTTCTGCTTGAGCTGCAGGCCATCAGAGCTCCTCTGATTACAGTAGAAGCCCACTCTCAGCACCGCCCAGTGTGGGAAGATGTCAACCACTGGGTCAGTGGGACTAGAAGCTTGGCAAGAGACCCAAGCAAGACGTCCTTTTCTTCCTAGGGTCTCACGCGCAGGGGAGTGGCAGCACACCTCTCTGCCAGGAAAGAAAGTCAGTGTTACACATTATAGAATCTAGAGTCCGGCACTCTCTGTGTTTATTTCTTCTTCTCATTCCTTAGCCAGTGGTTAGTTCTGAACCAAACCTGAATAACAGGACCGAATGCCTAGTGAGATGCTTCATAAGCATTCGGAGTTCTCTGCACCACCATAGTTCATTTTCTGTAAAGTCTGTGATTGAATTCTGTTATGAGTGAAATTGTGTCTCTTCATCAAAAAAGAAAAACATATGCTGGTAACTTCATTACCTCAGAGCGTGACCTTATTTAGAGCTGGGGGTCTTTACAGAGGTAACCAATTAAAAGAGGTTCTTAGGGTGGGTCCTAATCCAATAAGACTGATGTCATTATAAAAGGGGACATTTGGACACAGAAACAGACTTGCAGGGAGGAAAGGTGATATAAAGAAACATAGGGAGAGGGTGGCCATCTGCAAGCCAAGGAGAGAGGCCTGAAGAGCTCTGCCTCTGAGCCTTCAGAAGGAACTAATCTTCCTGACACCTTAATTATGAACGTGTACCTCCGGAACTGTGAGACAATACATTCATGTTGTTTAAGCCACCCAGGTTATGGTGCGTTGCTACAGCAGCCCTAGGAAACTAATACAGATTCCATTTAAGTTTTACCTCTATAGCCACACAGAGGAGAAATTTATGATTGTAATCACTTGTCTACTTCCATAGAAATCAGGAACATCTCCTGGGTCTCCAAATGCACAAAAGTCCACAAGGGACTATTTCCTTCTCCTTATGTATAAGGTGAAATTGTGTATAGAGTACTGCGGTGGGGCTGCAAATCGGATCCCTTGTTTGTCTTGAATGGGCAGATGCTGAGGGGTCCTGGATTTATCTCTTGTTACTTTCATTTTCTAGGACGTATATTCAGGAATTATTTAATGTCTCAGAATCTTAGTCTTCCTTCCTAGAAGAGGGTTAACGTTTGCTCTTCTAGGTATTCTTTTGGTTTCAGTTAGTGAGTGTAGCAGGCCTAGCATATATTGGGTGTTCCATGCATGTCAGTTCTGTTTCCCTTCTGTTCCACTCTCCCTCTGACCAAATTAAGTAAATACTCGAAATGTAAATTCATCCCTGTGACTCAAACCCCTCACCAGTATCTGAGGGTAATAATAGAACCTGCTTCAATTTTGCAGGAAGGTTGTATGAATGAATGAGTGATTACATATAAAGCATATACTAGTGTATAGCATTGGCCTGGGAACATTGGAGTACCCAGTAATTCTTGGCCATTTATACAATCACCACAGAATTATTAGCATCTCTGGGGAACAACAGCTACCGTTTAATGACATAACCATTCATGTAAAAACACAAGTGTCATCAGGCAATATCTAAGAAATTAAATAAATTAACGATTCTTTTTCTAAATGGTTTTAGTTTTTACCTGTTCATTCAGCTAACCTTTATTTTTCTGGGTTAGTGACTGAACCCAGAACGTGATATCTATTCACTATAAATAAGGGATCCAATACCCCACTGTGGAGGCTTCACAAATCCCTCTATGCAGTTTCACCTTAGAGAAGTGGATTGCGCTTATGATCAAAATTTTTCCTCAGTTTGGAACCAACTTGGCTCCAGAGATAAAGTACCAGTAAAGTGCCCAAAACAAGATCCTCGAAATTAGATCTCAATTTAGATTTCAGGTAATTTTAGAGATTAAATAAATGTAAACAACATTTGTCAAGTGTCAAAAACTTCCAGGTAAAATATTGTTCTTCCTGATTCAATTCTATTAAATGGTATGGCTCAGATATGTTCACATAATTATACTAATTTCTATAATAAAATTGAAATGGAAAAGATTTAAAAAATAAGCAATTTTGAATAAAGAAGAAATGAGTGGCAAAAACTTCCATAGCTTTAATCTCTGATATTACTGCATATACCAAGTTACATGGCTTTGAAGAGTTACGCAGAAAAACTTCTCAATTTTGTTTCAAATAATCCAAATACTAACCAGAGCTATTAGATAATTAAGTCGTTTCTTCATTTTGTGTTTATATTTAGCTTACATTTACGCAGGCATCCGTACAGTAGGCAATCTTTTCCTACGTAAAGCAAAGAATGCTGCCCACACAATCATGAATGAGCATCATTGCCAAGGGCTGAAAATCCCTCATGGGCAGTGTTATTTAGGCGGTTCTGTCACCATGGGGACGTCAGAATGGAGAACAGTGGGCATCTTGTAAGATTCTCACGTGAGGGAAGGAACCTTGCCAACGCCTCTGCAAAGGAAAACATTTAGCATTCTACTTGCACAGGTCAATCGTGGACACAACAGAGTTTTATTCTTTTTTAAAGTCTGAAGGCAGCTTCTGTGTTTGAGATCTTCCATACATCACTCAGTAACTTCAACATAAACTCTGCTTCCTCGTGGAAACTTCTCCTCAGGTTACAAAGTACACGAAAACAAGAGGGAGGGTGCCAGGGGGGAAATTCCACTCTATAGTTGGTTCACTTGTATAACTTCAACAACAGTGACATTGATCAGATTTATTCCTATGGGAAAGTTACAAGAGATGGAATTATTGCCCAGCGGTATAAACTGACTTCCACATCTCTATTTTGGGAATAAATACTCTTTAAGAAATCCTTGAGGTGAATGATTAACACACATGGGTTGCCAAACAACAAGACAAGATTTTCAGACCTGGGCTGGGGAACTTCCCATCTACTGGCTCAGAATAAGAGGGCACCATCCCATCCAAGTCCCACAGCATGTAGTTCCGCCCCCCTCCCCCTGCCCCCAACCCGGAGCTCCAGAAAGAACTTCTTTCAGAGAGAAAGGGAGAGGGAGAGAGATAAAAAATATCAAGGATGAGAGAGAATCATTGATCGGCTGCCTCCTTCACACCCCCTATTGGGGATTGAGCCCACAACCCAGGCATGTGCCCTGACTGGGAATCGAACCATGACCTCCTGGTTCATAAGTCAATGCTCAACTACTGAGCCACACCGGCCGGGCTGTCTCTGATTTTTAAAAGGGCAATTTAATTTCAGCTAACAAACCATTTTCCAACATGTTTAACCAAAAGGAGGGCAAGTTGGATATAAAATTCTGGAAAAATCACATCTCATATAATTTTAGTATATGACCTTTCTTATGAAGTATTTTAACAAAATTTAGTTTTGCAAAAGAACATAAGTTGAGAAACAACGTGGGAATGACTAGCTGAGCCTAGAAAAACTGTAATCAGATACAATGATGCCAATTTAAAAATTATTTAAAATAAACCTAAATCAATTTAGAGGACCTCCTGACAGACTTTATGTGTTAGATGTAATAATGTGCATCCTTCTCATGGCATGAGGGAGGGCAGGCTTCACACTGCAGGCTTTGGAGACAGACAGCTGGGGTTTGACACTCAGTTCTGTCAAATCACACACTCTTGGGGAACATATTTAACCTCTCAGAAACCATTAGTTTTTTATCTCTAAATTATGGGGGAGCAAAAGCCTCTCCCACCTGGGATTGAGAATATTAAATGAGATGCTGATTATAAATGACAGAACAGTGCCTGGTGTATAGGAGGTGCTAAGTAAATATTGGCTACTTTTATTATTCAAAAATATAGGAAACAAGTCTACTAAGAATGTCACTGATTACCTAATAGAAACATGAAATGTAACTACACTTGGGAGACTACTTATATCTAGCCAGTGATGCTGTGTGCACTCGGGATTCAGCAAATCTAGACCCATCTGCAGGATAACAGGCAAGCCATTTAAGGTTGAGTGAAGGACTAACAAAAATCCCATGAAAAGACACATCCTAGTGGCAGGTAATAACTCAAGAACACAGGGCAGATTTGGGAGAGGGAGAAGAGATTGTGAGAATCACACCAAGTTTGCCACTCAGATACTGGCCTAGTCCTAAAGAGTCCTTGACAAGAGTCTTTTCATTGCATTGTGTGGCAGTAAAGGGACAAATATCACTCCCCCCCGCCCCACCAAACAAACAAACAAAAAATCAGGGAGGAATTTACTTAAATTTGCTTGGAATGTTAAGAGTGCAAAGTGGCCGCCCTGGTGTAGCAGCATTGGTAGTGATGGAAAACACCACCAGGAGCTCTAGAAGATAAAGCCAGCCTTGCAGAGAAGTCAGTATCCTGAACATTAATAGCTTCAGGACAGACATTGCAGAAAGCTGTAGTGTGGGCATGATCAGTGGGCACCAGTGAGGGAGCCTTCTAAGGGCTTCTGCACCATAATTAATGTAGTTGGTGGCAGCAGCAGCAAAGGATATCTCTATAGGGACTCAGAGCAGACGAGAAAGAACTAATGGCAATCATGTGGCAAAAAAGAGGAACAACTAGCTGGGCACAGCTGAAGCCACCCTGGCAATTCAGGATTCTCTGTACTGATGGCTATAATGAACCCTAGAAGAGGTACTCGCCCATCCAAGCAAATATCTCTGGTCCAATCTGATGCTCATCCAGCAGAACCTTTGGATGTCTGTTCCCACTAGGATCACCCACCTTACACAGCTTGAAAGGAGTCCCAATTGTAAACATTTACAAAAAGTAAATACTTCTAATTTCAAAGTGTCCTATAATACTACTAGAGGCCCAGTGCACGAATTCGTGCACCAGTGGGGTCTCTCGGCCTGGCCTGCGGGATCGGGCTGAAACTGGCTCTCTGACATCCCCTGAGGGGTCCCAGATTGCGAGAGGGCACAGGCCAGGCCGAGGGATCCCACCAGTGCATGATTGGGGCCAGTGAGGGACCGCAAGAGGGCTCCAGGGTGGGTCAGTCCAAATCGGCTGGACCCCAGCAGCAAACTAACTTACTGGTCCGAATGTCTGCCCCCTGGTGGTCAGAGCACATCATAGCGAGCAGTTGAGCAGCCTTAGCGTATCATTAGCATATTAAGCTTTGATTGGTTGAACGGACGACCGGACACTTACCATATTAGGCTTTTATTATATAGGATAGTAGAAATTTTCACTTAGAGCTACAAGTTTGCAATCCTTTCCTGAATGGGCCATGATCTTCCTGTGAAAAGAATAAAAACATATATTTTGGCCTGTATTCTGTAGGTGGAAATACATCCACAAAAAATAAGTAAAGACATAAATATGAATAAATAATAATAAAATAAATAAATAAATATAAAGTGAGTGGCTTGATCAGAGTCACTAAATTAAACAGTCTGACATCCAGAATGGAATTACAAAAATGCTTTTTGCTTAAATACATAGTTAATATTAATATTTTATGACTTGATTTAATGTAGGCTTTGAATGTATAACATGGTCCAAAACCTTGAAAAGTTTTATTAATTTATTCATTTCTTTTTCTTCTTTTTTAAAATTTTCATCCCCTCTTCCCTTCTCCCCTTTGGCAATATTAGCTTGTTCTCTGTATCTATGCAGAGTTTTATTTAAACAAACTTGAAGCTTAGGAATGTTCCTTTCTTTTCTCTCCTTCTTAGTTAATGTTATGAATCCTACTGTTTTTCTGTTTCACTGCCCCCTTGTCAGAGTCATCTGGTATTCATCTTGATTGGCCCAGCCCCAGCTCCCATGTTCATCACTTTGGGCATGGCTATTTTAACAATATACTATTGGTGAAATTCCCTACATGACCTTCCCTCCCAGCTCTTCTTTTATAGTGTGATCTCCACCAGAACAGGACTCTTGTTCTCTGCTTTATCCCCAAGAGTTGGATCAGAAGCATGGGCTGCTTTTGTTTCAAACAGTATTTCAAGGATATTTGTGTAGCAAATAGTCTTTGAAGACAAAGATGGTGCCTCCCTCAAGGAAAGGGTAAACAGGCTTGTTGTTGCCCATTATAAAAGACTTGGGTTCTCTAAGATCAGGGTTCCTCTTCTGGAACTCAATCCACTGCACATTCCGGTATCACCTGGCTCTCTTCATATCACTCTGTAGAAATAGGCATTTGTAGAAGCAGGGCACATGCTGATCCTCTAGCTCAGTGGTTCTCAACCTTCCTAATGCCACGACCCTTTAATACAGTTCCTCATGTTGTGGTGACCCCCAACCATAAAATTATTTTCGTTGCTACTTCATAACTGTAATTTTGCTACTGTTATGAATCATAATGTAAATATCTGATATGCAAGACGAATTTTTATTGTTACAAATTGAACATAATTAAAGCATAGTGATTAATCACAAAAACAATATGTAATTATATATGTGTTTTCTGATGGTCTTAGGCGACCCCTGTGAAAGGGTCGTTCGACCCCCAAAGGGTCGCGACCCACAGGTTGGCAACCCACAGGTTGAGAACCGCTGCTCTAGCTACTTCTACTGCTGTTAGCAATCGGGCTGTTCTTGGTTTCTGACTCTGGAGACTCATGTCTTTTGTCAGCATTCATGAAACTGTGTAGGGCCTACTGTAAGCTAACTTGCTATCATGCAAGTACAGAGCATCTCAAACCCTTCACAATCCTTGATAATGTTCACTGTCATTACCATTAAAGAAAGCAAATTAAAACACAGCGAGATACCACTACATATGTATTAGAATGGATAAAATTTTAAAAAATGCTTGCACCCTGGCTGGGTAGCTCAGTTGGTTGGAGCATCGTCCTGTGTGCTGAAAGGCTTTGGGTTTGATTCCCGGTCAGGGTACATACCGAGGTTGTGGCTTTGATCCCTAGTCGGGGTGCGTATGGGAAGCAACTGATCAATGTTTCTCTCTCACATCAATGTTTCTATCTCTCCCCCCCCCCCTTAGTCTCTCTCTAAAACCAGTAGCATGTCCTCTGGTGAGGATTGAAAAATATTTGCAAGGATGCAGAGCCACCAGAATTAGTGGGAATGCAGAAATGGAACAACCACTTTGGAAAAACAGTTTTCAGTTTCTTATAAAGTTAAAAATATACTTATATGTGACCCAGCAATCCCACTCATAGGCACTTAGTGTAAAGAAATCAAGTATCAGGGTCATACAAAAACCTGTACACAAAAGTTTATAGCTTCTCTGTAATTACCCAAATTGTGAATAGCCTACATGTTTCAATGATTTCAATAAGTAAATGAATTATGGTACAAACATAAAATGAAATGCTATATGGCAATACAAGGGAGTGAACTTTAGAAACATAGAACAACTTGGATAGATCTCAAAGGCATTATCTGAGTGAAAGAAGGAAGTCTCAAAAGATTGCACGCTCACGCTGGTTGGTGTCTCTCAGTGGTTAGAACATCGGCCTGCGCACCAAAGGGTCATGGATTCTTGGTCAAGGGCATGTACCTGGATTGCGGGTTCATTCTCTGCTCTGGTTCCAGGCACATGCAGAAGGCACCCAATCAATGAGTCTCTCTCAACATTAATGTTTTTGTCTCTCTCCCCTCCCTTTTACTCTCTCTTAAAATAAATGGAAAAAATTTCCTCAGGTGAGAATTACAAAAAAAGGTTGCACACTGTATTAATCCATTTACATGACATTCTCCAAAAGACAAAATGACATAAGTGGAGAACAGATCAGTGATAGCCAAAGCTAAGGATATGAGGGAAAAAAGTGGGTGACATGAGGGAGTTTTTTGGGGGGTGATGAAACTGTTCTGTATTCTGATTGTGGTAGTGATTGAATGAATCTATACACATGCTAATATTCATACATAGCATAAAAGAGTCAGTTTTACCATGTACTATTTTTTAAATGAAATTTAAATTTTCACTAAAATGCTTACCAGTGTAATTCTACCTGTCATTTTGTAAGTTTCTAAACAATGCACAATATTTTGTGAAATAATTAACATAGTAAAATGCACAGATCTTAACTGTATAAGTTAACAAGTTTGACAAACATAGCAGATATATGTTTTGACATACAAGTCTAGATATTTATTTTGAGAAACAAAGCATTTTATTGTCATTTTCTCATCATGAATGCTATTATGGCATGTGTCAGTGATGCTATGATATTACATTTTCTTATTTTATCTGTTTATTTGTCCTACATACTCTGCATTTACTCAGGAGTGAAAGGCAATAGCAAAACAGTCTCATCTAAATGAAATAAAAAAGGTAGTATTTTTTATTCATTCATAATAAAACCCCAGATTTTTATTATTTTAATACTACAAGTATATCCACATTATATTAATTTATAGAAAATTTTGCACTAAAACTTTATAAGCTCAATGTTCAGCATAGAGATTGTAAAGCCAGCTATAACTAAGTGTAATGAAATGTAGTAAAAAGACTTTTTTATATAAATATATGGCTAAAAATAAATTCCTCAAACATATTTCATCTTTCAAATATATTGACAAAACATTGTTTCTTTTAGCCAACACAATTATAAAAACGTACAAAAGTTTTATGACCAATAACTTACAGCATGATAATATCTAAAGAATGACAAAAAACATCTAACTCAATGGCCAAGAGAATCATAAATAAACTTTGGAGCTTATTTTAGCCAGAGTCAAATGAATTTGCAGTCAGAAAAAGGATAATCAAATAGCTTAAAAAGAACATAAATGGTAAGTAATAAATTGTATTCAAAGCCAATGAGAACTAAATAGGAGCCAGTGCAAATAAGCACAACTATTTTACAATTCTTTCACATTTTAACCCTGAAGAAATCTAGAGACAGGACCCAACCTGTTCTTTAACCAATCCAGCAAGTAAAAACTATGCTTGATACTGGAAAGAGAAACTCTAACCCCAGCCATTCTAACTTTGAGAATGAAGGTGATCCTTTCATAACAGGCAAGGCATCTCAATGGTTTAACACTTCCTAGTATGTAATTTAGCACTTTCTCAAATCTAGTGCTAACCTGAGCAGTTAACCTATTGGCCTATTTGCTCCTTCTTTTCAGATTCAAAATTGGGCTTAAAAATAATGAGTGTCTCAGGAAAAATAAAACAAAATTGGGTAGTTTGATTGAATGAACCTCTCATATAGAATCAACTATATGGTACACTAAGTTAATCTAAGCAGTAGTATATTTAAAACAAATTACAGCTCTAGCCCGTTTGGCTCAGTAGTTAGAGCATCGGCCTATGGACTGAAGGGTTTCGGGTTATATTCGGGTCAAGGGTACGTACCTTGGTTGCAGGCTCAATCCCTGGCCCTAGATGGGGGCATGTGCGGGAGGTAACCAGTCGATGTGTCTCTCTGGCATAGATGTTTTCTCTCTCTGTCTCTTCCTCTCCTTTCCATTCTCTCTGAAAAATCAATGGAAAAAATATCCTCAGGGGAGGATTAACAACAACAACAGAAAAGAATTAGAAAAAAATAATTACGAATTACATATGTATTCGGTTGTTCTTGTTATAACCTCAATCCCTCGTTACAAAAAATCGGTCCCATTGGTACTGAAGCAGGGATGGCTAAAAGAAGAGTCTTTGTTCTCTTCCTGTCCTGACCCTCTTCTTTTTCAACCATCCTGATTTTATGACAAATGTTAATCATCTTCTGGGGACTGTATTGTTTAATTTATCATACTTTATCCGGACTTTCCTCTTAATGGCAGAGCAGTATCAGGCTCTCTGATGGCAAATAATCAAGTATCAAGCTTCAGATTCCCTCTTCACTATCTGTCTGAAACTTAAAAATCTCTGTACTTCAGTTTACTTGTCTGTAAAATGGAGATAATGATATCTGCCTTATAGACTTATTGTGAAGATTAAATGAGTTGGTATGTATAGGTTATAATAGAGCCCAATACATACAGCATGGGCACTACATAAATTTTATCTCTTTACCAAGTTCTAAACCACATAAAGCCTATTGATAACCAGAAGTCTGGAGAGCAGGGGCCCATGGAGGAAAACATGTAAAGGAATAAAGGAAAGGGGGTATGGATAGAACTCCATGGCTCGTGTTAACTCCTGTGGGTTTCTTTTCTGTGAAGAGTTTCTTCTGTGGGTGGAAAGATGTCTCTGAGCTCTCTTACTTGAACAACAGAAGAGGATCTTACTCAGTTTTGTGTCCTTAGCGCCTAAAATAGGGCTGAATACATAGAATAGAGGTTCAGTAGCTGCTTCTTGAATGAAAGTTACTGACTTTATGAGTGAGATACTGGCTATGGGAATAATTTTGCAGTTCTTAGGCCTAACTCTAATTCATCTCTCTCATCTGGGGAATATTAAACTCAATAGACAAGATCAAACTGAAAGTTTGGAGAACAATTTTTGAACAGTTTTGGGGGGGCAGGAGCCTGTAAGTAGAGGTATAATTCTAACAAATTGACCAAATGAGAATGTCGCAAGAAGCAATCAACACAGGACCCAGCTTGAGAGGCTGTTGACATTCTGTGTAATTACTGCAAGTGCACCCTGGGTAGTCCACGTTATTGTAAACTGCATTTCCTACACTGTGTGGCATTAAATTAAAAGGGGGAAAAAAGCAATGAAGTTATAGCCATTAGCAGAGCTGAACTGGAACTCCTAGAAAATGTCAAGGAGATCTTAATTGTACTTTATATAATGGTCTCCTAGGCTAATAAGATATGATCTAAAACCATTAGGTATGAGAAGGTAAACATTTTAAGAGCACTTTTTTTGCCAAAAGGCTCTTCATCTCTATTTGACAGCTCTCATTCGGCCTTGAGGTAAAGCACTGCAGTGTTCTGAAATAACAGATATTGTTTGTGACAGAGGGAATGAGGCCCTGTGGTGTAGGAGAGTATTCAAAGATAAAGTATAAGCAGCAAAGATGTCTATAAATTTGATGCTTAAGTCACACATCACATTCCCCACCTCCTACCCTGGCAGAGGGGGTGGGCAGGTATGTTCTAAAAGTTATTCCCCTGTCACGTAGCATGCAATTCCAAATACTGGGAAACACCCATTATTCTGACAAGCTTCAGAACACATAAATCTATTTAGCTTTATAAATGACTGAAATTCATTCTCTCAAGGTCGGAATCTCGCCAACAGAGAGCCATATATTTATGTCTTGTTTTTTCAATGAGCTTCTGAGCTAAGACAGTAGATCCTTGAATCCCTGTACCTTAGAAATTTTACAGTTTCTCTTCTCAATTATTGATGGAAATCATCAGAAATCAAACATACGTATAGGTCAATGTTACTCTGTCCCAATGAGCTGCAAAGCCGAGTTTTCTATTTCTGGTTTAAGTACATTTTTTACCTTGATTCTTATTTTATTTAATGTTAAAATAACATGAAGAAATGTCTACTACTCAGTTAGACGTGTGTCTAAGTGAGGGGCAGAGTCCTTTTTGCTTTCTTAACCACTCCGTTAACAAAAGGGAAGAAAAGTACCAAAAATTAATATGTGTGAATTTTACAAGTGTGTTGTATTAAAATTCAGTAATTGAAAATGCAATTACCAAGGCAGAACTTTGCTTGAATAACCCCTGCAGTTAGAATCGGGTGAATAGCTACAATTTGGTTCTGTTGATAAACACAGCTTAGAAATCATTGTTGGGACATGTGGGCTTTGGTTCCAGTTTGTCTCAATCTTGTGTGTATTTTGGCAAGCAACCTAATGCTTCTTTATATCTCTGTTTCTCTGTTTGTATGGGGGAGAGCACTAACATGAAATGAAATTTGTATAGTGCTTTGGGACACCTGCACACATTGTACTGTTTTGAGCAGATATTGAGATGGAATTTGTTTAATCTACTGCAAAATCAGAATAATACTTTGCTTAATGCTGGTTGGGTTGTGTTTACTAAACTGTGTTTGTTTCATTAAACATTAGCTCTGCAGGATTAGATGTTACAAGAAATGGGCCTACTTTTGTCAATAAATTTATGAAACCCTAAGGTAAACAAAGTTAAACAAAGACCTTTGCTATGGGAATTCTCAAAGGCTTTAATATGTTAATGAGCATTAAGAATCTCCTGAATAGGTATGGTGTATGGTGTTTCCCAAACTTGTTTAACAATAGCATTTTTTTTTAACTTTTGCTTTGGGTGATAGGAAAGCTTTTGTGAAATGCTTGGCAGAAGAATAAGCACCATTAATAAGGGCTGTCCAAAATCTTAAAGAGGAAGCACAGTGTTGAACAGCATCTCTGTTCTTTTAATATTACTAGTATAATAGAAGCTGCCTCAGTTGACCTGCAGGTAACTCACAGAGCAGCTATTTATGCATCACTCTGTAAAACATACTGATTGAATCATACTGAATTTATGGTTTTGTAGGTAAAAAAAATGATGGAACACTAGCTATTTCATATACTGTCACCTAATATCAATGGTCCTCGTAGATTGAACCCTTGACACTAGGGGGCTAAATATAGTAAGCCTAGAAACTTCCACTCCCATCAGTTGACTTATATATTAACCAGGATCAGTTGTGTTGTTCCCAAACATTTTATGACAGTTGTGCTTGTTCTTATAATCACATAATTTAATTAGATATTATGTAAACTCATAGACTATAAATATGAGTATGAAAAGAAAGTTGTTGATTCTATGAAAACTAGATTGAATGCTTTGTTAAGACTCATTATGGTGATATTTAAAAATTGCTGTTATGTGAGGTCCATACTTAAAAGATTGAGATATTCTGAGAGATTGTGGGGAGAGGGTCTTAAAATTGTGGAAGTCTGTACTCTGCATTCTAAGTGATTTTTATTTCAAGGTGATATGTTATGGTGTGGTTTATGGGAAGAATCAGAATTCCTATCAGAAGACCTATACTCAAAGAAATTTTGATTCTATGTCAAAAGCTTGATAAATATAGAGGGATTATATCCAAATATCTTAACAATCAGTATGGTTTTGACACTGACCAATCAGAACAAATGCCTGTCCCACCAGAAAAGGCACTCAAACTTCAACAATTGTACAGCCATGCCAGTGCATAGTGGCCGAATGTCAGTTCTGCTTACAAATGGTATAACATTTTGATAGTTTAGATCATTTTAAAACAATTTCTTACTTTAGAGAAATGTTTTGATTATCTGGATAAATGCTATTTCTAATCACCTCAGAAGAAGATGGAATTACTACTACTATCAACTGTGAGGACCTAGTATAATACAATTTGCAAGGTACTTTTCACATTGTCATCCCCTTTAATGATCAGAAACTGAAGAAATTTAGCCCTTGCAATCAAATATCCTAGAAGCCCCTTTGAAGAAACCACAGAAACAGGTGGGGTTATAGAGAACAGAATTTAATTGCATAAATAGTGTCCTTGTTAATCAATCATTTGGTGTAAGCAAAAGGTCACAAAGAAGAAGAAAGAAAAAAAGTATTTGGAAACTGGATTCCAGGTTTGGTCTGAACAATCAGAATATTTGCTGCTACAAGAGTGGGGTGGAGGGTTGGGGGACAGGAGGGAGGGGAATAAGAGATCAACCGAAGGACTTGTATGCATCCATATAACCATAACTAATGGACATAAGACACTGGGGGGTAAGGGAGGGCAGGGGCTTGTCAAGGGTGGGGGGGAAAAAAGGACACTTATGTAATACCCTTTGTAATACTTTTAGCGAAAAATAAAAAAAAAATAAAAAAAAAGAAAAAAAAAAGAGTGGGATGGAAAGGTCAGTGGGGGAGGGGGAAGGGGAACATCTATAATACTTTCAACAATGAAGATATAGATATCCTATATAATAAAGAGCTATCCTATATAATAAAGAGCTAATATGCAAATGGACATCACTCCCTCGTGCCATCACGCCTTAACGGTTCAGACACTCAACACTGGGGAGAGAGGAATGGGGACCAGCCAGGCACAAATGAGTTCACGAGAGAGGAATGAGACCAGCCAGGCTGTGGCCAGGGTGAGGGACAAGCCACACGCCCCTCAGTCCTGGGCGCCAGCGGCTGTGCCTGCAGGCCAGGAGAGGGACAAGCTGCCTGCCCCGTGGTCCCAGGCGCTTGTGGCTGTGGCCAGGCAAAGCCACCTGCCCACAGTCCCCTGCGCCTGTGGCCGGCCTGGGAGAAGCTGGCTCATGTCCTGGGTGCCTGCAGCCAGCCAGAGGGAGGGAAGCCCAGATCCTGGGTCCCTGTGACCGACCAGAGGAGGAAATCCTGGGTCCTGGGTGGGGGTGAGGCAGAGGTGGTTAAGGGCGATCAGGCCAGCAGGGGAGCAGTTAGGGGTGATTAGGCCAGTAGGGGAGCAGTTAGGGGCAATCAAGCAAGCAGGCAGAGGTGTTTAGGGGCAATCAGGCAGGCAGGCAGGTGAGCGGTTAAGAGCCAGTGGTCCCGGATTGCGAGAGGCAGTTGGACATCCTCTGAGGGGTCCCAGATTGGAGAGGGTGCAGGCTGGGCTGAGGGACTCCCATGCATGAATTTCGTGCACTTGGCCTTCCGAGTGCACAAATTTTTGTGCACCGGGCCTCTAGTATATATATATATATACATACATATAGCCAGAGGCAGTTTCTGACATAGGTGAGTGCTCAGTTGAGGAAAATTGAGGGATAAAGCCACATAGTGAGCGTGTGACTGCCCTGATGTCTTTTACATTCTCATTGTTAACTCACAGAAGTATCTAAGGGCTGTCCAGCCATGTTTCAGAACCACTATCCCATAGCTTAATCAGTACAGTAAGAGATTGAGAAGTCAGGATTAACTTCAGACACAAAGAAGAAAAATATCACTATAAACTCTGACTCTCAAATGACAAAAGCAGGAGGTCTATTCACAATGTTTTGAATGAGCTGGAAAGAATATGGTTGAAAATGTTTCTTTAGCAGTAAAATAATGATTTTGTTAAATAAAAAATATTGTGGTTATACCAAGGCTTTATTTTTCTTAAATTTATTTTCCCTTGAAGCCAGTCATCTCTTCTTTTGAAATATCAATTACTGTCAGTGTGTGCTTGGGAAAAGTCTGTGAGTTTAAAAGCTACTATTGCCACATGGAAGTGGCTACTAGCATTGTCGCATAGTACCTAGCTGTATACTAGAATCATCTGGAAGCTTTAGAAAAATACTGATGACGGGGGTCACTCCCAGAGATGCTGAGGCGCCAGTTCTTGAAAGCTTCCTGCCTCAAGGGTTGTCTCTGAACCAGCTGTGTCCACACCACCTGGGAACCTGTGAGAAGTTTTGGAAATCCCCCATCCTAAACCCACAGAGAATCAGAATATGCACTTCAACAAGAAACCAAGTGAATTGTAGGCACATTAAAACTGGAAATTATAGAAAATAGTTTCTCTAAGTATTGTCAAAAATCTTATTGAAGTATTTATTTTGTTTGTTTAATAAAATGCAGATATTTTGGTGCCCATCTTAGTTCCTGAATGAGAAATCTCTGGGGGAGAGGAAAAGTATTGTGGTGGAGGGCACAGGGGCCTAAGGAATCAATATTTTAACAATTACCTAGTGAATCTTTGAGCATCTAAATTGAGAATCAATAGGTAACAAGAATTAGGGAGAGGTTGGTAAAAGGTACCAAATTTTAGTTATGATTAAGATCTGAGCATCTAATCCTATATAATAAAAGGCTAATATGCAAATAGGCGGAACAACTGAACAACCGGTCGCTATGACGAGCACTGACCACCAGGGGCACTCGCGGAACATGGCTGGTGTCGGCTGCAGTGGGATGTTGGAGCAGGTGAGCAGGTGTGCCAGACCAAGGCAGGGCACCGATCACTGTCATTGGAGTGAGCCTCTGGTGATTACTGAAAATTCTTTGCTCCCGTGCTCTGCGTTCCTGCCCAGCACTTGCACTTGCTGCTGGTGCCAGCCCCACTTGCACCCGCTGCTGGTGCCTGGTGCCAGTACTGATCACTCGGCGCCATCAGCGAGTGTGAGTGGCAGCTGCTGGCCCTGACCACCCCTGAGGGCTTCTCCACCTCCCCCTGCTCCTGAGGGGCAATCGAGGCAGCAGCCGCCACTTGCACCCATTGATGGTTCCAGCCCCAATCGCTCCACACCATCAGCGTGTGGGAGCGGTGGCAGTAGGAGAAGGGCTGCCGGCAGGCAGGGGATCAGGGGCTGCAGCAGGAGGGCCCAGGCAGGGACATGAAGGATGGGCAGAGACCCGCTCCTGTGCCCACCGCAGCCTTGTGGCCCACAGTTCCTTTCAAGGTGCACGAATTCGTGCACTGGGCCCCTAGTATGTAATAACATGGTGACTATAGTTGATAACACTGTACTGTATAATTCAAATTTGCTAGGAGAGTAGAACTTAAATATTCACAACAATAACAAAAAAAGGACAAATATTGGAGGTGATGGATGCATTAATTAACATGATGGGGGAGGTCTTTTTGTAATGTATATGTATATGTATATCAAATCATCACATTGTACACTTTAAATATCTTACATTTTTATTTTCAATTATTCATCAATAAAGCTGAAAAATGAAACTGAGAGCCATTGTTTTAGAGGATGTGTCTTGAAACTTTCTGATCTTGGTTAGGTTTTGGGTCTGGAAAACTATGGAAGGGGCTGTAAGCAGGGTAGAGTATCAACAGGGACAGGTACTCAGTCATGAAGCAGCACTCTCTGCTTCTAAGTCAAAACAATACTGACTTTAAAGGGGAAGCAGATGCTCAGACCATTAGTTCTGGGGGAATATGTGTGTTTTTATGAAAAAGCCACATTTCAGGGTATAATCTGAGGTGCTCACTCACCTTTCCTCAAGTGCCAATAGTTAACTGAGATTTGGGACCAGTTCTAGTGCTTTTGTTCCTCAACAGAATTTAAAATAGCCATTCTCAGAAATAAAGTTCTTTGATAGGGACCTAAGAACCTCTTGTAGAAATTATTGACACAGACTTATCCAACATTTTTTTCTACTAATACCCCCAATTAAGCAGTTTGGGCTGTGTTTCCAACTACAGAAGGAGGAGACCCTTCTTTGATAGCTACTTGTACACAACCATGGAGGTAGCATAAACCAAAACGCAGCCCAGGCATAGAACAATTCTATGGAGTACAAGTCTTAGACAGCATAATGTTGGCTTCTCATATTGCTGTTAATATTATCACCCAATTCCAGAATAAAAAAGAGTTCCACTGAAGCCTTTATTTATTTTAATAACTCAGATGAATATACATCAGCTTATGGCCATTATCATGGGTCTAGGCAAGACCTTATTTTGTTTTTGTATTAGTTTGTAAGAACTTCCATAACAAAGCACTACAAATTTGGTGGCTTTAAGCAACAGCAATTTACTGTGTCACAATTCTGGAGGCTAGAAATCTGAAATCAAGGTATCAACAGGGCCATGTTATCTCTGAAGGCTCAAGGTGGAGACCTTTCTTTGTCTCTTCCTAGTTTCTGATGGTTGCCAGCAATCTATGGCAGTCCTGGTCTGTAGAGATGTCACTTCAATCTTGGCCTCCATTGTCATATGGCATTCTCCCTGCGTGTCTTCACATTGTTTTCTTCTGTGCATGTGTGTCTCTATGTCACTTCTTTTCTTTTAATAATACCAGTCATATTGGATTAAGGGCCCACCATACTTCAGTACAACTTCATCTTAACTAATTATATCTGCAACAATTATATATATATAAATATATAACATGGCCCTGCTGATCAACCCCCCCACCCCAATCAGGGGTGGGGCCAGCCGGCCAATCTCTCACAGCCCCTCCCCTCTGCCTGCCTGGCCCAATGGCCCCCATCAGGGCGGGCCTGCCGGACCCCACCCATGCACGAATTCGTGCACCGGGCCTCTAGTTTCCAAATAAAGTCACACCCTGAAGTTCCAGGAAGGACATGAATTTAGAGAGGGTACTGTTCAACCCAGTATAGTTTTGATGTTATTTTTTTATGTCATTATTTATTATTGTTTTTCTCCTTTATTCTCCCTACCATTTTCTTCCATTCCTCTTGATTGCAACTTTTAGCTACATTAAACATATGTCTTTTTATTTCACTTTCCTTCTTTATTTAGATGAATATGCATCCTTAAAGATGCTATGTAGTTAAATTTATGTAGAGTTTTTATTTTTATTTTTTAAATATATTCTATTGATTTTTTACAGAGAGGAAGGGAGAGAGACAGAGAGTCAGAAACATCGATGAGAGAGAAACGTCAATCAGCTGCCTCCTGCACATCCCCCACTGGGGATGTGCCCGCAACAAAGGCACATGACCTAGACCGAAACCGAACCTGGGACCCTTCAGTCCGCAGGCCGATGCTCCATCCACTGAGCCAAACCGGCTTCGGCTATATAGAGTTTTTAAATAAAAATGACGAGTTGTGCACTAAACCTCATTTTGTTTCATATCTATTTCATTCACTACTTTTTTGTGATCTTCCATGCTGATATATGTCCATTTAACTAATTTCTTCTCACTGCTACATATTCCATCAGCAGCAAATACCATGCATGTCCATGCATACCCTTAGTGATAGACACCTAGGTTACTTCCAACTCTTTGATGTTACAAACTACAATATATTACAATTGTTATTCTCATCTGCATCTCCTGTGGACTTATATATAATTCTCTGGGATATGTACCAGAAGTAGAATTCCCCTGTTATAGCATAGGTTGATAACATACTTAATTCCACTGAGTTCTAACTACCTACTGTGCTTAATGGCATTCCCAACCCATAGTCCCCCTGGATTCCAGGACTAGATGCCTCCCTGATTGCAACCCATCCCTGGTCATATTATAGTCTTTATATATCACACTACAGTGTAACTGTCAAGCTACTTGTCTGTTTTTACCACTAGATTATTAATGTTTTGAGGAAATAAACTGGGTCTTAGTCATCATTTGATCCATAGTGCCTAACCTATTGCCTGACATACCGAAGGAATTAATAAATACTTATATAAAGAATGAATAAATAATTTTCTTAGAAAATTTAGCTCATATTTCCTCTAAGGACAGAACTGCATTCCCACTTTAGAATATGTTCATCAGCATATTAACATTTGTTCCAAGTCATCTTTCCTGATATAATAAAAATCATATTTTAAGGCTCTTAAATAATTGCTGAAGGTTCTTAAGTAATGCCACAACCCTCTCTACAACACTTCCTGTAGTGTGTTGCCCATCAAGAACCATATCATAGATTCATACTTCCAGTTATAAAATAAAGAAGCCCTGGGGATGTGATGTACAGCATGGTGACTATCTAGAACAGTGGTTCTCAACCTTCTATCCCTTTAAATACAGTTCCTCATGTTGTGACCCAACCATAAAATTATTTTTGTTGCTACTTTATAACTGTAATGTTGCTACCATTATGAATTGTAATGTAAATATCTGATATGCAGGATGGTCTTAGGCGACCCCTGTGAAAGGGTCATTCAACCGCCAAAGGGGTAGCGACCCATAGGTTGAGAACCGCTGATCTATAATGATAAAAGCGTAATATGCTAATTAGACCGGACAGCCGAACTACCTTCCGGACATCATTCTGGACGTCCTTCCCAATGAAGCCGCAGTGGCGGGGGCTGAGGCAGAGGCGGTTAGGGGTGATCAGGCAGGCAGGTGAGCAGTTAGGGGCAATCAGGCAGGCAGCAGTCCTGGATTGCAAGAGAGTGCAGACCGGGCTGATGGACGCTCCCCACCCGTGCACGAATTTTATGCACCAGGCCTCTAGTAGTTAATAATATTGTATTATATATTTGAAAGTTGCTAAGTGAGTAGAACTTAAAAGTTCTCATCACAAGAAAAAACATGTAACTATGATTGGTGATGGATGTTAACTAGACTTATTATGGTGATCATTTTGTAATATACTAGTATACAAATATTGAATCATTATATCATACACTTGAACCTAATATAATGTTATATGTCAACTATATCTCGATTGAAGGGGAAAAAAAAGAACCACACAGTTTCTGCCATAATGTGGAGAAGCTTTTCTTCATACCTATGGAAGCTGGACCATGAGGCTCATTGCCCAGGGAAAAAGAGTCATAAATATGAAAGGAGTTCTGAGCACTTGGGAAAAGGAAGTGGAAGTCCTATACCCTCTTTTCCAGGAGTAAGTGAAGAAAAGAGGGACAAAGTAGAGGAAATAAATATAGATGCTCCTCAGCTTAGGATGGGGTTACATCCCAATAAATCCATTGTAAGTTGAAAATACCATAAGTCAAAAATGCATTTAATACACCTAACTGATCAAACATCATAGCACAGTCTAGCCTACCTTAAACATTACATTAGTTTATAGTTGCTCAGAACAATTACATTAATTTACAGTTGAGCAAAATAATCTAATAAAGTTTATTTGATAAAGATTTAATTAAAGAATAAAATATGTCCAAGAAAAATAAAATAGATAGCTGATAATAAAAGTGTGTGGTGTTTTTGTTTGTTTGTATTTTAAAATTTATTCGGTATCTAGCTTCCTCCCTCCTCAAATTCTAATGATGTCTTTTGGCCATTAGTGGCTCATTTTCCCTCTTCTCAAAATTACTAAGCACATAACACACAATTAACAAATACACAAACTTATTGAATTAAGGGAAACAAACTTTAAACTCAATCAGTCCTGACACTTGTTAGTTTTATTAAAGTTTTAATGAGGAAAGAGATAAAAGAATAAACAAGTAGAAAGTTCCACTAATAACTAACAATTTATCTATCTTTCATCTTCCTCCAAAGTAGCCATAATTAAGGGTTGATGATGTCATATTTATAATAATGCCTCTATTTGTATCTCCCTTTCAACTTTGCAAAGTGTGCTACATCTGTTATCTCACTATATCCTCACACCATGCCAGGGCAGCAAGGCAGGCATTATCCCATTTTGCAGATTAGGAAATTAGAACACTGTGATGTTAAATGAGCTGCCTAAGATCTTCAAATAGTCCTGATGTTGTCACTGGGAACCAGATCTCCTGACTTCCTGACCTATGCTTTACCCCACTAGAACATAGAGGTTCACTACAAATAAAAATTATTCACAGAAGCGAGATAATAAGGTCTACTTTTTAACTTTGAATATGGAGAAATCCAAGTTGGCTATAATAATGTAATAAGAGCATCATTTTCAAAAAGCTCATTGTGTGAAGTTTTATAAACTATTCTGGAAGTGAGTGGGATATAAGGGTGCAGAGGGGTCTACACAGGGGCCAGGAAAGTTTTTCTGTAAAGGTCCAGCCAGATAGTAAATGTTGTAAGCTTTGCAGCCATATGCTCTCTGTTGCATACTCTTCTTTCTTATTATTTTTACAATATTTAAACAATAATTTTAGCTTACGAGTTGTTAAAAAAAACAGGCCATGGGTTGGATTTGTCCCATAAGCTGTTTGTCCACAGAAGATAAATTGACAGTGACCACATAACTGACTGCTGTAGCATAAACGCGTTGCTGCCTCCCACAGGCATTCAGCATGCCTTGTGCCACCTCCTTGGCAATTTTCTTTAAGGTCACAAATTACCCACTTTCAAATGAGGTATACCACCTGTGGTCTCTGAATTTCTTGCTCTGCCAGTTGACGTGCAGGGTCTCCCTTCTGGTACATTGCAGGGTCTGTGATTTAGTTTCATGCACTATTTTTTAGTTCCCTTGCAGTTGGGAGTCATGGACATGATGCTTCCATTCTCTAGATAACTATTTGCTCATGTTGGGCCTTTTCAAAGTGTCCTTCCCTCCTCACTTTATATACTTGTCCGTCTTTAAAATATATATAGATTGATTGATTTCAAAGAGGAAAGGAGAGGAAGAAAGAGATAGAAAAATCAATGATGAGGGAAAATCATGGATCAGCTGCCTTTTGCATGCTCCCCACTGGGGATTGAGCCCATAACCCAGGTATGTGCCCTGACTGGGAATCAAACCATGACCTCCTCATTCATAGGTCAATGCTCAACTACTGAGCCATGCTGGGTAGGCCTTGTTGCTCTTTGTATTCTCTTAGTTACCGCTTGTTGAAGCCTATGAGAGTGGAGGGTGGGTATATAGGAGGTCAATCAGGGGCATTGAAGATAAGCCAGGTGATTATCCAAGGCCAGGGAGCCTTCCCGAGCCTCATTTGCTGTTTGCTCCTGGGCTCCTGGCTGTTGCAGTGGGCAAAAGTAGTGCTAGAACTCTTGGAGGTCAGCAATCTCAGGTGATGTAGGCATGCCTGTCAGAGGTATATGCACTTCATTAATGCGCAAATGCTCTGCAATGGAAATCAATCACTTTTTATAAGTTTCTCCTAGTGATTTTTTTTAATTTTGGCTAATTTTTTTTAAGGCAGAACATGTTTTGTTCATCCAACAGATGTTTGTAATCCACCATAAATCAGGCACTGTATTAACTGCCAGATCACAGAGAAATGATACATTGTATCTACTTAAGGAGTTTGCATTTTCGAAGGAGATAGTTGAATACATGGGCTGTTATATATATATGCCTAAGTGACCGTTAAGACCAGTCGACCGAATGACCAGTCAACTGGTTGCTATGACATGCACTAACCACCAGGGGGCAGACACTCAATGCAGGAGCTGCCCTCTGGTGGTCAGTGCACTCCCACAGCCAAACTCCCACGGTTCCTCTCCCCCCGTGTCCCCACCACCAGCCGTCCTAATCAGCCCCGATTGCTGGGCAGGCCGAGGGACCCCACCCATGCACGGATTCGTGCACCGGGCCTCTAGTACAGAATAAATACAAATATAGAGCTTTACACGGGGTGCCACAGGAGCATAGAAGAGATTCTTGATTTTCAGGGGAAAGGGACAGCTAGTAAAGTTGTCAGAAAAGAAGTGATGTCTGAGCTGAGTAGAAGAGAGAATGAACAAAATGGTCCAGACTGGGGATAACACCTGCAAAGAGGTGTGGTAGAGTATGCTGTGATCAGGAACTATCCAGAGCATAATGTGACTTGCACATGTGGTGCCTAGCAAGGAAGGGTGGGTGGTAAGGCACAAATGTAGACCTGTGTGAGACTGTGCTCTGTGCTGAGGTATAAAAGTTGTTAATCCTGAAGGGAATGGTGAGCAAGTGTGGCAGAGCAGTGGCACCCCAAGGTTTGTGTTTTCAAAAGCCCTCTTAGGCTGTGATGTGGAGATTGGACTGATGAAATCTAATACCACAGCAGGAGGTAATTACAACTGTTGGGCAAACGAGGGTACATATTGGAGTTATGGAAATAACCAAGTGGGTAGCAAAAGGGAAAGGTTTAAGAAATGATTAGGAAACAACAGCACTTAGTAACTGATTATGAGTGTGAAATAGGGAAAGATCCAAAACTATTTCCAGGTTAATGACTTGGAAATTCGGAAACGTTATCCAACAACACTGGAAACACTGAGAGAGGAACAAGGAGGAAATTAGGAGGCCAGATGAATCATTCCATTTTAGACATGCCCTGGTCTGAAAATCCTCTGGGATGTCTAAGTGAAGATGCTCAGTGTACAGTAGGAAAAGTTGGTTTAAAGGTCAGGAATAGTGACTCAGCTGGATATATCACTAACTAGCTGTTTGAGGCCATGGTTTTAGATGTGATTGTCCTAGGAGAATTTGGAGCTGGAGAAGTAAACAGGAGCAAGGAAAAACCCCAAGGAATTCCATGTTTTTAAGATGCCAGAAGAGCCTGCAATGATGATAGGAGATCAAGAAGGCATGGTCAGAGAGATAGGAATATAATTGGAACCAGGTGCCATTATAGAACGCAGGAGCAGGAGTGTGCATCTAGTTAAATAAGGGTGAAAAAAACATCCATTTTATGTAGAAAATAGGAGATCACTTGTTAGAAACAACTTAGTACAGTGGTGGAAGTGGAAACTAGATTGGAGCTATTTGACCAGTGATTAATTAAAGGAGATAATGTAAATATTGGATGTAAAGTCTTTGAAAACACTTTATTTACTCGTAAGTTTTGCAAATATATAGTAGACTTTTATCAGTGTATAATCCTACGTATAACCTCTGGACTTGGAACTGTCCTTTGAAATAATTAATCTATTTAATTTGCATGTCTCAATGATAATAGAATCGTGGATAATAGAATCAATAGATTCATAACAGAATCTACAATAACCTCTTATTCTCAACACAAATCCCCTCTATAATTCTTTCCTCTGCAGGAAACTCATTACTTTAAAATTACTCTTGTGCATTTATTAAATAACTCATTATTAGAGGCTCTACTAGGAATTTGTTTTTCTGTCCTGGGCAGTTTATAGACCTTCCTTTCTCACCTGCAGGAAGACAGACACTCTTGGCCTCCGTCACCAGTCACACCGCTTCCTCGGATCTTCCCATTATCTCTGCCCCGAGTTTGAAGAGCAAAAAACCATATCCCTGTCTCTCCTTTACTTGCTCTCTTTAAAGATTATCACATAGGCCCTTTGTGATTTCAAGGGTTTGGGAATCTTCCTAATAATGACTAAAGAGAAATAAACAAGAATAAAAACCAAACCAACAAACATGGGAAATTGTCAAAGCTTCAGAAGTCTTGTGTTAAGATCATGAGTGAGGTGTTAAGTGGGCCTTATCCCGCTAGCTATGCCTATGTCAGGGTTCACAAAGTCACCTCTTTCATATTTCCCCCCAGATTCCATGTCCTCATGTTCTTCATGACTTTTCTATCAGGACGACTAGAAGGTGACATCAAGAGAGACCAAGAAGCCTTCCTTTTGATGCTTCTGAGAACCCACAGGCTAAGTGATCCTCATTCCATTGGACTCAGCCCTCAAAGAAATGATCGCCTTTGTGTTTTCCCACAGAGCTGAAAAAGCAAATCTTAATTCTAAAATACAAATAATTTCCATCCTTCCCAGTCCTATCTCATTTGTTAATTTAAAATTCTTGTTTATGATCTTCTGTAAGTCATTGATTTAAATATAAACTAGAGCCGAAGCAAAGAAAGAGGCCTGAGGCACGAAAGTGGAGACCATTTTCCATTTCATAATCAATCCACTAGCTAATGTTCTTTAGAAAGTCATTCAAACGTTATCAGCCCATTTAACTGTTGTATAATTCAGTTTCCATTATATCATTGTGTTCACAAAGTCATATGAGAAATGCTTTGCTGAAATTCAGATACACTGTTATGAGAGAGGATGGTACAGTGATTACAAGCATGGGCTCTGGAGCCAGATATACTGGTTTTGAATTCTAGTTCCTCAACTTACTAGCTTTGAGACCATTTTCAGGTTACTTAAGCTCCTGTGCCTCAGATTTCTTACCTACAAAATGAGGACAATATTAATATCTCATAGGGTTTTCATGAAGATTAGATAAAAGAACTCACATAAAGCACTTAACCAGTGCCTGACTGATAGCAAGTATCCAAAATATGTTGGATTTTACAAATGTAACATGGTAGCCCTCAATTGGGGCAGAGAGAAAATATTGAATAATCAGAATTTCCATGTAGGACAGGAAATATACGTTGAAAAAAATGTGTCAATGAATTCTAATATACCACTCCTCCATCTTGGTTAAGAATCAGCCGTATTTCATTTTTCTCTTTTCAGCTGTGCTGTCATGTGTCGCATAATGAAGCTCTGATGTTTCAATCAATGACAGACTACATACACTACTACTACAGTGACCCCATCCTATATAATAAAAGGCTAATATACAAATTGTCCCCTTGACTGGGAGTTTGACCAGGGGGTGAGGACCGCCTGCCAACTGCCCGCGGCCTCTCCCAGCAGCTGGCCTGGCCCTATTGGCCCTGCTCAGGTTGGGCTGGCTGGACCCCACACATGCACAAATTCATGCATCGGGCCTCTAGTAAAATTATAATGGATTATGACCAAAAATTTGTTTGCAATGTTGGGAGAAAAGGTTGGCCCTGATTAAAATGAATTTATTGCTAGTTCTGGGTGGTTTAAATAGTCAAGGAGGCTCATTACTCTGTTCATCTGCTGTGTACCCCGAGGCTAAGACTCGGAGTTGGTGAGGGAGCCAGGGGAAAAAGCCAGGAAGAAGGCAAGTCTAGGAGCCTGCCCCTAATACAACATGCCCATACCCACACACTTGTGTGCACACACTCCCCTTCCATCCATTTCTCTTTCTCTTTCTTTCCTCCCAGTCCCGTTCCCCTTTCCCTTTCTTCCACCCATACTTCTCCCCCTCTCTCCCTTTTATTATTTCTCATCTCAATCTTCATCTCTCTGGGTCTCTTTTGGTCTCTGCTCTCCCTTTCTCTCCCCTTCCCTTCCTCCCATTTTTTCTTCCTCTCTCCTCTCCTCCTGAGTTCTACTCTCCTCTAAGGGCACCTCCCTTCACATACTTTGCCCTGTCGCTAATGTGCACACACTCTTTATCTTTTATACTATACTAGAGGCCCTGGTGCACAAAAATTTGTGCACTCAAGGGGGTCCTTCAACCCAGCCTGTGCCCTCTCACAGTCTGGGACCTTTGGGGGATGACCACCTGCTGGCTTAGGCCTGCTCCCCGGGGGATTGGGCCTAAGATGCAGTCAGACATCCCTCTGGCAGCCTGGGAGCCCTTGGGGGATGTCCACTTGCCAGCGGGGAGCAGGCCTAAGCTGCAGTCGGACATCCTTACCGCTGCTGAGGAGGCGGGAGAGGCTCCCACCACCATCGCTGTACTGGCAGCCATCAGCCTGGCTTGTGGCTGAGAAGAGCTCCCTCTGGGAGTGCACTGACCACCAAGGGGCAGCTCCTGTGTTGAGCATCTGCTCCCTGGTGGTCAGTGTGTGTCATAGTGACCAGTCATTCTCAGTCATTCTGCTGTTAGGGTCAATTTGCATATTACCCTTTTATTATATAGGATAGAGTCCTGATGCATGGGTGGGGGCTGGCTGGTTTGCCCTGAAGGGTGTCCCGGATCAGGGAGGGGGGCCCTCTGGGATGTCTGGCCAGCCTAGGTGAGGGGCTGAGGGCTGTTTGCAGGCTGGCCACAGCCCCTTCAGGGTGGGGGTTCCTGCTGGGGTGCCTGGCCAGCCTGGGTGAGGGGCTGATGGCTGTTTGCAGGCTGGCCACAAGCCCCCAGCGGGACCCTCACCCCATGATGGTGTGGCCATCTTGGGTGAGTGGCTGATGGCTGTTTGCAGGCTGGTCACGGCCCCCAGCCACCCAAGCTCCCAGTGGAGGCTGGCTGGAAGCAGTTATCTGGGATTTATTTAACTTCTATAATTGAAACTTTGTTGCCTTGAGTGGAGGCCACAGCCAGCCAGGGCAGGCGGGAAGCTTGGCTTCCTCCATTGCCGGGGCAAAACAAGCCTCCTTCTTGCTCCAGCTCCATGGCTGCCCCGCTGCCATCTTGGTTGGGTTAATTTGCATATAGTTGCTCTGTTTGGCTGGTGGGAGTGGCTTGGGGCGTAGCAGAGGTGCGGTCAATTTGCATGTTTCTCTTTTATTAGATTAGATATTTACTGTACCTTTTTTAATGTTTAGATATGTTTAGAAAAAAAAATACCACTGTGTTAAATTGCTTACAGTATTCTGTACAGTAACATACTGTATATATTTGTAGCCTAGGAGCAGTAGACTATCCCATGTAGCCTAGGTATTTAGTAGGCTATACTATCTAGGTTTCTGTAAGTACACTATGATAGTCACACAATAACAAAATCACCTAAAAATTCATTTCTCAGAATGTATCCCCATCATTGAATGACATATGACTGACTATATTGTCATTTAAAATAAAAAGAAGTCTGACTTAATCTGCTGTGGAATGAATGCTATCCCTTCCAATTTATTTGTTGAAGTCTTAACCCCCAGTGCCTTATAGTGTGACACTATTTGGAGATCGGATCTTTAGAGAGGGGATTAAGTTAAAATGAAATGATTAAGGTAGACCCTAATCCAATATGATCGCTATCCTTAGAAGAAGTGGAAATTTGAAGACAGGTACTGGGGAGGACCATGTGAAAACAGGGAAAGGATGGCTATATAAAGCCAAGGAGACAGGCCTCAGAAGAAACCAACCATGCCAGCACCTGGATCTCAGACTTCTTGTCTCCAGAATTGTGAGAAAATAAATTTCTACTAAGTCACCAGTCTATGGCAGCCCTAATAAACTAATGCATAATCTAATTGATTCCACTCTATGACTGGGGGATTTTTAAGGATTTCCAAGATATTCTTTGTTAATTCTGTCTAGAATTGTGTCTAGAATCAATACCTCAGTTTATGGCATGTAGTTTGCAAGATCTATTTTCTTTACCCCTTTAAAGATTGTGTAGGTAATATATACCCAATCTTTGGGTATGTACATATATAGCACCTCCATTGTCCACCACAATTCACTAACATAAGCTCTTTTTGTATCCCAGATATAATCTATATGAGTAATGAATTTCAAACTCATTTAGAGTAATTACATCCTCTCCTTTTATCCCTTAACCAATCTCAGGCTTCAGTTGCCTCTTCACAAGTATTTCCCCTCTTTTTTAGCCAATCACGTTGACAAAGATGATAAAAGAAAATTAGAATGCAAACAAGTTCATCTTCTCTCTGACATCTTTCAGAAGTAGGGAGGCTTATGAAATTCTTGTTCTGAATTTACTTAGTTTGTTAGCTTTATCTTAATCCGGGCTTTATTCTGTCTGTCCCTTTATAACAGGTTGGAGGTACTCTTCTGTATTTTTCTGGACTGTTTGTCTCTCCTGCTATCTTTTGTATGATGAAAATATTGAACTATGAGTCTAAACATTAGGATGCCATCTATTGCTTACAACCTGGGTCAAGTTGCTTAGTCTGTTTCTTTGTCTATAAAAATATTCCCTCTTATAAGGGATGCCATTATAACTTTATTGTTAATTTATATAACATATGCAAAAGCATTCTGTAAATTATTTATTCATATATATATAAAACTTTACTATTGTTATTACTATTATTATTAGACATATCCTTTAGTTCTGAGTTCAAGAGATATTTATGAAACCATATCAGTCTCTTAATTTGCTTTTTTTATTTTGATTTTTTAAAACAAACACTCATTTTATAAAATTCAAAACATAAAAAAGAGTATATAGTGAAAAGTCTCTTTCTTCCTTCTCAGTCTCCCAGTACTCAGTGCCCCTCTTTGGGAGAAACCAATATTTTTTATGGATATTTCCAGAAAGATTCCATGTATACATTCTTTCTCCTCTCCCCTCCTTTTTTAAAACTCAGATATGGACATTATATGAGTTTCTTCCTATACCTTCATCTTTTCTTCTTATACTGCCAAATTTTCTGGGAATTTTATCTCTTCACTGAGTTATATCCCCATCTACATTTTCTGATTTGGGATCAGAAGTTTCTTTTCTCTCATTTTTAAAAACTGTTTTTTAATAGTCTGTAGTACATACCTATCTTTGCATAGTATGGTGACAAGTTGCTTTCCCTTGTAATCTTCAGCAGAAGAAAAGAAATCACCATCTTTGGCAGCAAGAAACATCTTTCGGTTCTCACAGACCAAATATCAATCTAGTTTTGTGCAGAGATTGCGTTTTAATGTTTTCATGAAAGGCACCATGGCACAGCAGAAAGAGGGCCTGCTCTCAAGTCAGCCAGATCTATGATCTACCTCTACAGCTTTTAAACTGTTTGATTCTGGCTAAGTTTCTGAACCTCACCTCATCCAGTCTCTCTATTTCCACTTTGAAAAGTGTACCTGATAAATAATTACCTCAAGGGAGTGCCCTCAGCAGATCTGTCTCTTGCTCCAACAGTATTTGGACAGAACAGATCTAGGGCTGCCCCTTCTCCCCTCCAACCACCCTCCAACCTTTGGAACCATCTCTTCCATCCTTGGTTTTTGAGACCAGTCAACACCGTTTTTTGAGCATAACTTCTTATTACCAAATAACCATGATCTCCCAAACTCATTAGAATTATTCCATCGAGGCGGAGGCTGCCTCCTACACCTACCTCTCTCTGGGCTTCTATTTCGACCATGAGGATGTGGCTGTGAAGGATGTGGGCACTTCTTCCTCAAGTTGGCCAAGAAGAAGCTCGATGGTGCCAAGCATCTCTTGAAGATGCAAAACTGGCATGGTGACCATGCCCTCTTCCAGGACATGCAGAAGCCTTCCCAAGATGAGTGAGATAAAACTTAACTCCATGGAAGCTGCCATGGTCATGAAGAGCCTGAATCAGACCCTTTTGGATCTGCATGCCCTAGGTTCTACCCCTGCAAACCCTCTTCTCTGTGATTTTTCTGGAGAACCACTTCCTGGATGAGGAGGTGAAACTCATCAAGAAGATGGGCAACCATCTGACTAACCTCTGTAGGCTGGCCAGTCCCCAGGCTGGGCTGGGCAAGTATCTCTTTGAAAGGCTCACCCTTAAGTACAACTAGGAGCCTCTCCCTGCAACCACTAGGCATCCTTTAAACCACCCTGGAGCTCTCTCCCATGCCTTGAACAAAATGAAAACAATAAATCTTTTTGCAGCAAAATAATAATTATAATCACCTCAAGGATTAAGTTACATAATGTATATATAGTGCCAGGTATATCACACTTGCTTCATAAATATTGATCCTCTTTGTTCTAATATTATATTATATGTAGTACATTATTTTCTCACTCTTTAATCATTTTTATTGAGTAAGTTTCAATTCATAGTCAATAAATATTTCTTGCTTATCTAATATTTAGGGAACTTAAGTAGATGTTAAAGATACAAAGAAGGAAATATATGCTCCCCTTTTTTGTAAGGGAACTATATTCTAATTGGGGAGATAACATGTGTAAATAAAACAAACAAACAAACAAACAAAAACCAGTAAGTGGCAGGACATGACCATGCTTAGACTAGGAATAAATAATTTAATGAAAAAATAGAAAGAAAAGACTTTCATATGAAGGAATGAGATGCAACCATGTTAAATACTAAATGCTGTATTATAATATCTACTGCTGTTATTCCAAAATTACGAGTAGCTCAATATTCAGAGAAGACAATGAATAGAAAATCAATGCAGTGAAAACAATTTATGCATATTTTCTTCTATTTTTTAAAATAAGGACAATGCTCTGAAGTCTTGTCATACTGAAACAAAATTAATTCCCTTTTAACAAGAATTTAAACTATTCCATTTTATTCTATTATATAGAATGTATAAAAGTTGCTAAGATACAGTTTAAATGTGAAGACTTTGTTCTCTCTCATTTGAATTCAATATAGTAAATACAAGACATAATTAGGCTAACATTGAATAGCAACTCATTTCTTGTTGACATAGTTATATTTCTATAGACTCTCAGTATTGAAGTTATTTTCCCAGAGTCTTTAAAAACAACGAAATCCCAGATCCTGACTAAGACAGTACTTACTAAAACAAGAACCAAATAAAACTGCCTTGATCACATTCATGAGGTAATTCAATTGAACTATACTGAATAAAAGCTAGAATACAATAGGTCAAATTTCTGAATGTAATAATCAGGGTAGAGAATTTATTGTGGGGGCGACTAACAATTGCATCAGAGAAATAATGATCCTTCCTTTAATTACTTTCCTTTGTAGTGAGCTTAGATCAATATCAACTGTTTGTTTTATTTAAGCTCCTTTATTTTTCTTTTTTTAAAGAAGACATTGCGTGACTAAGCAAGTACAAGAACTAAGAGAAACTCATACTCATTTGGCAGGTAAGATAACAAGCTCAATAAAAGTGACATACATTTGGTCCCTGCAAAGAAAGACTTGTGCTGTGCAAACATTTAACAGGCCATGCAGAATAAGAGTCAGAATAAGATTATTATCTTTGGTCTAATTGTTATGGAAGTATGGTAAAATCATGATAAAGTTATGAAAATGGAAAAGTTTGAGATTAGGTATGGATTGGTGATTTTAAGTAAAATTTCTGAGTGTCGCTTTGAATGAAGTGGAGTAGCCTAATTAGTTGCTACTTTTAATCTTTCTCTGGGTTCTCACTGTTAGTGCCAACTATTATTACTATTACTGTTTTATTTTTTGCCAAGGAAAATGAGGAAATGAATATTAGCTTTTTAAAAACAAAGGATGCTCCAGAAGCAAAACCAAAGTTTCCATCCCATGCCAAGTTGGAAAGAGCATATGGCTGTGAAAGAAAACATTCTTCGAGGGTGGCCTGTGTGGGGAGCACATCTTCTGATCTGCTAGGAACATTGCACCTGGTTCCCAACACTGATGCCACAGACAAATAAAACCACATACTTCATTTAGGTATGGCGACATCTTGAGGCGAAAGCTCCTTCAGATTTAATTCCTTTGAATGGGCAAATTTACACATGACTAGGAAGGCAATGCAGGAACGATCTAGGTGTTCATGTTAAAACTTTGATGGACATAATTATTTGTTGGGATGGCAGAAAAAGGTGTCTCTGCACTGGGGAAGCCACTCTGTCGCTGATATGGTGAAATAGCTTCGAAAGAGCTATGCTGCCATATTGCTAGGTCATATTTTTAACATAAATATACCAGCCAATGATAAATTTACAAAGGATTTCTCTTGTGATTGTGGCCTCACATTTTTCAACCCATTTGGTAGATAGTGTAGTAAGGAATTAAGAACACAGGCTTGGAAGGAAGACAGGGGTTGAGTCCTGACTTTGCTATTTATTGGCTATATGACTTAATCACTCTGTGTTTCAGTTTCCTCATCACTGCCTTTCTCATTATGTTGTTATGTTATACAGTTAAAGTGGCAAAATAGCAACTGGCCGATGGTAAGCCCTCAGGAAATGCAGGCATTATTGTTATTGGTATAGAATAAATACTAGGAAATCATGTTTCATTTAAATGCTCACAGAGAATGAGGTATTTTGTAGATGATCAAGAATTAAGTGGAAATATCTTTGTGTCAAAAGCCTTGTAAATATTACTCCAATTCTTATAGAAATGTACTCATAGATGTCTGTAATACTTTCAACAATAAAGATATATTAAAAATAAATAAATTGAAAAGAGGAAAAAAAAGAAACGTACTCATGACATTTCCTGACTAGTACAGTAAAGACAATGTAATTTCTGATATAATTTTGCAATGTCTCAGGACATCATTCTGGACATAATTGGTTATTATAAAGAAATGAATAAGGTTATTATAAGAACTGGCTGGTGTGGCTCAGTGGCTGAGTGTTGACCTATGAACCAGGAGTTCATGATTCGATTCCAGTTGGGGCACATGCCTGGGTTGGGGGCTCAGTCCCCAGTAGGGGGCATGAATCTCTCACATCATTGATATTTCTATCTCTCCTTCTCCCTTCCTTTCTGAAATCAATAAAAAAATGTATATTTTTTTAATAACTGAAAAAGGGTGTGGGAATTTGGAATTAATATACATTGACCCAAATACCCCTTTTGAAGAATTTTTTTTATTTTTAATATATATCTTATGTGAGTTTTCACCATACAATTTGCTTTTAAAATCAGAAAACAAGACACAAATCCAACTGGATAGTTCCAGTTAGTTGGTTATAGCTCATTGAAATTTCACTATTCTCACAGTGTTCACATTTTTTTGCATATTTACATCTTTTGAATGTGGGCTTTTAGATAAATTCCTCAAACACTAACATTTAAGTTGATGTTGTTTGAGTATAAATTGCTATATAAGATGCTTATAAGGCACAGCCAAGCTATGCATTTTTAGAAATTTAAATACCTCATTTGATAAATTAAATTTTAAACCCAAAACTAGGTAACATAAGAAAGATGAATATAATTATAGACTCATGGGAAATTAAAAATTTTAAGAGAACACTATCCACAATTCCTTGCTAATATACTTGGAAAATGATGAAATATGTGATTTTTCTAGGAAATATATAAATATAAAAAATGAAAACAGGGAGAACTTAAAAGAACAGTACAACAAAGGAACAATAACCACAAAATAAATCAACAAATTTGTCAAAGAATTGTTATTTTTCCTGAATTTCCCTGTAGTTCTTATGATAAATTTCTGGAAAATCTTTTTAGAATAAATTATATTTATGCTAATGAAGCTGTTAAGGAGTACATATAACTATGGACATGGTAGTTCATTATATGTGGCTAGCATAATCTACTAAGACTTGACAAAGATGGCAAGCAAAAATAAGATTATTAAGATATAGAGTCATAAATAAAAATCCATCTGGACATTAAAAATATAATTTATTTTAGGAATACAGTAATAGTTCAACATTAGGAAATAGTGATTCAATATAACTGAAGAGTTGCAGTTATACCTAAGAACAAAGTTCAGAGACACAGAGAGACTTCATACCTATTTAAACCTTAGACATCAAATAAGACACAGCAGGTGAACTGAACACTCCACTCTTCTTTTATATGCTGGTCTTTTTTTCTTTTTCATGACTTTTGTGACTTAAAAGATTGGGGTGGGGGGCAGTCTGCTGCTCTTCAGCTTTGTTTTATGAGTGCTATTACTTTTAAAACTAGAGGCCCAATGCATGAAATTCGTGCATGGGTAGGGTCCCTTAGCCTAGCCGGCGATCAGGGCTGACCTATGGGGCAACTGGTGGGGCAATCGGGGCCCCTGCTGGCACCTGCCTTGGCCGGCCTGGCGCTGCCCACTCACTGGCCCCACCCCCTGCTTCTGTCACCAGCTGCCTCCCTCTGCGAGAAGTGACCAGCAGGGCAATTGAGAGGGAGTGCGCTCCAGCCCACTCACCAGCCGGCCACGCCCCCTCATGGCCCTGCAGCCACTGGTCACCTCCCACTGCAGGGCAACCTGTGGGGCGATCGGGGGTGGAAGGGCCCCCGCTGGCACCCGCCTTGGCTGGCCTGGGTCCTGCGGGCTGGATGCATCTCCTGCATTGAGCATCTGCCCCCTGGTGGTCAGTGCACATCAGAGTGACCGGTCGTTCCACCAGTCATTCCGCTGTTTGGTCAATTTGCATATTAGGCTTTTATTATATAGGATTCTTTCACAGGTGACAGCAATGCTCAAAATAAACCTTTCAAACTCAACAGTTTTCCAGTTTGTGCTTTAAATGCAGAAGAGAAGGACTGTTGACTAAAGTTCTGTTGGTTTTAACATAAGGTTACAGGCGCAGTTGTTTACCACTCACCATCTCATGTTCATACAGCGCGCTTTCCCTAAGTCTACTCACAAGGCTTAGAAGCGGTGGGCAGTGTCTTTGTGTTGACATAAACTCTAACCTGGAGTTTCTGATGTTCTAACTCCACTAATTTTTTAATAAGAAAATTCACTTTTTACCCTCATAGGATGATAAGTAGGAAATGTGGATTGACTTCCTTATCTCTTTAGAAAAATTCACCCTGGAAGAGAACTACAGGGTAGAAGTCCTATTTAGTAGATCCCTCCTGTGATTCTCTTTAGTCACTTCCATTGGCTCCCACTTACATCTCCTGTGCCAGCTGCTCCCCTTTATGTGGGTCCTTTCACTAACGGTTGATAACAGAGCTTCCCTTTAGCCACATCTTCTGTGGGGTAGGGTCGCTACTGTTCCTCACTTCCTCATATACCAAGAACTGCCAGAACCCTCTGGGAGTACTAGTATTACAGCACCATATGGAGAGAACTATTCTTACTCTATTGAGCCCACCAAGACCTTGTAATTTTTACAAAGAATGTAAGTTGCTTGGGGAAGCAGATCTACATGGTACTCTGAAATATCATTGAACAGCTTTTTTATTTCTCATTTATGATTCCCAGAGGAAGATTATAGACTCCCTAACTCTTTTTTAGCTTGGGGTGTGCTTATACACTCCCCAAGAACATCCCTCCAAGGGCAAGGTAATGTAGAACCTTTTACTGCCTCTTAGAAACGGTGGACCTCAGGAGAGTAGAGTATTTGGCAATCAAGACACATTCCTTTTCAGACATTCCTCCTAGGGCACAGGAACAAGAAGTACCCAAAGCCTACGAGAAATCACCAGGTATCCATAGTTGCACAGATAAGTATGCAAAATGAATTCTTTATACACTATGACACAACTTTGTGCACAGGCACATGTGTACTTTGTGATGTTTGCCTATGTGTGTGTAAATACATAGGAAATATTTACTGTTCAAATCTGTGTGGATATGTGCGTGTGTGTGTGTTGTGGTAAACCCCTCAAAAGCATTTACTCTCTCTCCCTCACAATAAGTTATAACTAGATCTCAAAACAAAGTCCAAGGTTTACATCTGAGTTTTAAGGCACAATGACAGAGTATGGGGAAATATGGTATGGGGACAGGAGGCAGCAATGTGTATAAAAAAAAAATACCAGGCTGAGCTTTAAAAGAGGTTTAGTGTTTGCTGTATCATGAATATAATTCCGACTTTGATGATTGATTTATTTATCTAGAAAATAGAAATGGGGTCACAAATGCACTCAAACTGCAATCCAATGTATAGAGAAAATGTACTCTCTTTTTATTTTATCCTGAAACTAAGCTTATTTCCTTCATGACTACCCACAATGTTAGGTACTATATGCTATGATAGAACAATTTCATGTTTTCTGACTCAATAATTTAAACAATCTCATTAGATAAATTCTCAGTCTCATTTGGATAAAATGCATAGATGTTCTTTTCCTGACTCCGCTCCTCTCAAGGATTGTGTCTGGACACATAAGTTACCTGACTGGCCCTGGCCCTGTGTCCCACATAGTCTGGGGTGTCTACTCTTGAGGTCTGATGTGTGTGCAACTTGTGGGCTGGTCTCTCGGTTTGACAGGGTTGGCCGAAGGTTCTCCTCATCTCCTTTATGGCAGAGCTGTGATTCCCAAAATGTGAAAAGTCAACATATTGAATGGGAGAAAATATTTGGAAACTATATCTCTGATAAGATGTTAATATCCAAAATATACAAGGAATTCACAAGTCAACAGACAAAAAACAAATAACCTAATTTTTAAAATGGGCAAAGAGCCTGAAAGACATTTTTCAAAGGAAGATATACAAATGACCAACAGGTATATGAAAAGGTGCTCAGTGTCACTAATCATCCGGAAATGCTCTGCCATGTAACTTCCAATGTCATCTTGGGGGTTTTCTTCATCCCAGAAATCTGGAAGAAGGAAAGATCACAATGGGACATTTTTTAAACCTGGCCTGGAAATGACACATAACACTTCTATTTGCATTGCATTAGCTAGGATTTAGGCACATTTAGTCACACCTGATAGCAGGAAGGCTGGGCATGTGGTCTCTATGCACCCAGGAAGAGAAAGGGAACAAAGTTATTGGTGGGCAAGAGTCACCACACACTGTAATCAGGTCAGCCAGGCCTCGCTGTTGATGCTGGAGAAGCTGAGATAATTAGAAAAGTCTATCTTTCTTGTCAGTGACTGCCTTTGAAGCCTATTTCCTCACAATGAATTGTTTCTGGTTTTTTGTTTATTTGTTTGTTTTATCTATTTTGACACTTAAAGCAGAGTGCTTGCATTGAGGTGGCCTGCCACAGTAGATAGGAAACTCTGTAACAACATGATTTATAGGGTATGGAAATGCATCTGAAAAGACTTAAAAATTTCCTGTCTTTATTATGTACCAGAGGCCCAGGGCACGAATCTGTGCCCTGGTGGGTTCCAGCCGCCCACCTGATGGGATGGGGGCCATCGGGGACAGGACGGCTGGGACAAGGGGCACGGGCATTCCAGCCATTCTGGGTTCAGTTAATTTGCATATTATCCTTTTATTATATAGGATGTTTTATATGAGGGTTCCTTAAAACTAAAATAAAATGCACACTATTATAAGATAAAATATACATTATAAGATAATTACATACACCAAAATTTTGTTGGATTGACAACAAAATGTAGAATGAAACTTTTATTTCAAAAATTAGTTTTACCATGAATAGCAATATATCATTATTAGAACCAACTCCAAATGTTGTTTGATAACCTAGAGCAGTGGTCGGCTCTTCCACAAAATACCACGTGCGGGCATGCACATACAGTGCGATTGAAACTTCAATAACATTATAATGGTTAATAAAAAGTAGAGTGTGCCACTGAAATGAATACAAACATTCTAGGGGGAAATATACTCTTTTTTAATTTTAAAAAATGTAAAATATAGCCTTTAATATTATTTTGATAATTTATATAATTTCCAGGGAAAGTCTTAATAGCTTATGTACTTAATTGCACCTGTGGTTGTAGCTGTTTTTGTAATCAAGCAATTGTTTCAAAAACGGGTGTATACCAGCCAAGTTGGTGGTCAACAATAATAAAATCAGCATATAACTCTCTACAGAGCACTTGTAGCTCTATTCCATACTTTCATATACATCTTCTCATTTTACGTAGCCACTAAGTAATTTTTAAGAAAAATAAGGCAACTCTAAATGAACTCAAACTCAGATAACATTCAGAGGTTTGCATATTGAACTATGGAAAATGAACATTGGGAACAGTTAGTATTATTCTATCACTGAATTACAGTGTCACCTTGAGCAGGTTCTTTAACTGTCTTCTCCTTAATCATTTACCGTCTGTTAGAGGGGAAAACTTCCTCCATGGTTTTATAAAGATTAGATAATAACTATAAAGTAATTGCTGGGAAAAAAAGGCACTTGGCAGAGGTGCAACAGGGATAGATAATAGTTTATCATTAACCAGAAAAGTGGAATTGAACTATCCAAGTCATGGGGAGCAGTAATGGCTAAGAAATCTAGAGCATTAGACTGTGTGTAAGTATGAATCAGTAAGTATTGGGATAAACAAAGAGAATGTGACCCATTACACGGGCCCCAAACCTCTTCATGCCACAGAGACATCTCCTACTTAAACCTGACGTGAGTCCCGCTGTAGTCATAGAATAAGAAAAAAAAATGAAAATATGCCTTCAAGCATAAGCATTCAAACTTGTTTGGGAAACATTAATTAAATGCACTTGTCAGAAAATGGAAGGTTTATTAAAGAATTACTCATCCTACTTCTAGCCATCCTTTTCTAAACCAGGAAGGAGCTGTTGAAAACAATGCACAGAGTGAATTTCGTACTTCAGATCTGGAAAATTTGTATCTGTAGTAGGTAAGTCTCCAGTGTGATTTTCCAATAGCAGCCTTTGAAGGAAGAGGTACTACCTTGAAGGAGATGAGGTCATTGAATCAGAAACAAGCTGGGGACATATGACCTGAAAGTGAACTTAGATTAGGGAGTGAGACTGTAGATTAGATCACTTCTCTGAGAGCCAACCAGGAAGTCTCCATAGGAAAAATGAAGATATGATATTGTTATTATAGAGCCAGTATATTAATTGGCTTTTATATTTATTCCAAGAGAATCCCAACAAAAACATGGTACTATCCCAAGAAGTCAGAATCCTGGGATGCTTAGTGGATACAGGTGTGTGTTGTGGGTGTGTTTTTAAAAAGTTCCATGTGATTATGTTTTGATTTAAAGATATTGACTCACTTCCCTATTAAAAGTTCTATTGTGAATTCTTTTGTAAAGAGTAGAAACTTTTGGCAAGGAGAGGATTACCAATCACTTGATTCTTTTAAATGTAATATTTGGTTAAGGGGTGCTATATCCTAATGAGTAGTAAGAAGCCCTCTATCTAAGCAAATGTCAATAAATATCTATATGAACACCTACTCTATGTAAGGCATTTTGTTTGATTGGTAAAGTATAAAAGAATGAATCTGACATCACCTCTCATTGAGCTCACAATTTAATGTGGAAGATTGTATCTCTAAAATTAATTGTGTGTTATGGAACATAATACTATATGATATATGTGTGTATATATATATATGTATCACCAGTTTTTCAAAATATTAATAGATGTTATACACAGAAGGGGCCCAGTACATGAAATTCATGCATGGGTAGGGTCCCTAGACCTGGCAGGCGATCAGGACCAATCAGGTGCCCCACCACCCCGCCTCCTCCTTCCCTTACTCCCTCAGGGCCCCACCACCACTGCTGGTCACCTGCCATGTTCCACACTGCCTCCTGATGGTCAGCGCACGTCATAGCGAGTGAGGGAACTCCCAGTCTCCCGGTAAAACTCCTGAGGGGACACTTTGCATATCAGCCTTTTATATATATAGATAATTAAAATATATGTATGTTTTAATCCTAATCCAAGGATATTTTCATTGATTTTTAGAGAGAGGGGAGAAGGGAAGGGGGAGAAGGGAGGAGAGAGAGAGAGAGAGAGAGAGAGAGAGAGAGAGACATTGATGTGAGAGAAACATCGATCAGTGCCCCAACTGGAGCTGGGTACTGAGCTCAAAATGTAGGCATGTGCCCTGACCTGGAATTGAACCCAGTCCTTTCAGTGTATAGGATGATACTCCTACTAACTGAGCCACACTGGCCAGGGCTATATAAGTTTTTTGGTGTTTTGTGGGTTTTTTTTAGAAAATGTAAAATCATGAAGAGAATGTTAATGGATAGAACTGAGAAATATTCCCTGGACTAGACAAAATTTGAGGTGGAACTGAAAAAAATAAGTAGGATTTTTAATAAGTAAAAGAAGAAAGAAGCGGTATCCAAGGCAAAACAAATACAGTACCAGCCCATTGTATCTGTACTCAAGGAGTGGTACAGGGTGAATAGAGTATACAGCCCTGTGATGGGAAATGGGAAATCAGCCTATGCCCACCTTAGAAGATCATTAAATGTCCTTGAGCATAAGAATAGCATCATTAGATTTGTGTATTAAAAAGAATTAAATGGCAGTGTAGTGAATTAATTTCAAAGTAGAGTGTTTGTGAACAGAGTAAATGAAGTTTTTATTAGTTTAATTGGATAATGCACATGAAAACATCAATAAATTTATAAAGAACCATGCTACATGTAAATTGCTATTGTTATCATGAGTACCTAAATCATGGAAGTGTCCAAAGCAATGGGAAACAGCAAATATTGGAGACATTTAAGAGTTAACAATAATAGTAATACAAGTGAACATTTGTTTAGCAGATACTATGTTCCAGGCCCTATTCTAAGTGCATTGCATGCATTACTTTATTTAATGCTTCCAATTCCTTAAGAAGGGTTAGCCACTTTAAAGATCTGAGAACTGAGCAAGGAAAGATAAAGTAACTTCCCAGATCTTAACATACTGGTAAATGGGGAAGTCAGGAAGTGGATTCAGATAGCGTGGCTCTAGATCTACTCTCGGCATAACTACACCAGAGGTGATGAATTTTATGTAGCGATTAAGGGAGAGGAGGAGTCAAAAATGGCCTACAGTGGCTGTTCTCCAAGTATCTTTTGTGATCACCAGTTTTTCAGAATATTAATAGATGTTATACACAGAAGGGGTCCAACACCAAATGAAACCCTGGGATAAACATGTTTACTACTGCAGGAGAGCTAAGAGCCTTTAGAAGTTTGATCTTAGGATATGGATTTTCTCAGACTTGGTTAACTATAAATTTCTCTCTCTCTCTCTCTCTCTCTCTCTCTCTCTCTCTCTCTCTCTCAATCCTCATCCCAGGATATGTTTTTATTGATATTTAGAGAGAAGAAGGGAGACAGGGAGAGAGAAAGAGTAACATCGATGTGAAAGAGAAACATCTTTCGGTTGCCTCCCGTAGGCACACTGACCAGAATAGAATTGGCAACATGGGTTTGTGCCCTGACCAGATATTGAACCTCGACCTTTTGGTGTACCATCCAACACTCCAACCAGCTGAGCCACCCGGCCAGGGCTAAATCTGTGCACCAGATGCAAGAGCAACAGTATTGTGGATAAAATGGTTTGGACATCTTGAGTGTTAGGTGCCTGCTGGGGAGAGGCATAGTAGAATATTATAGATTTGGATTTTGAAAGATAAGTCAGAATTGGAGATATAGACATGCAAATCCTTCATTTGTGGGTGACAATGAAGACTTAGTGGAAATGGCTGAGCTGACTAGAAATACATTTTAGGTGCCGCCTACATGCAATGACAGTTGCTGTTTTGCTGTTTAGTTGATATTTATATTTGACCATATTTTAAAAAATTATTTTTAATGGTAAATGGTCTTTTAAATTACAGCATGTCAATAAGTATAATTTAAGCCAGAGGTATTTTTAATAACCATATTTCTTCAGTATAATTGACCAAGTAAGAGCATGAATTTCTTAACTTATAAAAACATTGATCTGGTTGATCTCTGTGTCCTTGAGAGAGATGATCTTTAGTTTAAACACAGCATAACTCAACTGTAAGTGCAATTATGTGGACCTGTGACACTTGTCCCTATGACTGCCTTCTATAAATTTAAGGAATTATTATTTTCTAAATTTGAATACGGCCTTGAATTTTAAATGAGGTCTCCTATTCATTTAATCCACAGCAACAGAGATTCTTTCAAACCAAATAGTTCCAGGAGGATTTATTTTAGCAGCAACATCTGTGAACCATTCTAAAGGCTTGCAATAAAAAAAAATAAAATCATATAATATCTGACCAGGAACAACAAAAGCCAAATTGGATTCTTCCCTGGAAAATGAACTTCAAATTATGTCTTAAACCTACAGACATTTAAGAGAAAATGTTTTTTAAAAATTATATTTAATTCATTGAAAAACAAGTAGTTTCAGGCAAATACAGTATTGAATCCTTGATTTCAACACATTGAGGACATGTTTCCAGTGTCAAGGCCAATGTGAACCTAAAAAGAAGTAGAATTGAGGAGAGGGAAGTTTAGCTAGGTTTTTCTTTCTTTTTCTTTTCTTTTTTTCTTTTTTCTCTGCTAACCTCTCTTCAGTTTATCTCCAACACTTTATGTGGATAAACATACCTGAAGCTCAACTTTTGGTTCTGTAGTTTCTCTGCTCAAAAAATCTTAATGGGCCCTGGCCTGTGTAGCTCAGTTGGTTGGGCGTTGTCCCTAGCACCAAAAGGTTGCCTTTGGATCCCCAGTCAGGGTACATGCCCAGATTGCAGGCTCTATCTCCAGTAGAGGGCGTACAGGAGGCAGACAATCAATGTTTTGCTCTCACGCCAGTTTCTCTCTCTCTCCCTCTCCCTTTCTCTGTCTCTTAAAACAAAAAAATCTTAGTGGTTCTCCACCACATTGCTATTGAAGTCCAAACCCGTTAGACACATTTGAGTCCTGCAGGCCCAGGCTTTTGTATGGCTTCCTGGTCTGAGTTCCTACTGCTCTACCTCTTGCCAGGAAGTTCCCAGCCAACTTGACTGCTTGTTTACCACAAATAAACCCTGTGTTCCTCCTTCTGCTCCTTTACATATGTTGTTTTCCCTTCTTAGATTACTTTCTCACCTCACCAGCTCCATCTAGGAGTAAATCTCTTCTCTCATCTCCTATATGATTTTATATAGACCCGGAAACACTTAACCACTTTCCCATTTGTATTACTGCTATATAAAAAGGCCACATGATGGTAAGATTTTATGCAGCCTTGGGGATCTGCCAGACACTGGTTCCAGATACATTGTTTGTCTTATTAGCTAAATGGCCTTTGGCAATTCTCTTAACCTGGCTGATCCTCAATTTCCTTATCTGTAAAATGTAGATAAAATGTCATGGGTAAGACTTTTCAGTACTCTGCTTGGCATAAAGACATTAATATATATTAATTCCATTTTCAATAGATTTCATCCTGTTTTCACTTTTTGAATGGGTACATATCAACTTCATTAAAAAGACTGTGGAGCCCTAGCCAGTTTTGCTCAGTGGATAGAGCGTTGGCCTGCGGACCAAAGGGTCCTGGGTTCCATTCCAGTCAAGGACACGTACCTTGGTTGCAGGCTCCTTGGGCCCTGCCCCTGGTTGGAGGCAACCAATCGATGTGTTTCTCTCACATCGATGTTTCTCTCTGTCTTTTCCTCTCTCTTCCACTCTCCCTAAAAATCAATGGAAAATATCCTTGGGTGAGGATTAACAACAACACAAAAATGAATGTAGAATTGGAGAAAAATTATATACTTCATTAGGTTGTTAAAAAAAAATAAGAGATAATGTATGTAAAACATTATAGTTTCTGACACAGAGTAACATGTAATAGATGGAAGCTCTGTTACAATTATTACAATAATTATAGTTTAGGTGTGTAAACTTCAGTAATAATCACTTGTGTTCAATTCATCTCTGAATTTCTGCCACTGCTTAGGAAATAGTTGGTGCTCAACCATTCATTATTCCTGGAATAATATACTTCCATATGTTGGGCTCAGGTCTGTGAAGTGAGAAATAATAATTTGGGCAAACTTAAAAATAGGTCCAGTTGGTATATTCTAGAATTCAGTTGCATAAATTTGGTACCTAATTCAATACTCAAAAAGCATAAAGAGCAGAGCTCAGGAGAAAATTTTTAAAATGTATCTTTATTGTTGAAAGTATTGCAGATGCCCCCGCTTGAGAAAAAAAAATATTTTTAATTTCTTTTTAAAAAATGTTGTGATTCTTAAAAAGCACACATAACATACAACTTATCATTGTAACCATTTTAAAAAATCTGCAGTTCAGTAGTGTTAAGTATATTTACCTTGTTGTGAAAGAGATCTTCAAAAGTTTTCTTCTTGGAGATCTAAAACTCTATACCTATTAAACAACTCCCCCTTTCCCCTTCCCCCTGTTAACTACCATTCTATTTTCTGTTTCTAAGTGGAAAACATTTTTAAAAGGAAAGAAAAGAGAAGAATTCTATCATAAGTACTTCACCCATTGATTATCAGGAAAAACAAGAAAAATAATAAAACAGAGAGTTGTCCCAAGCATAGCGAGCCTGTCACATGCTATGTTAATTGCGACTGAAACTTGGAGCAGGCTGGTTTTTGGCTGGAAAGCCAGGGATGAATATCGAGTCCTGTTTGGGAAGCCAGAGGTGGAGTAATGTAGCAAGGCCAGAATCAGTTTCTGAACAGAGAAAGGCCAGGAGCTAAATTAGAGAAGGTACCAGAACTACAGTCTAGGACAAGCATGAGACACCAACAAGAGACAGAGAGGAAATGGGGAGAAGAGATGGAGAAAGGCAAAGCAATAAATTTAATTGCTGTGGTAGATTTGACTGTGTTGGGCATCTTTTAAAGGGCCAAATATGGGCCTCTTGGGCAATACTTGAGGACTCTTACGGCACATGTTCTAGGTTGTTTAAGGGGGACAGCAAATGAGGAAAGGGCCCTGCCCTATCTTTCTAGCATGACCAATTGGTTCTTATAAGAAATGAGGCTCATTTTTTTCACCTGATTTTACCAGTATAAACATATTTTTTTGGAGGAGTGGGGAAAGAAGTTTTTTAAAAAAGAAACAGAATTTGTCTAAGTCCCACCCACCTTCAGATGGGTCTGCTGGGGAAAGAGGTGCTTAAGAAAAACAGGAAAAAAACAAACAAACTTCTAAACTAAAAATCATGAATTCTAGATTTTTTTTTCTAGCTCCACCTAGTCTTTTTATATATGACCTTTGGCTGGTCCACTCTACTAGCCTTTGGCTCCCCTTTGGATAATTTTCCTTGTAATTTTCAAGGGCTTTGTATTTCAAGTTGATCACTGAATAAAACCACATATTTTCCTGCCCTTGTAGGGTGACTATTTTAGTGTTTTGATTTTCAGAATTGTTTCATGATCATATTTAAAGTTAACACTCAATGGTTCACATATCTGAAATTGAGGTTAACCCCAAAGAACAAAACAAAATGATCTTTAATAAATGATTTAGCTGCTGTAAACAAATCAATTCCTTGACCATGAGCTACTGAAGGACCAACTTCCTTCTTAGTTCATACCGACCTTCCCTGGAATTCCATGGTAGGTTGTGGGCTGAGAGGACAGTAGGAGCCTGGAGGGGATGACAGGCTCAGAAGACAGGTAGAGATGCCCTCATTAATTCTGCAGTGAATGAGCATGCAAATACAATGATGAATGTACACACGTTCTTGGAGTTTTCAGTCTAATGTGGAATAAGGGGATTTATATTCTAATGTGGAATAAAGTATTAGATAAGTAATCCAGAAATGGAACAAGATGCTGACACCTCATGAGAAGTTATAAGAAGGTAATAAATAGTGACAGGGATGTAAAATCAGGACAGAGATCTTTAGAGAAGAAATGCCCCAGAATGGGGAATCAAGTTCTTTTAAAGGGGGCAAATACGTGTACATGCCTGCTGTATGCCAATGCCCAGCTTCTGGTTTAATCCATGGTCAGCCACATGGTGCTCATGCTGTGTGTAGTCTCTGGGTGAAGGAAGGGGATTCACTCAACTCACTTTCCCACTGCTCTGCCTTAGCCCCTCTAATTTCTCCCTCTTTGGGAAGAGTTCTTATTTCCTTGTCCCCTGTGCCTTAATTAACAAATTAACACAAATTTATTGGCTTAACACAACACATAATTTATTATTTTATAGTTCTGCAAGACAGAATTCCTATATGGGTTTCACTGAGATAAAATCAAGATGTCACCATAGCTACATCCCTTCTGGAGACCATAGGAGGGAATTAATTTTTTTTATCTTTTCCAACTCCTAGAGGCCCCACACATTCTTTGGCTCATGCTCCCTTCCTCCTCCTTCAAGGCCAACAACGTAGCATCTCTCTAATGGTGCTTCCATTGTACTTGTCTTTCTCTGATCACGTCTGAGAAAGAATCTTCATATTTTATAGACACATGTGATTACCTTGGGCCTGCCTGCATAATCTTCACATTTCAAGATCCTTAACTTAATCACATTTGCAAAATCACTTTTTCCATGTAAATTTACATGCTCACAGTATTAGGACAGTCTTTGGGGGGCAATTATTGTATCTTGGTAGACTTGGTAGACTTTTCTCTGCTGGAGGGAAGGGGCAGGAACTACTTTGCTTTCCCTTCCTTATCCAGTCCATTTTGTTTGGAGCTGAGATCCAGGTAACTTGGGAGGGGCCTGGATGTAGCATCTAAATGACTGGAGCTAACTCACCCATGAGAGGAGGAGTTTAAAATAAGGAAACTGCATGAAATGAAAATACCTGTTTTAGCTTTGCCTGGTGTTGGGTTCATCAACTTTACAGACCCTCTGATTGTTGATAATTTGTCCTGTAGAAGCAGGAATAACTGCCTCTCTTAGTCAAGGGGCTGAGCGAAACATTCTGTCATATTACACATCTTTTCCTCAATTCCAGTTTCCGTATTACTTTTTCCCCCCACATCAGAAACAGTCTATAGCCCATTTCAGCACCTAACCCAGTGCTTGGTTCATAGTTTGTGTACAATAAATATTGGTTAGATAATTAAAGATTTCTTATCTAGGTGACCAAGCTGTGATTACTGTGTGGCAGTAGTTACCATTTTTTTTAAATATATTTTTATTGATTTCAGAGAGGAAGGGAGAGGGAGAGAGAGATAGAAAGACCAATGATAGAGAATCATTGATCGCTGCCTCTTACACAGCTCCCAGAGTCTGCAACCCGGGCATGTGCCCTGACTGGGAATCGAACTGTGACCTCCTGGTTCATAGGTTGATGCTCAACCACTGAGACGCAAAGGCTGGGCAGTCGTTACCATTTATTAAACACCTATTCTTTGTACCAGGTCAGCTTTCACACATTTTCTATGTCTTCACATTATTTTTCTTTTGTTAATTTTCCCAAGATTCTATGGGATTGGAATTATTATCTCTATAGTCAGGGACTTTAGGAAACTTGCCCAGGATTACACAGCTAGGAAGTGAAATAACCACAACACAAAGTCAGGTCTGTCTGACCCCTAAGCCCACTGCTTTTCACAACTCTATACTGCTCTCCTCCCGACCACCCTGCTCCAGGAGAATCGCAGGTTAAGCTTCAGCTAACAAGTCTTCAGTCTCAGCTCCATAACGGGGGGGATGGGGAGGAGAGAGCTAAGGGCCAGAAGTGGTCCTGAGCCTGATTATGAACAAGATTGCCTCACCAACCTCCCACAATCTGTGCTTAATACTTTTAATAGTGCTGTAATGATAGGTGCCGTGTTCAGTGTGGGTCAGATGAATATTTTTGACAGTTTTGATTACTCTATGGCTACCTGACCTATATTCACTTCTGCTCATGTATATGATTATCTGCTCAAAACACAAAAATGTTAGTAAAAACTTTAGAGGGAAGTCAATGGCCAAGCTTTATACCTGGGTCCTGCCTGGACTAGCCTTTAGAGGCCCTAAACTATCACCTGCTGTAGTGCCTACACCTCCTCTATATATAATTCAGAATTTTTAAAAATCACTAAACTATAAGAAAAAAGATGGGAAAAAAAACATGATTTTAGGGGTAGCCATTTTGAAATGCTTTTTGAAATATCATTAAAGACATAGTATTTGTGCCTCTGCTTTGCCAGTCTTCCAGCATGTGCTAATAGTTTCCACCAAGTAATACAGCACTGAGCTTTGCTGCTAAGTTGCTATTTCTTTAGTTATATAGAGAGAAACTGAGAGAAAGCTGGGGGGTGGGGTAACTGGACAAATCCAGAGACTTTTTGAGATCACTTGAAATTGGTTCATTTTTTTTTCCTGTTCATATCATTTCTTCCCATTCTTTACTCAAAAAAAGCTATGTTTTAATAATATGTCACAATAAATAATTTTCCTTTATGTCTTTACTATTTGTTTTAAACTGGGGGGTTGGGGGGGGGGTGCGGAGAGAACTATCACTTGTAAGGATCTGTGCCCAGTAAGTTCTCAGTATTGTCCATAGTTTTGTGACTTTAAGCAAAACAATGTATAATGAAACCATAAGCTATTTTATCATAGGTTAATTGATATAAACAAGAGTTAACAACTATAAAATGGCTTGCAATTGTAAAAGATTATTTGAATGCCAAGAAATAATTCAGTCATGCTAATCTTTTACGTGCAAATTTTGTTATTTGTTACAGGAATGGAAATATGAGAGTCTTTCAGTTATGTATTTAGGGGTCCCAGAAGGATACATTGGATGGGAACCAATATTTGTTTCACAAGCACTTTCTGTGATTCTCTTTGACATGAAGAACTGTGTTAGGTACCAAGGATACAAAGATGAAAATGATTCTACAAATCAAACAGCCGGGACATAGTTTCCCTCTGAAATACATGCTAATCACTGATTTAATTTCTTGAGGCACATATAATTACAATTTCATAAGCACACATGAGTAGCCAGCTCTTTGTAAAATAGTCTTGTTGATAACTTAGGCAGAGAGCTCTGGTTAGCGTTTCTGGATTCCTAGTTAAGCCAGTATTTAAATATAAAATAATAAAAAACATAGCTGTAAAAACGGCATCGGGCTAATTCATGATAATTAATCTCTAGAGTATTATCCGAAACATTATCTGCCTACACAAAAAAGAAAATAAAGAAATACATTTGCCAAGAGAGGAGGAGGCTTGGAAGTTCATGGAACACAGACCCTCATCTGGATGATGTTTTTGTTCTGTTAATGTGCATCTGCTGTGTTGGGAGTTTCGCTCGTTCTTCTTGTTAGAATGGTGGCCTACATGCTGCCATGAGATAAGTAAAAAAGTTGTAGAAGAGTGACTGCCAGGGGGCTAGGGAATAGGATCAAGGAGGAAGAGAACCTTGGGAAGTTGGTAGAGACATGGGACATACCCAGAAAGTGAAGAAAAATGGGATAGGACAGGGTGGTAAAGTATAGAAGAATAGCAAATGAGGGTAAGGAGAGAATTAAGGAAAAAGGGATAAAGAATAATGAAATGGAGTTAAAATTACAAGAGAGATGCTGTACAGATGAGAACTAGAGGGAGGAAAAGAGATGTAGCTAGAGAGGAAAACAAGAAAAAGGAAGGATGTCTAACTGTAGAAGATAGAGGCTTCGGTGATAGAGTCAAAGTGAAATGCTCACAACACTTTCCCCCAGTGTCTGATTCTGGGCTAAAGGTCTGTTGTTGTCACAGAGCATTAACAACACTAATCGTGGACCTGTCAGATAGGGGACAAGCCCTATCTGGAGCTGTTTCTGCACGCTGAGTAGAAAAGCTGGATTCTACCAGCTGCCAGTAAGCTCTGCTGCCACCTTACCTTCACCCAAGGCTTTATCTGGGCAGCTTAAGAAATGAGGAGACAAGGTTCTCTAGACTAATTGAGGCTGAGATTGACCATGACTAGAAGCCAGAAGCTCCTCTGCTTCTCTCTAGGAAGAAAACTAGCCCCACGCAGAGGAGTGGCTAATCTTCAACTTCCATGACTACCCAACATAGCAAAACCAAACGTGCCTCTCCCTCTTACTTTGAGAGCAGGGACACAGTGAGTACCAGGGAAATCATGATAGGACAGTGAGCAGAAGCAAAGGGAACTTTATAATTCTATCGGCCATGAAGACGCTTCTCTGACTAACAAAAATCTCCCAATGAAAATGTTGCCTAAAGAGTGTGGCACACTATCTTCAGGCTGTGCATCCTCCTGCCAGTGTTTGTGAAATGGTGTTGTCAGCAGGGTCAGCTGGTGAGGGGAAAAAAGAGCACTTAATTTTCCAGTACCTATTTAAAAACCGACACAGTTCAATTTGGCTTTTATTAATACTATTTTAAATATGAAATGGAACAAAGTAAGTGTTTGGCACATTGGTTGTTTGTAATGTAATGAATCAGATGGTGGGCCATGTTTTGCATAATGTTGTGACTGCATTATGAGAGAATTGATATCATTTTTAACATTGATTTTTCCTACTGCTGTGCACAGCATGTCTTTCCCTGTTCTATTAGATATTAGATATCTATTAGATATCTAATATCTATTAGATATTAAAGTTTCTTTAATATTTTTCAGTAATTTTATAATTATTTCTAACCAGGTCTTGGACACCATTATTAGATTTATTCCTAGGTATCAAATATTTTTGTTATTATTGTTAATATTACATTTTTTAAATCAAATTTTCTATTTGGGGATAATTTAAAGTCAAATGATTGCTTTTTCAATAATGAGCATTTATCCCACAACCTCTCTGGACTCTTATTATCTTAATTTTCTGTACATTCTCTTTCATCCTCTTTGTTTGTAATCATATTATGTACACTAATAAAAGAGAAACATGGTAATTAGCATTAGCGTACGACCACTACCCTTCCCATTGGCTAATCAGCATATCCTTATGCAAATTAACTGTCAGCCAAGATGGCGGCCGGCAGCCATGCACTGAAGCGAACAGGGAGGCTTGCTTGCTCCAGTGACTGCGGACTCCAACGTTCCCCGCCTGACTTGCCAGCCTCTCAGCTGCAACTCTAAGCAACTATGTTGCAAATATAGAAGCTAAACAAAACCCCAGAAACCTGCATTAGTCAGGCAGGCTTCAGCCAGCCGGACTGCAACATTGTATCAAATACAGAAGGTAAAGGCCAGAAACCTGCTTTCAGCAGTGAGGCCTCAGAGCTAAAGCTGGCCCAGAATAAAAAAAAAATAAAAGAAAACAAGGAGCGGTTGGGAGCTTCAGTCAACCCACCAGCCTGAAAACAGCCCTCAGCCCCTCAGCCAGGCTGGCCAGGTCCCCAGTGGGGACCCCCACCCTGATCCAGGACACCCTTCAGGGCAAACCAGCCAGCCCCCACCCATGCACCAGGCCTCTATTCTATATAGTAAAAGGGTAATATGCCTCCCGGCACCGGGATCAGGGGAGCAGCGAGGCCTCCTGGCACCGGGATCAGCGTGACAGGGGGCAGTGCCCAAACCCCCTGATCGCCCTGCGGCTCTGTGTGTGACAGGGGGTGGGGCCACAACCTCCCTATCTTCCCTGCTCTGTTCGTGACAGGGGGCGGGGCCACAACCTCCCTATCTGCCCTGCTCTGTTCGTGACAGGGGAAGGCGCCCCAACCCCCTGATCGGCCCTGCTCTGTGTGTGACAGGGTGTGGCGCCCCAACCCCCCCCCACCACCACCACGGGCCCTGCTCTGTGTGTGACAGGGTAGAGCCATAACCTCTCCATCGGCCCTGCCCTGAGTGTGACAGTGGCGGCGCCCAACCCCCTGATCGGCCCTGCTCTGTGGGTGATAGAGGGTGGCGCCCCAACCCCCTGATCGGGCCTGCTCTGTGGGTGATAGAGGGTGGCGCCCCAACCCCCCTCACGGGCCTTGCTCTGTGTGTAACGGGGGTAGAGCCATAACCTCCCCATTGGCCCTGACCTGAGTGTGACAAGGTGCAGCTCCCCAACCCCCTGATCCGCCCTGCTCTGTGTGTGACAGGGGGGAGCTCCTCAACCCCCTGATGGGCCCTGCTCTGTGCGTGACAGGGGGGAGCTCCCCAACCCCCTGATTGACCCTGCTCTGTATGTGACAGGGGGGAGCTCCCCAACCCCCTGATTGACCCTGCTCTGTGAGTGACAGGGGGCAGTGCCCCAACCCCCTGATCGGCCCTGCTCTGTGAGTGACAGGGGGCAGCGCCCCATCCCCCTGATCGGCCCTGCTCTTTGTGTGACAGGGGATGGCGCTGCAACCTCCCCATCGACCCTGCCTTGAGTGTGACAGGGGGCAGTGCCCCAACCCCCCAATTGGCCCTACCCTGAGCGTGACTGAGGGTGGCATCGCAACCTCCTGATCCACCCTGCTCTGTGCATGACAGGGGGCAGCACCCCAACTCCCCAATCGGCCCTGCTCTGAGCCTGACCAGGGGCTGCACCTAGAGATTGGGTGTGCCCTCTGCCACCCGGGAGCAGGCCTAAGCCAGCAGGTCGTTATCTCCCAAGGGGTCCCAGACTGCGAGAGGGCACAGGCTGGGCTGGGGGACCCCCCTGCCCCCCCCCCCCCAGTGCACAAATTTTTGTTCACCGGGCCTCTAGTCTATATAATAAAAGCCTAGGTGACCGTTAAGGTGGAACGACCAGAACAATGGTTGCTATGATGTGCACTGACCACCGGGGGCAGATGCTCAACTCAGGAGCTGCCCCTTGGTGGTCAATGCGCTCCCACAGGGGGAGCGCCACTCAGCCAGAAGCCAGGCTCACAGTTGGCAAGTGCAGCGGTGGTGGCAGGAGCCTCTCCTGCCTCCGTGGCAGCCCTAAGGAGCAGCAAGCTGAGCGGTAAGAAGCAGCAAGCAGGTGGACCGTAAAGAGCGAGGGTTCCAGACTGTGAGAGGGTGCAGACCAGGCTGAGGGACCCACCCTCCTCCCCCTAGTGCATGAATTTTGTGCACTGGGCCTCAAGTCTCTAAATAATACCAGATTTTCTCTTTTTAAAAAATCTCTCTTTCTCTCTCATCTTATTGTTCTGGATGAGATTTCCAGTTTAAAGGGCATCATTTTTTTTGTCCTTATTTCCATATTTTAAAGGAATGCATTAAATTTTTCCTGAATCGTATGATTCTTATAATAGATTTTTTGAAAAACACTCCTTATCAGGATGAATAAATCACTTTTATTCCTAGTTGCAGAGTATTTATCAACTCAGAAGTTGCTAAATTTTATCCACTTTTCGTATATAATAAGATAGCCATATAATTTTTATTTCTCTAATCTATTAATGTGGTGAAATAATGTCTTATAATAAATTCATTGCTAGCTTTTGGCTTACTCTATTTAAAAGAAAGTTTACATTTATGAGGACCAAGGAGATGAATGAATAATTTTGATTTCTCATATTATCTTTTCTGATTAAAGAATCAAGTTCAAATGAGCTCATGCAAAGTAGCAGAGAGCTTTCACTGATTAGTGTTCCTTAGAACAGTTGGATATAATAGGGATGATCTGATTTATGAATGTTTGGTATAACTTGTAAAATTGGGCAGTGTTTGGTATATATACAGGAGTTGTCAAAAGCAAGCTTACAGTCTTGAGTATGAGAGAAACACAGTTAAAGCTATTATAATAATCATAACCTGCATTTTTTTTCCATATGAACAACTGTAAACCTATTTTGCCCACCTGTGTGTGTGTGTGTGTGTGTGTGTGTGTGTGTGTACACATTACAGTGTGTACTATTCAGGTGTATTCTTTTTCTGGAGTCAGTTTTGATGTTATGATTTTTTTCCAGGAAATTGCCATTCACTCAAATATGTAGTTTTATTAACACACAATTATTGATAGTATTTTCTTATTATTTTTTATCTAGGCTGCATCTACAAATAAGCCCCACTTTTTTTTTTTACTTCCAACATTGTTTATTATTTCTTTTCTCTCTCTCTCTCTCTCCTTTTTGTCTGGAGAAGTCTCTCTAATGATTTGTCTATTTTATTAGCCTTACAAAGAATAAGCCATTGATTTTATTATTTTTCTCTACACATTAAATATATTTTAATTAATTTCTGCTTTTGTTTTTTCTCTTCCTTTTTTCTTTGAATTTACTCAGTTGTATCTTTTGTAAATTCTTGGGTTGGCCATTTAATGCATTACTTTTTATTTTAACGTACATTTAAAACTAAAAATTTTTTATTACTGTTTTACTTTCTTCTCACACATTTTGATGTGTGATTTAAAAAAATATTTCTGTTCTAAGTGTTTTCTAATTTTCAGTATGATTTTATGTTATGTGCATTAATTTCCAAATGTATGGACTTTTCCAGATAATTTTATTAGCAATTTATATTTTAATTGTGCTGTAATTGTGTTTCTGGATGACAGAAAACATAGTCACCCTGAGCATGTCGGGATTTCCAATTTTGATAAAGCCAAAATGTTCATTGTGCTTCCAGTTTGGTTTTAGTCCAAGCATTTTTTGTCTGTCATCTATTCTGAAAGGAAAGAGAAGGATCCTACGATCCTCTGGGGGAGAGTGTGAAAGAATTGAGGAAAGTGACATGGAAATTCCCTCTATAGAAAGTTCACTTCTGAAAGTCTCCTGCCACGCACACTCTTCCTCCTTTCATGTGGCTCCTCACCCCTCACTCCTGAGGGCCAGCCACTAAGACACTGGGTACCATTTTTTAAACATTCACTTTTCCATGCTAATTTCAGAGTAGTAAAAGCTCTAGGGTATTTCTTACCCAGAGGAAAAGCTGATTTTCCTTTTAAAGCAAGCAGAAGAAACTCTTCGGGCTGTACATTATACCACCACCAGTCGTGAAAGGGTATTATTCACAGGGTAAGTCGGTGAGGGGGAAAAGTGTCTTCAGTTTTTCAGTAACTACTTTACCGTGGACATAACTTGATCTATAGGCAGTGAAAGACTGAGGGACCTAAGGAACAACTACTTTTGAAAACTTCAAGAGCCAATTTATATATCCCCTCCCCATGAAGGAAACAGTCATTAGTCACTATGTTGGGCAGGGGTTTAAAAAAAAATTGTCAATGTTTTGATTGTCTTGTTTTGTTTTCCTGCTAGAAGTCATTTTAGAGACCAGCCGAGGAAACTGAGTCCTAGAAAGGTTTAGGAATTTGTCCACGATCCCACCCCTCGTTCCTGGAAAAGCTGGAAATGGAATCCAGTGTTTTGCCTTCCTAACCACACATGCTCTTTGTGAAGTTTCTAACTAAAGATGTGAAGATGTCTTTTTTCCACAGTTCAACATTTAGCTTGTAAATATCCCGATGAGCTATAAAACTTGGCAGAGTTGTGAATCCTACAAGAGAGTAGGAGGTGGGAAATTTCCATACTTCTCGGATTATCAAAGACTGAAATTAATGACATATGCTATTGCCAGAGAGCCTCAGATCCTAGCTATGTGATGTTAAATTTTCCCATTTTTTGTTAGAACATGAAGAAGGTCTTCTTTACTCAGTGGGAACAAATATCAGAAATGGTATGAGGCACTACATGGGCCCTGAACAACCAGTACACATAAGATTGAAGGCCGTGAAAACAATATCCAATAATGATGAAATTCAGCATAATCTATAAACCAGAGTGCAAGCTGATAGAGGCAAAGGGAATATCAAGCCTAATCATTCTTAGCCATTTAAGAATATATTTTTAGATACAATTAAAGCCTATAGGATCAATCACTCCAGCTGTTCAATTCATGAGTTTTTTTACTGAGCTGTGCCTGGACCATAGCCTGTGGCAGTAGGAAGAAGAGAAGCCAGGGATCAGGACAGCGCAGGCTGTATCAGACCTTAACACATCACACTAAGAGCATTTGAGAGATGTCAAAGCAATGAGAAGCCAATAATGGGTTTTAAGTTAGAGAAGTAATTTGATTAGACTTGAATTTTAAAACAATCACTCTGGCTGAAGTGTGGATAATCAATTAGTGATATAAAAGAATAGAGGCAGGAAAATCAGTTGGAAAAATATTTAAATTTCTCCCAAATTAAAAGGTGATAAGGCCCTGGACTGAGGCACAACAGTTAGGGTGGAATGGAGTAGACAGATTTGGGAAATGTGAAGTAGATAAAGATTTGAACGTAGGAAATGAGAAGAAGGGATGAATCTAAGAAACCCAAGTTTGGCCCTGGATTATTTGATGGATGGACATGTTTTTCACCAAGCTAAGAAAGATAGTAGGAGCATGCTTGGGAAGAAAAATGAGGGTTTCTTTCCATACATGTTGAGTTTTACTTACTTTGGTCTGCAGCGATGGAGAAGAAGCCAGCCTAGAAGTTTGCATTTGAGAGTGCTGAGTACGTAAGTGGGTTACATGGGAGAAGGATGAATTTCCCAGTTAGAGTGCTGAGCCCAGGACAGAGCTCTAGCCAACAGTGACACTGAAAGGAAAGAAACAGAAGAGTCAGAGAGGGAAGAGGAGAAACAGAGAGAGTGGTATTCTAGAAAACAAATGAGGAGAGAGTGTCAGAAGCAGTTGTAGTAAATACCTCAGAGAAGTCAAGCAAAATGGGCACTGAAGTCTGAGGCCTTATATACTAGACCAAGCATGTCAAACTCTCGGCCCGTGGGCCACATGCCTGGTTATTTGGCCCGTGTTAGCCTTTGAGTTTGACATGCTTGTACTAGACTAAGGAGTTAGAGTGAGTGCTCCCAAACGGGGAGGAGGGGTAGTTCAAAAGCAGAGGTAGTGAGAGTAATAAACATAATGAAGGTGATGAGAGCAATAAACTTGTGATGGCTTAGAAAGGACACTGAGCTGATGTTGAAGCACACAAATTTGTAATGGCAAGAAGAAATTGAGTACAGTTGATATACAAAGTGTGCTGTGAGTGTGTGTGTGTGTGTGTGTGTGTGTGTGTGTGAGAGAGAGAGAGAGAGAGAGAGAGAGAGAGAGAGAGAGAGAGATCTTGTCCCAGATATCAAATTCACCCTTGCAGGACTGGAATAATTGTTTTTTGTCAAGGAGAGTGCCTCTTTCCAATGGACTGGGTTGAATTAACATCCACAGATTTCACTAACAAATTCTTAACTGTCCAATGTCTATTTTATTAGTTACCAAAGTCACTATTATCTCATGCTGAAGGTCACAATATAATGGAGAGTTCTATTGATTGAACTGAAAAGCATGCTGATCCCATCATTAACTCACAAACTATTTCCCACTCTGGGTTACTCTGCAGATAATGAAGTTATCCAATAAATATTGCTATTCATCAAGAGTCAGTTTCATAAAGTGAACTCTCCCTAACATGGATGTCAAATCTTGGGGTTGTATCCTCTCTAGCGCTTTTGACCATTCTGTATGGGGAGGAACCTCTCTTGAGGGTGAGGCATGGACTGAAGCAGGGAGGGCAGCTAGAGCTACAAATACTACTGCATCACATGTGGGGAGTTAGGGCAGGGTTCTCTGTCCTTCCAGGGGTATCTACTTTTCTTTCGCTCTCCCTCTAACTGCTGTCTGATTCTCTCCCTCTCCAATGTGGTGTTTCTCTCATTATTTTCCACTCATGCTTCTGTTTCAAATATATCGTTGCCTACCTGTTACATTTTGTGTTGCAAAAAGACACTCTGGACTTACAGGATAAATGATCTCATGGGATCATGTGATTCTTTCTCTTTGATGATGGCTTTTCTTCCTGAGATCATATTGAGATCGACCCCACAGTGAGAAATAAACATTTTTCTGTTTCATGTCTAGCTTGGGAATGTACAGCCTCCTTTTTTATGGCTCTGCTCAGACAGGACTGCCATGCATAACCCTCTCATGATTACTCATCCTGTCATCCAATGAGTTTCCACCACTTTAAACACATAAAGATAACAGTGTGTGTGCACAGAATTGCTACATGGGGATCTATTTTGAGTTGCAAAGGATATCTCTTGATGCTCATTACATCAAAAAGTAGAAGCTTTCTTATGAAGAGGAAACTATCAAGTCATCAAAAAAATATTGACCATAAATTAGTTAGAAGCTTGGCTCATATATCGTTCTGGCATATACTAGTAGTAGACACACAATTTGATATTTACGAGATGACTGAATAAATTATGATTTTGGGTAATCATTGTTAGAAATATTAAATGCATATTTAAAGTTATGTTATAGAATATTTCAGGTCTCCAAAGTATTTATTTTATCTTTTCATACACTTAAAGCTGGATGCTCTGTGGGATTATTTATTGCCTTTAGTCCATAACAACTCTTTTTAGAAACATTGAAGACATTAATTTAGTGCCTGAACACTTGTGTACAGTTCATGGACTTTTCTGCAGTCTTTTTCCCAAATAGGGGTGTAGCCTGGAATTTCAGTTTATCACGCCGAGTTCTTAGCTGTGGCTCCCCTCTTACCTTGAACACGCAACCCCGAAGTCACATAAACTCATCATTTATCCCCAGGACACAACTTAGCGTGTGTTTGTTTATGAACTGGTCTGTAATAAGCCCACAGGAGCTCAGCAGCATAAAATTTGAAATAAATAACACCCATGGCCAAGAGTTGTCCACAAAATGAACTTTGCCCCACTATTTTCATAAACCTCCAACCCCCACCTGCTGACTGCAAATCTCTTTCAGCTTCAGGAGAGCCAGATGTTCTTTACCCCGTGTATTCACACCACCACTCGGAACCCGGGAAAGTGAAAAGGGAACATACTTCGGAGTCCACTGCCAAGGCCACTCCGCAAGGATGCAGAAGCCTGGGAATTCTACCCCGGGGGAAAGATAGCAGGAGTCTCCCAGCCAGATTCACCTCCCACCATGGGAGGTTGTTTTTAATTGTTCTTTGAAGAGGCTTTCCAAGTTGTTTAAAGCTTTGTCCGCCCACTCAGGGCAGGTTTTGCTGGACTCCCGGAGCAGGCATGGCTTCTTCCCTGCTCTCCATCATGAGCAGAGAAACCTCTGAAAAGAACTTCTATTTTCCACTCTCTCTTCCAGTGACAATACCCAACCGACTACCGATGGCAGGGTGATGGCTGAGATATTTTCCACTGCGAGCTTCTCACTGCGATTCACTTATTGTTTCAAAATATCCCTAGGGAATTTGTGTAAATGACATCCTTTTTTTTGATTTTTTATTAGTAGTGAGCATGCCTTAAACAGCTTGTGAGTAAGCATGTCCATTTAAGTTGGTGAAATACCAACCAATGGAGTCATTCGGACATGAAGTGGTGACTGGCCCAGGAAACTATCCTTTTTCACCCTTTTATTGAAATTTAATTATAGCTAAAAAGTTGGAACATATACCTAGCACTGTGGTAAGGGCTTACCATGCATTGAATCATTCAATCCCACAACAATTCTATAATACCATTACTTACCCCATTTTTCAGATAGAGAAACTGAGGTAGACATATGTTGAAAATGGCAGGGTTGGGATTTGTCTATTCAAATCCAAGACCGATAGTCTTTGCCTCCATGCTTTATATCTCCCAGAATTCTACTGTAGAACATAGAAGAATCCCATAGAAACATTATCCATGGGTTTGACTATTGCAGAAATGGTCTATTTATTTATTACCAGTTGAATTTTGAAGTTTATGAAAATTGTAATTGAAGACAAAAATTAATTTGGCTTGGCTGCAAGAGCAAACCTATTTATTTATTTATTTATTTATTTATTTATTTATTTATTTTAACTCTGATTTTGAAATAATTTCAGACTTACAAAAATGTGGCAAAAATAGTACACAAAGTTCCTGTATACCAAGCATGTCAAACTCAAAGGCTAACATGTGCCAAATAAACAAGGGTTCAGTTTATGTGGGCCGCAAAAAAACAAAAGCTTCAATTTTCAGAGAAATGTAGGTTTATTTCAATACAGACATGCTGAATACAAGGGGCTGAAATAAATGAGTAATAATTAACATGAAATAATAGAACATTTTAATAAAAAATAATATTTTTCCTTGAACATTAATTACCAGACACTGAATAACTGCACAAATTAATAAGCATAAGACAAATAAACCTATTTTTCTTGTTCTCCAAAAGTGAAATATTTCCTGTTGCGCACACCAAACAAGTCAGGCCAAGACTAATGACATGGCAATCGGTGCTAAAATATTCGCTGCTAGTATTAGTGGAGGGAAATGGTGCTCCTGCATGTAAGGCACATAAGAGAAATGAATGCAACACGATTATAGTAATGAGTAATTAGCGAACGTTGTAGTTTGTTATTAATAACTAGAGGCCCAGTGCACTGGTTTATGCACCAGTGGGGTCCCTCAGCCTGGCCTGTGCCCTCTCGAAATCCGGGACCCCTTGGGGGATGTTGGAGAGCCAGTTTTGGCCCGATCCCCACAGGCCAGGCCAAGGGGCCCCACTGGTGCCAAATCTGTGCACTAGGCCTCTAGTATGCATATAAGTTCTTTGGTTAATCTCTACCCGCCCTCCCCACTCCCCCCTTTCCTCTGAGATTCATCAGTCTGTTCCATGTTTCCATGCCTATGCATTGAGCATCTTCCCCCTGGTGGTCATTGTGTGTTATAGCTACCGGCTGGTAGGCCAGTTGCTTATGCTTTTATATATATATATAGATTATGTATAACAGGATATTGTAAAAATTAAGTTACAAAATTTTTATTAAAACGTTTCTTCATACCATTATATTGGTTGGGCCGCAAAAATATTCATTGTGGGCCACGAGTTTGACATGCTCGCTGTATACCCTTCTCACAACTTTCCTAAATGTTAACATCTTACATAACCACAGTACAATTAGAAAAATCAAGAAATTAACATTGACAAGGATACTATTAATTAATCTATAGATCTCATTCAGATTTTTTCAAATGTTTCATTAATGTCCATTTTCAGGTCCAGGACCCAGATTCCCTAATTGCATTTAATTGTCATGGTTTCTTCATCTCCTACAACCTAGAACAGTTCTTCAGTCTTTCATGATCTCAACACTTTTGAATAGTACTGGCCAATTTGGTGGAATGATCCTCTATTTCTGTGTCTGATATTTTCTAATGATTCAGGTTTAGTATATCTGCCAACAATCATCCAAAGGTGATGTCATGCCCTTTTCAATGCATAATATCAGGAGGTACATAATACTGATATATCTCATTATTGGTGACATTAATTTTGACAACTTAGTTAAGTGGTATCACTATGTGTCTTCACAGTAAAGTTGCTATTTTTATCTATGTAATTAATTAAATTTAAACCCTCTTATACTCATTTATAGTTGTATTGTCTAATCTCTTAGGGCCCAAGTGTCCTCATGTATTAATAGAGTTATAATCACTGTTCTACATGTCCATCAGTGTTGAAGTGAGACACAAATAACATAATGTATATGAAAGTGCTTTGTCAATTATGAAGAGATATGTTAATGCAACAAAGATATTGGATCAAGTATATAATGAGAAGCCACAGGCTGATAAATTACCCACCATTCATATTATATTCTTTCAGACTTCCATTGAAATCAGTTAAAAGGGAGATTAAGGAATTAGTTGATAGCAAAGGAATTTAGGTGCTATGACTTGCTCTCATAGACCTTCTAGAAGAGACAAACTCTTCTTTAATATTTCTAGGATTTCGGCTAATCTAAGATTCCATGGACCTCACACTTAAATTAATAAACATGGGGGGAAAGTCATAATATGCATTATGATTTGGGATCACTCTATATAATGCAACAGTGTGATTTCTCTATAATTTTACAAATGTAACAAGCTTGTCCTGAGTCATTAACAAGGGGGTACAAAGCAGTGAAATCTTTTTGTTTTTCCAATGAGCATCCACATGACTTATTAGTGGAAAGTCCAGCATCTCACTCTTGAGACCTCCCCTGGAAAGTCTTCCCCTCCCACACACATACAGACTCTTTTTAAGTTTAGAAGCTCAAGGTTTACTCAGTCCTGTGGGAGAAAGAGTTTAATCCTGCATTACTGTTGTTTTTTGCTACCATTAAATGCCATTGTTCAAAACTAGACGTGCACTGTGCCACAAAAGCATGTCCATCCTGTGATGACACCTCATAACTCAACCAAAGGGTATCCCAGGTTTCAATGCTCAGCCTTTGTTCCCAAACCCCAGCAATGTGTCAGCAGAGCTGGGTCCTAAGGCAATTCCATAGCCCTCCTCTTGTATATGCTAAGGGTTACTGCTCCCATGCCTCATTCTCCTTTGGTGTGTTTCCCTTTGAATAATCTTGATGTGCTTCCTTAAGTCTTTGGTCCACCTATCTTGGTCCACCCCAAGAGGTGAGCAGGACTGGGTTCCTTTTCTCTCAAAAGGTCCTAGGTTTCTTTTGCAATTTATCAGATTCCTCTCTAGCAAATGGGGAGGAGTTAGCTTCAGCCAGGCCACAAATTGTTCCCATTATACTCTTCCCCCAGCTAAAGACTGCTCAGTACTCATCCCACACTTATTTAACTAAGGAAACCATTCAAGAGTTTCTGGAAAATGGTCTGTTGCATGATGATTTATTATTCTCTCCAGTAAAGAAGGGACCAGTTCCTGGTACTTACTACACAAATTTTTACAATTAAGTGTTCAAACCTAAGAGACATATGAGTATAAAATAAGGTTATATTTCCTTGTAAAGTCCCTAAAGTGATACTTGAGTCCCACCTACTTGTTTTCCATAAATTAATCAGCCTCAAATGGTCTTTGGGCTCTCTGAGAGGACATATGGTGCTCACATACACTTGCTTAAGTTCAGGTCCCTCTTAGTGTTCTTGACTTCTTTGTGCATTTACTCATCACACCAGCATAGACATTCAGTCCATAACAGCTGATGACCACCAATATCACCAGCCTGTGGCCTCTGAGAAGTTTCTTTCCTTTTAGCAAAAAGAGACCTGATGGTAACTTCCAAACAGGCTTTTTTGAAAGTTTGTGGAAAATAGAAGCGATTAGCAAAGCTATCCCACCTTACTTATCAACCTGTGAGAAAAATGAATGCTTACTTTTCTAAAAAGAAAGAAAGAAAATAGAAGGGACTATCCACATACAAAGTAAATTACAAGTTACATGTGGATGTGCTCGAACCCCTCAGCCCAAGGCCAGGACTTCTGATACAGCTTACCTTTCTTCACTGTCATCTGAAAGGGTTGGATAATAATCTCTATAATGTCTTCAAACTCAATGAAACTTTATGACACTTAATGTCTTTAATGATACTTTACAGGACTTTTGCAATCTTGATCTAGCTTTGGAGAGCTAGGCATTTTGCCTTTTGGGGGGCACTGCTCCTGAGCAAAAAAAAAATAGAGAGAGAGATAGTTTCTGGCCACAGTAAGGTAACCATGGCTTTACCAAACCTAGGACATGCTAACACATAAGCATAATGAGTCCTTGGTGGACCCTATGGAGCTAACTAGATTTTAACTATATCACAATTATCTTTCTGCATCTTTAGATCACTGAAAAGCTTAAGGTTCTTCTAAAGCAGTGGTTCTCAACCTTCCTAATGCCGCAACCCTTTAATACAGTTCCTCATGTTGTGGTGACCCCAAACTATAAAATTATTTTCGTTGCTACTTCATAACTGTAATTTTGCTACTGTTATGAATCGTAATGTAAGTATCTGATATGCAGGATGTATTTTCATTGTTACAAATTGAACATAATTAAAGCATAGTGATTAATCACAAAAACAATATGTAATTATATATGTGTTTTCCGATGGTCTTAGGCGACCCCCGTGAAAGGGTCGTTGGACCCCCAAAGGGGTCGCGACCCACAGGTTGAGAACCGCTGTTCTAAAGGTCATTTATTTTGACATAATTAGTAAGAAATACGTTTTTCTTTTTCATCATGGCATTTAAAACTTGATTTGTTGAGTTACCAAGTATTGGATCCTGTTAAGATTACATTCCCCAAATCTCACTGGATATTAAAAAGGAAGTTCAGCATATTTATCATACTAATTTCCTGGCCTTAAAGAAAAAAAACACTGCACTTGTAATTCAGGAAATCTGAGAAAAAGATATTTCCTTATTCAGGTGACCATTTTATATTTGGAATAACATATTATTGCATTGGAAGGAAATTACATGGTTAAGACAGACAATATGTCTGTCATATTCATAAATATGGAATGAATGTGAAATAGGTCTCTTTCCTATTCTCCAATTTTATGATGCTCATTCCTTTTGGGGCCATTTGCTAAAGGCTGTTGTTACCACTCTACCTGTTGAGACAATCCTTCAAAAAATAGCTACCAGTGTTACCTTATGCATTGAACCTTCCCCATTCAGTTCTCCCACATCTTTTCATTACTCTGTGAACTTCTTTCATCCTATGCTAATTCAATACTGGATCATTTAGCAATACATTGCCTTTTCAATTTCCATTAATTTGGTCTTATCAACAGAATTGTAAACCTGAAACTCAGGATTGAATCTTCTGCCTCTTTTATAACCATAGCACCTTACATAGTGCTTAGCAATAGAAGGAGCTCAATAAAAATATTTGATTGACTCAGAAAGAACATATTTACACAGATCAACAAACACATACCATATAGCTTTTGCCATAATAAGGCTAAACTAATACCAGACCGAGGTATTGGAAAGGAGGAACACATGGAAACTTAACATTCCCTATCAGCAATCAGAAAGCTAATTAGCTGGCAAAACAATGTGTTTGTTTTGCTTCATTTCCAGAGAGTTCTTGTACTGTTGCTTAAGCTAGCCAAGACCTGCTCAGAAAACATTAGTCCATTTGGAAGGATACAGGTTTATTTGAAGGTCTCAGATTATTGTTGAAATTACTGATCTCGGATGTGTTTTTAGGCTGGGTCACATATACTAAGTCCTTTCTGTCTCCAAATAACTGTGGGGACAGGGTGCAGGGGAAATGAGCAGAATTCCGAATTTCTGGAAATGTAATAGCTAAAAGGACCTGCTGTTGTTATTGCCGGCTTTCTGACTTGACCCAGTCCCCGGCTTTGACGGAGTAATTGTGGAATCCAGAGCCCAGGCTGTAGCCAGTAAGGGGAATGCAACAGAGTCTGAAAGAATAAAGGGGCTTGGTAGCCTTCCAGAATCCAACTGAGGATAGAGGGATAGAGTGCTCTCATAAGCTAGGTGCCTTCCTCGGCTTTAAGACAGTGCTGAAGTTTAAGGAATTATGTAGACAGGTAGTGCATATGAGATATAATATTTATACACATAATGTAGGCTGTGTATCTCTAAGATGAGTGTTCTAGTATTCTTCCGTATTTGAAAAATATCACACTAGGAGATGTTATGAAAAAAAATATTGTCATAATTGGGTTGCAAACCCATTTCTAAAATTATCACTGTGTGCCTGTTTCAATTTACTACCATATTATCCGTACTCTAAAGAAATGAAACTTGGAAATTATTTCAGCCATCCACTTCATACAGCACTGCTTTCAATAAGATCATCTTTGTGCTTAAATGTAAATGATTCAAACTGGAGAGCTTTCTTTCAGAAGATTTCCATATAGTACAGGCAGTTTGTTCCTGCTTCATGTTTTATACATGAGGTTATTGCATAACAAAAAATTCTGTCAACTGAACAATTTCAATAGGAAATTAAAGACTTATTTTTCTTTAGAGGGAAAAATGTATGACAGTTGTTATAAATAAAGACGCAAATGCACTTCCCATTGCCAAGATTTTCCAAAGAAAGCTTCAGTTTGCTCAAACAATCGGTTAGCTCCTGGATCGCCCAGCTACAGGAACTTGTGGCCTTTGGTAAATATTAGCAGAACAGGCCTATTCACAAAGCCTGCGCACCTGACCACCTGATCTCAGACACAGTGTGCCCTCACCACTTCTGGGAAAGACTGGCCTGAATTTTTCCAGAAGGAACATGAGCAGAGGTCCCACTTGTATTTGTTCATATGTCCATCAGCATCTAGTTCAGTAAATTCTATTCATTCTCAATGTATGAAGACAGCTAATAAGAAATGAAAATTTTTTGTGTGCATTCATGAAATTTAGCAGAGAATTATTACTGTAACCATTCCTTTCACTTATTTTGCCATACTAACCCCAAAGGCTAATTCTATATAAGCATTTGGCCATGTATATATCAATCAGTGCTAATTCTTTCCTTGTTAATGAAAAGCATATCATATCTCTTGCTATGAGAAGATACCTTACATTTGTAATTTGTTTATCATATATTTATGTGTCCGTTTACTGGTTACTGCATTTGTCTAATGGATATTTATTCATAAGAAAGAGATAGAATGTGTACTGAATATCTTCTTAAGGACAAATTATAGTGATTGCAGAGATTTGACCAATAGTTTTCTGCTCTATGTTTTGAAACACAACTGAGAGCTATTAGCAATCTTATTTTGCCAGCAATAGTGAAGACGAGGACTAGCATTTCTTTTTTTCATACATTTTATTGATTTCAGAGAGGAAGGGAGAGGAAGAAAGAGAAGAGATAGAAACATCAATGATGAGAGAGAATCATCGATCAGCTGTCTCCTGCATGCCCCCCACTGGGGGCATGTGCCCGGGCATGTGCCCCGACTGGGAATCGAACCATGAACTACTGGTTCATAGGTCACTGAGCCATGCTGGCTGGGCTAACATTTCTTAACCTTCTACCTGGAAGAATGAGGGAAGACTGTTTTACAGAACATACATAAATTTGTGTCCATGCCATCCAGGTGGTCTCACATGAATACTTATATTATTTCTCTTAGCCAAATGTGCTCTGCACCCTCCACATTTACCACTTATGAGCTTTTTTTCCTCTATTTGTAAAATGAAGAAATCATCCATGAATGGCTCCTTGACAAAGAAATAAGCCCAATGAATGTTCGATTGGCAGGTTTGTTCCGTTGTATTCTTGGTAGGTGATGGTTTCAAATGACACATTCTGCCTATGTCCAGCATTTGAGAGCAATGTAACATCCAGACTTGCTCATGGTTTTTCTTTGGGCTCTCCAAATAAGAAAACAAGTCTGTATCTTCTAGACAGTGAAGCTGAAGCAATGTAAGGAAGTGAGGTCAGTGAGGTAATTGAGGAAATGTCATGACAACCCAAATTAAAATGAGCAGCCTCACATTTGCATGTGCCAGCTGCTCCTCAGGAAATCTTTCTGGCTGCTTTTGGTTCCTATTAGACAGGATAATGTGGCTGCAAATTATATCCAACTGAAAGGGAATTGACTCACCCTCAGCAGGTATTGTAGGAGCAGACAAACCCTGGAAGGATGACCTTCAGAGGAGTAACCAAGAACCAAGCAAAACACATATGTGCGTACACACACACACACACACACACACACACACACATTTTGCTGTGATAAGGCTTAGAGCTCATTTCAAAATTTTAATATGAAAAGTTGCTTTTAACCTCATACCTTTCAAAGTTGCCTCGTGACTTGTTTATGCAAAGCACTGTGCAAAATGTCTGAAGGCCTTGGCTTTTTCCTACAGTGACTCACTTGTTCCCCAGGACAGTACTGACATTGCAGGGTCCCTCCCTCCATCAGGGCATGAGCTTCACAATCTTGTACAGTAGGTGTATAATACTATTGTGAGCCCTTCCTTGTGTCAGTCATCCAGGTATCCCTTTGTTGAATCTTCTGTAAATATAATACATAGAAATAGATATCATGTCCTTCATTTGTATGTCTGTGCTCCTGTGCCTCACAGATTTGAAGGTCAACCACAGTGAGGGCTCTGTACCCATGTCCCAGTGAACTTGGCAATGGGGCAATATCCTCTAGAAGATGTTTACACATGTGGCTCTCTCAGTGAATCTCTGGGACAGTGACTTTGGAATGGCTTTCTTCCATCAATTATTGGCACTTCCCATAGTCATTCATCAGCTCAAAACAAATTAAGTCGTCACATAGTTGACACAGTTTCCTTCTTGCCTGCTGCAGTTGCTGAACCAAGCAGAGTGGATTGGCATATGTGCTGTCTTGATGGCACAAAGCCCCACAAAAGCGGAACAACTTTCCACCAGCACAAAAATGTTCCAAAAAATACTCACTCTGTTCAATACACTTGTCAATTCATTCTAGAATATGAAAGAATATAAAATAAATGCTCCATCTAAATATCATTGCCCAATATTTTTTTTTAAAAATGTAAGACGGTGATTTGAAATCATAAATGGCAAACTCTCCTGAAAGTACTAGGGAAAATTGCTTTTAATACTTCTTTCTTGTTAAGTTACCATAGTAATAAAATCCCACTTGGTACGGTAACTTTCTCAACAGGTCAGAGCTTGAAATTCTATGTTGTAAACTTCTAAATACAAAGAAAGGCGTAAGTTTATTTATTGGAGTTCAAATGTAGAAATCTGACAGCTTTGAAGACTGTAAAAGATACTGAGTCAACTGCTATAAAAGGAAAACATTCTTGACAATTTAATTTGTATAGTACTACAACTGAAGAGACTGTGTGGTGATTTATGAAGGGCATGTTTGTGAACTGGGTTTTGGAATTTTTGCATGAAAGGTGAATTTGTGCTCAGAATGCTTGCATCTTCAAAGACCCATGAGTTTGGCTGTGGGTACGTGTAGCATTTGGTTTGGAAACATATGAAAGAAGCAATGCTATCCCTTAAGAATATGATTTAACTGTCAATTTACTTTGGTATATTGATTTAATGTTTTAAGCTATTTTATATGTACTATTTATATATGTCTGCATTGGGGCATCTACCTCCATGCTTTAGAAGCTCCTGGAGAATTGAGATTATCTCCATATAACTGTCAGCAATTAGTAGACACCAAAGCCAACTACGCTTTTAACTTTTTCTAATATGAAATTGCTTCGTTCAACGACATCTCCTCAGTTGTATTAGATCTCAAGTGTACTGTGAACTGAATAAAGAAAAGAATTGAATGAATGAAATCAAATGTGGCATAGCGCATGCTTCAGCAATGGCTATGTAGTTCATCCTCTTCAAAGACTAGAATGAGAGAGAGAGAGAGAGAGAGAGAGAGAGAGAGAGAGAGAGAGAGAACATGAACCCTAAAATAAAAAAGTTCAATCCGGTTGAAGAAGATAAATATACAGATTTGATTCATTTAGAGACTAATTACAAGGCAGTGTGTGAGCAAGTATAAGGTTGTTTAGTATACACTGAGTGTGCAGTTATTAAAGAGATGATGAGCAGATAGCCCTGAGCCTTGGGCAAGTGATTATCTTTCTCTACTCTAGGCTTCTGCCTTCCATTTCAACTATCCTCTTACCTGGGAACTTGCTCTCCAGAGCCCCGTCACTTGTTAAACCAACACAAGAGAGACTTATGGGATCTGAGACTTTTCCATGTATTTCCTTTGGAACCTGGAACCAAAATGTGTTTTATTTCCTCTGGGACCAATGTGTCAACTATGCATAATAATCTAAAATAAAGAAAGAAGATGAGTTTGACAGGTCAGGAGACTTTTAATTGCCTCAAATCACTGCTTATAATCAACTTTCTTTCCTGCTTGCTGGTTCTATCTGTAATAAACAGAGACATCTGAGAACACAGAGGAGAGGAAGAGGCATCTTTATAAAGCAATTGCATTTGTATGTGAGGCATAGGAGAAACATTGACATTCCACTCTTCAGGGTTTGGTGAGGGAAGTAAGGCACAAAATTACTCCTCAGGGACAAAATTTAAGTGGGCAGCAAAAATTCAGTAACCACGATAGATAATATTTTAGTGCAGTACTTTTTAAAATAAAAACTATGCAAAAGTATCCATAATGAACAAAATATCAAAATTTTAAATAAAGACAAGATCAATATTACTGATTTTTTCCCCTTTTATCTCAATCCAATATGGCTTGGAATGACAAGGCATTAAATGTCTTTCAAAAATGTTTATTTTGGTCATCATAGATTTTCTTGCATTAATTTTAACTTTCAAAAATATCTTATTAAAATACTATTTATCTTGATTCTGAGATTTTTGGAGTCCCCTTAAATTTTGCACTTGAGGTCAGTGACTTGTCCAAGTTAATCTAGTGAGTACCAGGTCCAGTCCTGCTCCAGGGTCATTGATAATACAGGGGGAAAAGCGGGAAGAAAAATCTGTGTGGTAGGCCAAGATGAAGAATATAGTTTGGAATAATGTCAACACATAAAAAATGAGCTTTCCTGAAATGAAACAATACAAGGCCAGAGGGCAATAATAGTCAGGGATCTAGTGATACATTTGGGAATTCTCATAGCCACAAGAGGGCCTCAAGTAATTTGAGAGAACATGCATTCCAAGAGAGTCTGGAAAAAGGACCAAAGACTAAGTCTTAATCTGAGGATTACCATTAGCTCTAGATGACAGATTTTCCTCTACAGATTGTCAGTCAAAAGCATATCAGATCCTCCAATAATGTCGTTTAGTTGAGCAACATTTCATTTTAATATGAATGAGATGCCATAGGAACTTAACTCTTGTGTATATCACTTAGCCTATGAAAAATTGGTTTCATTATCCATACTTTTGCTTAAAGTCCCAGAATCTATCAACAACACTGAGGACCTACTGTATAACATTTTCTAGAACAGTGATTCTTAAACTTGCACATCTATCTAAACTGCTGTGGTTCTCAACCTTCCTAATGCCGCGACCCTTTAATACAGTTCCTCATGTTGTGGTGACCCCCGATTTCATTGTTACAAATTGAACATAATTAAAGCATAGTGATTAATCACAAAACAATATGTAATTATATATGTGTTTTCCGATGGTCTTAGGCGACCCCTGTGAAAGGGTCGTTCGACCCCCAAAGGGGTCTAGACCCACAGGTTGAGAACCGCTGATCTAGAGCATCCAGAGGGGTTAAATGTGGATCACTGGGCCTCACTCCCAGGACTCTATTTCAGTAGATACTAGGGCCTGAGAATTTGCTGATCTAACAAGTTCCCAGGAGATGATACTACTATGCCAAATCCTACACCTTGAGAACCACGGGGCTATTATTTATAGAATCTTTACAACAGAATAGTTTGTTTAAAATTTATTAATTTTAAAATACTGTACGAAGAAATCAAGTGCTATTACTTCTTGCTATTATAAACTCTAGAAAGAAACAAAAGAATTATTCTACCACCCCTCCAAGACCAGACAGATGTAACAACAGAAAGGGCTAGTTGGAGCAAAATAATGGAGTGGTGGGGGTTGTAAAGTGGAGAAAACAATTTGTCTCTCCAGCATTCTGGATCCAATAAGAATATTAAGCTGGGTCGCCTGAGTAAAACAGGGGATCAGAGGCTCAGTGATTTAAAATTTCGTAATGGGAGCAACCAAGTCCCTGGGAAATTGATTTGATTCTTGCTACTGAAGAGGATAAAAGGATCGATTTGCATAAGTGATGTAGATCAGAGCTGTAAAATGCAGCCCCTTGCAGAGGAAAGAACTATGAACTAAGTCCTATGATCTTGTGAGTTTTAGTGAAGGTCCTTAAGTCATTCATGGATGGGACAATTGGGACTGCCTGACACCTGGCCATATTTTAACAAACATTAAACATGGCATATGGCAGCTCTAAGCACACGAGCTTGAGGAATGATGCTGCTCTCTATTTTCCTCACAGCTGTGTATCCAACAAATTTTGGGGCTCTGCTAAGGTCCAAGGTAGAGAGAGAAGCACTGAAAAATCACTGAGTTTGGACCTCTCAGAGATCTTAGAAAATAAGAAGTTCAAGCTGTACTTAATATGATTTAGCAAAATGGGGAAATGTGACATTTTTTGAATTCCAAGTGTCATGAAGCAACCCCATACTTTTTTTTTCAGTCAGAGAAGACAATTTGATAGCAGACCAGGGTAATCTGGGGCACTAGCTTGACAACTGTTGGTTTACAGAGTAATATATGGAGCCCCATGTGTCTCTCCCTACCCCAAGAATTTGCTGAGAAGCTATCAGTTCCATTCATGCTTCCTCTAGTGCAAGGCGATACAACCTGTTTTCCACATCAAAATGAGTGAGTCAGCCGAGAATTATATAACACTTTGGAGCATGACATGTAAGTTATTAACAAGCAACATGTCTCACGGTTGGATCTCAGTGTAAATAAACTTCCATGCTGACTGCTTAAGTTCCATTTCTAGCCTTACAAATTGCAGAATAGAGAGAAATTCACGGGATGATAAAATGACCAATAAACTGAATTAATTCAGTAGAAGCAGAAACTCGGAATTAGACATACACAGATAAGCAGTAAGCCATCTGCACCTTCTAGAACAGGTTTCTGTAAACTAAGCCCTTAGGCCAAATGTGGATGCCACCTGTTTCTATAAATAAAGTTTTATTAGAACACAACTACACTCATTTGTTTACAATTGTCTATAGATGCTTAAATGGCAGAGTTGAGTAAGTGTGACAGAGACTGTATGGCCTACAAAGTTGAAAATATTTGCCATCTGGCCCTTTACAGAACAATGTGTGGACACCTCCTCTAGAAACTGAGAGAACACAGAGGCTTCCGATTCACTAAATTCACCTGGAATGTGCTCCAGTGAATTTTGTTTACATCTTATAGGACACAGTACCTCAGAGATATTTGACAATATATTAAAATCCCTAACCTGGTAAAATCTTACATATAATCCCTATATGGTTTTTGGGCTCTAAGTTCAAGAACTCTTCCTAAACTTCAGATCTTCCTTTTCTTTTAGCTGCAATCCAAGCTGGCTGAATTAATGCCAAAGTCTGCCCATAGTTGTCTCATAGAGTAACAAGTTACTTATTGGCCCTGTCTGGCATTACTCTGTGTAAGCAAAATGAAGAAATTGGCAAGTTTGTCCTTCCCAGTTGTCTGTCTTTTCTTTCCTTGGGAAGATCTCACCAATTGCAGTGACCTTGTGCCCTTATATTCTCTTTATATTAAAACCTGTCCTAGCTCTAACTGATTTGGCTCAGTGGATAGAGTGTCAGCCTGCAGACTGAAGGGTCCTAGGTTCGATTCTGGTCATGGGCACATGCCCAGGTTGTAGGCTCGATCCCCATTGGGGGCATGCAGGAGACAGCCAACCAATGATTTTTTCTCATCATTGATGTTTCTATCTCTCTCTCCCTCTCCCTTCCTCTCCGAAATAAATAAAAATATATATTTTTAAAAATATATATTTTTAAAACTTGCCCTAAGAAGAAAACACTTGAAATTCACTCACAATAAAATCCAAATAATACATAACAATGCAAAATCACCTCCCAGAGGGATCAAAGTTTTAGAAGCATTAACAAGTAGGTGTTGTAACCATATATTTTTTTTCATTCTCTCTTTTTAAAGTCAGGACATAAAAACACAGGGAAAAGAATAACACCAAGTAGGCTAGTAGCTTCCTCCCCTAAGAATCAGTTTCTCTGTGCTTAATCTACAATCCAAGAAGCTTTATATGAAAGTCACCCAGAATACCTAATAAAAATGCAGACCTGAAACCCAGTCCTGGACCAACTGAATTAGAATATCTGGAGATAAGTCCCAGGAATCCTTGCTTTCAACAGTACGATTCCCTCTTTATGATTCTTATGTTGAGTAAAGTTTTAAAACCACTGCTCTGTGTATTGTGTGCAATCATCCATTATCCTGCCCATTGGACCTGTATCCTGATGAGCAGTAATGGTAGACTGGAGACACTCCAGGACCTGACTTTGCTCAGTCTGATTGGCCATTTAATGGTCCTCTGACTTGCAGGTGAGCTGATGAATTTCTCACACTTATAAGAGCTCTCTCTCTGATGGGGACTGATGTAATGTTTCAGAGTATAGAGACACATGTATTATTTATTTTCACATTAACAGCACAGGACAATGATATGAAGTTATCATTAGTATTTTTCAGGAAAGTTACCCACTTTCCTTAATTGTAAAATGGAAATTTTTGATAAGGCCTATTTCAAAAGATTGTGAGAATTGAGATAATGCGCTTAAAGTGCATAACATGCAGGAAGTGATTAAAAAGGCTAACAATTACTGTTGCTAATTTTATTCCACGTGAAGAAAGGTAAAGCACAGGAAATTTATTCAATAGATCAGGTACACACCTTGCAAAATTCTGAGAGGAAGTTACGGAACTCAGTGCTTTTTGGAGTCGGTCTTTCTTACACCCAGACCTTAATTTATCATTTATCGTGAAACTCATAAAATAAGCTGCAGGGTCCCTCATTTGCATGGACTCCTTTTGAGACTCTTGAGGGACCCAACAATATGTTCACACAGCTAACATTTTTATATTTTCAAAAGTTAGATAATTTAATCACAAATTAGTAGAGAATTATGTTTCTTTCCAGTCTTACTTTGCCATGCCTTCTCTCTTTTTATTGGCATTGGAGTGGCCATTGGCATTTTAGGGTTCCAACTAAGGGGAAATTGAGTAGGGAGCACTTTCATCTTGGACTTAATGGGATATTTTTTATGTGGCTTGCAGTCATTTCTGTGTGTAGTTACATCATTACTAGCAGATTCAAAGTAGAATTAACTTCAACAAATAATCCTACTGACCATTTTTCCAGCCCACATGGTATCATGACACAAAGGTATTCAGACCAGAGCTCATGTTATATGAAGCTGTGCTAAAGTACCTAGCTCTCAACACTGGAGGTGTATGCACAGTGGAAGTGAAACTAATTATGAATGATATGGAACCAGAAGCAAGTCTGTGACAGATTCTTACAGACAGCAGGCAAGTAAAATTATAAATAGAAGTTTCTGTTTTCACTGATGTCTAGGCAAAATAGAGTTGTCTCTTATCAGCAATATACTCAGTCATATAGTGTTTACAGTTAAAAATGTTCCATAGGTTTCCTTCCCTTTGTTTTTGTTTTGTTATTCCTCACCCAAGGATATTATTTCCATTGATTTTTAGAGAGAGTGGAAGGGAGGAAAACAAGGGGAAGAAGAGAGAGAGAGAAACATTGATGTAGAGAGACACATCAATTGGTTGCCTCCTGCATGTACCCTAACCAGGACATGGGAACAAAGTACAACTGAAGTAGGTGCCCTTGACCAGGAATCCAACCTGAGACGCTTCTGTTTTGGGGCCAGCACTCTAAATACTGGGTCACATTGGCCAGGGCTTTTCCCCTCTTTTTTAATGGGAATTGCAAAAAATAGAATTTATCAGAATTCCTTTATTTGTAAATCACAAAAACGTAGCAGTTCTGAAACCAGTGAGTACAGATAGTGTGTAAGTCATACGTTTCTCCCCATCAAAATGGAATAACTGACTAGAACAAAACTAGTTGAAAAATTGAATTAGTTACTAATCATCTTTCTTCAAAGAAAAGTCCAAGTCCAGATGGCTTCACTGCTGAATCTTCTCAAGTATTATAGTAAGAAATAATACTGGTCTTATTCAAATTCATTAAAAAAATAGAGAGTGAACACTTATTAACTTGTTCTATAAGGTCAGAATTACACTGATGTCAAAGACAGATAAAAACATTACATGAAATGAAAACTATAGAACAATGTTTCTTATGATATAGAGGCAAAAGTCTTTAAAATGTCAGCAAACCCAATCCATCAACACATAAAAAGGAATTATACCAAAGAAGACAAAGTTGGTTTAACATCTAAAAATGTATTAATATAATACATATCCTATCTAATAAAAGAGAAACATGGTAATTAGCCATACATCCACTACCCTTCCCATTGGCTAATCAGGGCGATATGCAAATTAACTGCCAGCCAAGATGGCGGCCAGCAGCCAGGCAGCTTAAAGCGAACAGGAGGCTTGCTTGCTCCAGTGACAGTGGACTCCAACATTCCCCCCCTGACTTGCCGGCCTCTCAGCTGCAACTCTAAGCAACTATGTTGCAAATATAGAAGCTAAACAAAACCCCAGAAACCTGCTTTAGTCAGCCGGGCTTCAGCCAGCCAGACCACAACATTAACATTATATCAAATACAGAAGGTAAACAAAGGCCAGAAACCTGCTTTCAGCAGCCGAGGCCTCAGAGCTAAAGCTGGCCCAGAATAAAAAAAAAAAAAAAAGATAAAAAGGAGAGGTTGGGAGCTTCAGTCACCTGCCAGCCTGAAAACAGCCTTCAGCTCCTCAGCCAGACTGGCCAGGCACCCCAGTGGGGACCCCCACCCTTATCCAGGACACCCTTCAGGGCAAACCAGCCTGCCCCCACCCGTGCACCAGGCCTCTATTCTATATAGTAAAAGGGTAATATGCCTCCCAGCACTGGGAACAGCGGAGCCGTGAGGCCTCCTGGCACCAGGATCAGCATGACAGGGGGCAGAGCCCAAACCCCCTGATCGCCCTGTGGCTCTGTGTGTGACAGGGGGTGGGGCCACAACCTCCCTATCCGCCCTGCTCTGTTCATGACAGGGGAAGGCGCCCCAACACCCTGATCGGCCCTACTCTGTGCCTGATAGGGGGGAGCTCCCCAACCCCCTGATCGCCCTGCGTCTCTGTGTGTGACAGGGTGCGGCGCACCACCTCCCTGATCGGCCCTGCTCTGTGGGTGATAGAGGGCGGTGCCCCAACCCACCCCCCCCCCCACGTGCCCTGCTCTGTGTGTGACTGGGTAGAGCCATAACCTCCCCATCAGCCCTGCCCTGAGTGTGACAGTGGTGGCACCCCAACCCCCTGATCGGCCCTGCTCTGTGTGTGACAGGGGGCGGTGCCCCAACTCCCCTATTGGCCCTACTCTGTGAGTGACAGGGGGGAGCTCCTCAACCCCCTGATCGGCCCTGCTCTGTGCGTGACAGGGGGCAGCGCCCCAACTCCCCCATCGGCCGTGCTCTGTGCCCGACCAGGGGCTGCACCTAGGGATTGGGCCTGCCTTCTGCCACCCGGGAGCAGGCCTAAGCCAGCAGGTCATTATCTCCTGAGGGGTCCCAGACTGGGAGAGGGCACAGGATGGGCTGAGGGACCCCCTCTCCCCCCTGAGTGCACAAATTTTTGTGCACCAGGCCTCTAGTTAATAGAATAAAAGACTAACATACATGAACATCTCAATAGATGCAGCCAAAACATTTGACAAGATCCAAACCCATTCATGATAAAGGTTCTCAACAAATGAGGAATAGAGGGGAATTTTCACAAACTGAATGGCAATTAAAACAGAGTGAGAAAACTTACCACTAACATCATACTTAGTGATAAAAGATTGAGTGCTTTTCCTCAAAGAAAAAGAACAAGTAAAAATGTCCACTTTTTGTGCTGGAGCTTCTAGCCAGTACAGAATTGCAAGGATAAAAAAATTAAAGGCAATCAAACTGGAAAGGAGGAAGTGAAACTTTATTTGGCAGGCATCATGATCCTACATGTACAAAATCATAAGAAATACATATTATGCCATAACATAAGCAATTTTAGCAAGGTTTCAGGATGCAAAATCAATTTAAAAATCAATTGTATGAAATACTAGCAACAATCAGAAAATAAAATAAAATTCAGAAAACAATTCCATTCATAGTAGCATCAAAAAGAATAAAACATTGAGGAATTTAATAAAACTAGTGTGAACGAACATGAGAGGACTTTCTGGGTTGATGAAAATGTTTTAAAACATGTACAACTATATAAATTTGCCAAAAAAAATCACCAAATTATGCACTCACAATGATAAATTTTATGGTATGTTACCTTAATAGCACTGATTTAAAATATATAGACAGAAAAAAGATTATTACACAAAGATTATTCAGCAAAAAGTGTGGAGAAAAAGTGTTTTAGAGGTTTGTTAGTCAATTACATAAAAATATTGTTTAATTGTCTCTGAACTTTGTAGTACTTTTTAACATTAAAAATGTTTTATCTTTAAATAAATGTTTGCCTTATTTTGTATGTATAATTTATATTGTTTTTTATAAAAAAAACTTGTGTAAGTTTGAGTCGCAAGGCCCACTTCTGCCTCTACTCCTGTTCCCTAGTTCCTTTGTCTAGAGAGAACCAGTTTTACTAGTTTCTTACATAGTCTGCCAGAGATAATCTAATTAAATAATAATAACATAATCTAAACAATAACATAATAGATAATCTAGTATTACTAAGGACCAGCCTTTGCTCTAAGGACTTTCCACTTATTAAATAACTTAATCCTTACAACAATTGTATGAAATATGAACTATTTTTATCCATAATACAGATGAGGATACTGAGGCACAAAGATGTATAGTAACTTTCCTATGGTAAGTTTCAAACCCAGGCAATCTAGCTGCAGAGTCCTTACTCTTAACTACAACTCAAAATTGTCTCTCAATATATATTCAAGTATGTTGTGTGTGTGTGTGTGGGGGGGGTGTTTAAAGCCTAGATACATGAGTTGAGTTTTTCTAAACATTTGCTATACATATTTTTCTACACCACTTTATAATTTCTCAACAACACGTCTCTTTGTTGTTGTTAATCCTTACCTTACTGGAGGTATTTTTTCCATTTCTTAATTTTAGAGAGAGTGAAAGGGAAAGAGAGAGAGAGAAACATCTATATGAGAGAGACACATCGATTGGTTGCCTCCCACACAAGCCCCCACCAGGGCCAGGGATCGAGCCTGCAACCTAGGTAGATGCCATTAATTCTTGGGAATTAAACCTAAGACCCTTTAATGTGTGGGTTGATGCTCTAACCACTGGGACACTGGCCAGGCCTAACAACATGTCTTAAAGACAAGGCTAGCTACATAATTTTCTGGACAAAGCACAAAATGAAAATGCAAAGCCTCATCTTCAAAAATTATTAAGATTTCAAGAAGGCAACAACAGAGTTATTAAACCAAGAATAGAGATTTTAAGCAACTGTCTATGGTCACATGCCCCTGAAGTCAGCCTGCATGGAGACCATAGAACCCAAGACTTTTGCCTCTAGCTCTTATCCCAACCATACCTAATTCCTACCTACTGAGCATTAGTTGATCATAGAACAAGGTGCCATCTTTGTGTCATAATCCATGAACATGCCAACTTTTCAATTATGGTTGTCAACTTAGAGAGCAGCAACAAGCCGACTGACACAGCTCGTGCTATTGACTAAGATAAAGAGAAAAAGAGAGTCTGGCTGCATAAATATATGGATAGAGATCCGGCGATTAGAAATCTGCAGTCTGTAGTTACCTTGCCTTGTATCTTTCACTTCATTTTTAGTAAGGCAATGTAAGTCACCAATATAGATGAGATCAATAACACTAACACTAAACTCTTTCCATCTGCCTGTCCCTCCCCACACCAAAAGCAAAGGTATTCCCATCCTGCACTTTGAAGTAAAATTGATCAGGCTACTTTACCCAAATTATACTGAAAATTTGGGTTGCTAGACTCTTAGCAGCATTTCCTTAGCATTTGATGTTTTAAATTTCCTTTGTAGGGCAAAGTGGAACCACCTGAAGAGCTTAGGCTCAGCAAACTGCCACTGATAAGACACCTTTGGACCTGTTGGTGGAAGGTTTGCTTTGTTAACATCTCATCTGCATTTCCCAGCTGATGACCTACAGTGACTTAGGGAATTAATTTGACACCTTGTTCACAAGTCCATTGAACAAATAGCTAACAACAGGGTTAACTCTGTAACTGGAAGTACTACAGAACATGCGGCACTGGCCAAGCAAAGAACATCCAATTCCGAGTCATCCAAAAAGATTCAGGCAAGAAAAAAAGAGCCAAGAGGAAAATTTCCAGAACATTTCCATTTAGAAGCAGGATGAAACTTGTTGACTAAGGTATCAACATTATCTAGGGCATGCATTTGACAATCTGGCACAGGTGACGAAACTGACAAACACACACAAGAAACTAGCACAACATTATCTGCAAATTGGTTGTGATTGAATACTTCATGTCATCAAGGGAATAGAAGCAATGAAAGAAAAGCCTTATTTCCCTGCAAAGAAAAGAATTTCTGTCAGAAAGAGACTAGGAAATAAAAGAGAAAAACGTCTTAAGAGAGATCAGTATGCATTCTGTGAAGTACATATTGTAAAAGGAAAAGGGAAAAGCAGCTTGATTCTGAAACTCTATTCAGTGTAATTTTGTGTAAGTTGTTCTCTAAGGAGAGAGACTGAACCCTAATCAACCAGCATCTTCTTCCAGATGGCTCTCAATGTGCTTTAATCTGTTTTTGTAAGAGAGGGTGGGGACGACTCCTTACTATGAGGAAAAGCATATATTAAGACTTGATCAAAGGATTAGCCAATACATATTTATAGCTGAGAGAGCACTCTCAGAATAGTGTGTAAGGGTTTTTACTTTACCCATTCTCTGCCTGGCATTTTTTGGTTCATGATTGCTAAAACGATGGCATGCTTCAGTGGAATTCTGGTTCCTGAGTGGCTGCCAAGCCCACAGTTTTGGTTTTGTTTTTCAAGAGACCCTTAATCAATACTTGTTGAATGAATAAAAATGAAGAGATCACATCCCCATATTCAATGGCATACCTGCGGGCAAGTGTGGGAACTGGAGGAGGAAGGCTAGGTTGGCATCTTTCAGCTGAAGGCAAGGAGCCTGAGTTCTATTCTTGTTTACACCAAATATAATGGTGTGAACACAGCTACAAGATTTGATCCTATGGTACTTCCAGCTTCAAGACCATTTATTTTCAGCAGGTTGGTGAGGGGTTTTTTGTTTGTTTGTTTGTTTGTTTTTTACAAACATAGCAACAGAGTTTAACCTAAAACAAGGCCACAGTGCCAACAATAAGTCATAATTGCTGGAGAGATTCTGGAAGAAAGAATTCTTGAGAAAAGATTTCTTGTCGTTACACTTATTTGTTCATTCATTTATTTATCCAAGTATTTATTGAGCACCTACTAAGTCTCTGTCATTGTACTAAGATCCTGAGGATATGTAAGTAAATAAAGTAATAAATTCTGCCTGCCTTCAAGTTTACAATCTAGTAGGGATAGTTCAATTACAATAGTTTGATGAGGGCTATGATGCACATTATGTTCTGGGAGCAAATCTTGAAGGACACTTAATCAGATTTAGGAATTTACAAAATACTGGGGTCCCTTGGCCTGGTCTGTACCCTCTCACAATCCAGGAACCCTCAGGGGATGTTGGAGAGCCAGTTTCAGCCAGATCCCAGCAGGCCAGACCGTGGGAACTCACCGGTGCACAGATTTGGGGCCTGTAGTATGAATATAAGATCATTGGTTAATCTCTTCCCACCCTCCCCCCCCCCTTCCTTCTGAGATTCATCAGTCTATTCCATGTTTCCATTCCTGTGCATTGAGCATCTGCCCCCTGGTGGTCAGTGTGCATCATAGCTACCAGTCGAATGGTCGAATAGTTGCTTAGGCTTTTATATATACTAGAGGCCCGATGCACGAAATCTGTGCAAGAGTAGGCCTTCACAGCCACGGTGGCTGCCTGATACCTCCCTCACAGCCACAGAGGCTGCCTCGATCCCGCGGTTGCAGCCCTAGCTTCATCCGGAAGGTCGTCCAGAAGGATGTCCAGCCTAATTAGCATATTCTGCTTTTATTATTATAGATAGACTAGAGGCCTGGTGCACAAATTCGTGCATGGGTGAGGTCCCTAGGCCTGGCTGGTGATCAGGACCCACTGAGGCCGGCCAGGGGGAGGGCTAGGGGAGAGGGACCGTGGGAGGTTGGCTGGCCACAGGGAGGGACAGCAAAGGTTGGCTATGGAAGTGCATTGACCAACAGGGGACAGATCCTGCATTGAGCGTCTTCCCCCTCATGGTCAGTGAGCATCATAGTGACTGGTTGACCAGTTATTCTGGACTTTCAGCCCTAACAGTCACTTAGGCTTTTATATATATAGACTAGAGGCCCGGTGCATGACATTCATGCACTTGGGGGAGGGAGTGTGGGGGTGGTGCCTTAGCCCAACCTGCACCTTTTTGCAATCTGGGAGCACTCGGACTTAGGGCTGCTGCAGAGGCGGGAGAGGCTCCCATCACCGCCGCTATGCTCACCAGCTGTCAGCGCAGCTTCTGGCTGAGCAGTGCTCCCCCTGTGGGAACGCACTGACAACCAGGGGGCAGCTCCTGCATTGAGCATCTGCCCCCTGGTGTTCAGTGAGCATCACAGCAACTGGTTGTTCCACCGTTTGATTGATTTGCATATTACCCTTTTATTATATAGGATTCCCAGAGAAGAGGCAAGGAAAAGCATAGACCTGAAAAACGAATATACTGTAGCCAGGCAAAAAGTGGACAAGGATATTTCAGAAGAAGGGAATACTATTTGCAAAAGGCCAAAGGCTAGTTCAGAGAGAGGCAGGTGGGAACCAAAAGAAGTTTATGGTGACTGAGGGTAGAGTTGGGGATAGGATCAGGGGTGGGAAGATGGGATTGAAAGGGTGGAGAGGGCAGCAAGAGGCACCTGTCTTCTTTTATACTTGGATAGGGATTTATATTTAATTGAATTAAATTCTGTGAATGCAGATTATGCTAAATACAAGGCTCAGTAGGAAACTGCCTCTGCCCTCAAGGAGCTTGAGTCAGTAGTAGATTCTCAGGGTTCAGCATCTATGTCGAATCACAGTATAAATAATCTGTGAGATGCAAGATGTCCAACAATGATACTGAGCACTGATTCAGAAGTGCTGGCTTGTGAAGGAAAAATAATTTCATTCTTTCACTTGTGGATTTTAGCATGATTTGAGGGTGTGTATGTGTATATGTTTAAAACACACCAAGAAAGATTCTTGAATTTTTTACATTCTACCAACATTAAGAAATGAAGGTGACCTAAAAAAATTATGAGTGAACATTATCTTTGAATTATAAAAACATTTAGAAGAGGAACATTCTATCACAGAATAAAATTATAGCATGTGCTTTGTGATATAGTAGCAGTAGGTAAAACAAACATTTAGAGAAAAAATTTACCTCAACATACCCTTTTTTGGTAAAAGTTTGAAAAATCAGAATTCCATTTGATTTTATGAAGTACAGAGTATCATCTTCCCATCAAAGTCCATATGTTTGACTAATAAACAATTTAAAGAATCTAGTACTTTGGGAAGGTTCTCAGAAGACATCGGCAATTTTGAAGATACAAAGTGAAAGGCAGTACCTATTTTAAAGTCATGGATATTTTTTTAAAGAATAAAAATAAAGGAAGCTAACATTAAATGTCAAGCTACTCATCAGCATGTAGGAAAATTGGTGATATTTCATATTTTCTTTTTTGTATAATTTTTGTGGGATGATAATAGGCTTCTTGATAAATTCCTTTGTGGGCCCATTCAGATAGAATACAATTCTAGTCTTCATCTGATCTGTGATTTTTTGATCTCCAGAGTATGAGTTCTATTCAGCCAATTACAACTAAACAAACAAACTAATTACAGTAATAACTTGGAAAACCACTAACTTAGACAGTGGTTCCTAATCTCTGATCAGAAGACTCCTGGAGCTACTGCAAAAACTTTCCAAATCCATGTATTCACCAAGTGATGTCTATACTATACATACAATCTTATGCAAATATATGTACCTTTTCTTAAAAATATATTCATAAATATTGTTTTTATAAATTGAAAATATTTAAGGATTACTAGATTTACAGTAGTTTTTGTCATTTTCAAGCAATATATTCTAAAAATACAATTATCAGCTAGCTAAAATTATTTTTAACTTTAAAAGAATCCTCATTCTGCAGGACAGAAGGTCTGTCTAGTTTTTTCTGCAAGTGAGAGAGTTATTTTTTGTTGTTCTAGTTCACAGGCCACTTATAAGCATATTATATATAACATTGCAAATAAATAGTTTAAGGGTATAATTAAGCAGAATTTTAGCTAGTCTGAGTAATGTACTGTCCTCCACCTACACAAAGTCCCACAAAAATTCCAGAGCTGTTCCAAAACAGAGAATGTATCACCTCATCTACTAAGAAGTAAGAAACTATATCTTAACCTCAATTGCAGTAACTTTCCTTGGTCTATTTTATCAGGTAATGTTATCACCTTTTTCCAGTGCTTGATGCTTTCATGCTGTTTTTAAATATGTAATTATTCATGTGACTCACTGCAAGCTATCTCAAATCCTTTTTGGAAGTAGGTGTGGCATGAATAATAAACTAATTAACTTGCAATGCCATGAAGCCTGGTGGTGGAGGGGGAGGGTTTAGAGGGGTTCAATGGGGGGGGGAATGGGGGAGGGGGCATATGTAATACTTTCAACAATAAAGAAATTTAAAAATAAAACAAAGGCTATAAAAACAAACCAATTTATTTCATTACAAAGCAAGAGTTCTTTAAAACATATAGATATTTTTTTTCTGAATAATGTGTCCCACTGAGCTGAAATCTTTATCAGAATGAGGAACAAAGTTTTCAATGCCAAAACAGTAAAACTAACTGAACACTTATTGATCATTTTATATGTACTGCTTGGTGCTAATTTATCTAAAGAATAAAGATAAATAGAATCACCTGTACTCTATTTACTAGCTCAGAAAACAGTCAGGTAGGGGCACGAGGTGTTTTCAGTGGCCGTGTTCACAATTTTGTTTTTGTTCGAAGTTCCGTAGAAGCAGAGAAAGGAAAGCAGTTTGTATGCACTTGGGGAAGTAGAGAGTGAATCAAAAAAGTTTTCCTTCATCAAAGAGACATTTGAGATGCCTCGAAGGATTAGCTGTATTTGACCATGCACAGAAGAGAGGGAGGTCACTCCAGGGAAAGGGATCAGAATGAACAGAGGCACACTCCCAATTTTCCTTCTCTCTCTAGCTGTTTTATTACCTCTTCCTCCTTGACCCATCCCTAAATAATTGGGGTTACTCAGGTCTCTAGCCTGTGCTCACTACCATCTCACTACAAACAAGCATTAAGCAATCTCATCCACACCCATGGATGGCTTGATTCCCATCTTTATGTTGATGACAACTAAATATGTATCTCCAGCCCAGATCTTTTTGCTTAACTCCAGATAAATATAACCAAACCCTCTTCTTTGGTATCTCACAGACCAAACTCAACAAATTCAACATGTTCAGAACTGAAGTTCATCTCCTCATACTCTTCTTCCTGTAATTTTCCCATTTTGGTTACAGTTACCATGACCCCTAGGTTCTCACATAAAAAACCTGAGTGCGGCCCTGACTGGTGCTTTCAGTGGTTAGAGCATTGGCCCCCATACCTAAGGGTCACGGGTTTGATTCCTGGTCAAGTGCACAGACCTTGGTTGCAGGTTCGGTCCCTGGCCCTGGTCTGGGAGTTGCAGGAGGCAATAAAGTAATGTGTCTCTCTCTCACATCAATATTTCTTTCTCACTCTCTTTCTCTCTCTCTCCCCTCCCTCCCTCCCTTCCATTCTCTCTAAAAATCAATGGGAAAAAATATCCTCAGATGAGAGAGAAAAAGAAAACAAGAGTGCCCTCCATTACTCCTCCCCTTTTCTCACCCAAAGCTTCCATCCAATAAAATTGTCAAGTTCTACCAAGATAGTATCCAAAGTAGTTCATGAATTTATCTACTCACTCTGCCCCTATTGCTTCCACCACACTCTTAGGTCCCAAATTATATCCTTCATTTCTATGTCCTACATTAGTGAGTAGTACCCAGGCAGCAGGACGTGAGGAGGGGTAAACAGGAAAGGGAAGCACAAGGGAAATGCTGCAAACTAGAAGTGCTGCTCAGAGGCTAACGAACGGTACCGGGTATGACTTGGTGTTGGCAGTTATAACAAGTCTACCTGTCTGAAAGCTGCAAACTAAGTAACCATAGTACATGATACTCCTTTGTGGTAGGGAGGGCTCAGGAGTGCTCCCCGCAAGTCCATTTATCTTAGGCTAAAGCAATGCTCTCTGTAGTCATTAGACTAGAAATATTGACGGAGGTTCTTAATGTGTAGGAGGTGAGGTTCTCTCCTCTGATTTGTCTCAGTTAGGGACCTGATGACAAATTTGTGAGTTTTGCATCTCAAGAACTCAAACAAAACTGTATTAAACTAATGAATGAATGAACCATATTTCCTCATTTGAGGGCCGTTGATTTATAGCCTTTGTTCATTTATCTTTGTGTGTTCAATGAATTTATAAAAATTCACCTTATAATAAAAAGGGTAACCCTATGTCTGTAAAAAATATATATTTTTCCTCAATTTGTGTATTTGTGTTGGCAAATTTCTCTACATGTTCTTTTTCTCTCACTTCCAGACATAGGAATCTTTCCTACTTTGGTATATGCCTGGAAATCTCTAAATGGATCATGGCAAGGGAGACCAGCCCAGAAGGGCACTCCAGATCATAGGGAGACATGTCTCAAAACTAAATGCTGCAATTAAGGCAGGGTTTTTCATTTTATTGTAAAATGATTCCACATTTTAAAACATGTTTTCAAACACAACATGCACTCAGTTAACTGAACATTTGGAATAAGACTTTAATATAACTCATTTCACTTGAGTATGTCTATTTTCAGAATGGCCGTTGCGCCAAGGACAAGTTGATCAAGTGACTTCCCCTAAGTGTTTTGGCAATCCACCCTGATGACACGCTGCCAGTTATCAAAAGCACAATCAAGTTCGGTAGAACTAAAGCCTAAGTCCACAGGGTTGACACTACTGGGCTTCGAAAACAGGTCCCCAATGTGCTCAGTGAATCTGTTTAATATCCATCTAGATTCTCTAATTCATTTAGAACAGTTATTTTTTATTAGTAGTAAAGTGAATCATGGTAAAGAATGTAAATGGTACGGAAGTGGGAATACAAACTGACTTCCGTTTCCAATGAAGTAAGTAGAAATAGAAGGAAAATGTAAAGAATTTTAATTTTGTGGAGCCCAACTCTATAAAAATAAAGTTAAAAGTGGAAATAAGTAGATGATTTTCCAAGAAACTGGTAAATCATTTATAAGGCTGCCCTGGGACCAGGGATCCAGAGATCATTTTAAATTCAGGTACACTAAGCCCAGGCAGGTCCAGGTGATCTACTTATCAGAGTCACCTTGCCTCCCAACGAGATATTACACCTCCAACAAACTCATTGTGCTCCGTACATATTTGTGGAATGAAGGAATTCACTACTCAGAGGGAACCAGCAATGAGCCTTGAGAGCTCCTTTTCTGAAGTGCTCTCCTCCATCTGCAAGTCAGATGGTAAAATTTTCTCCTTGCTTGGCCGGTGTGCTCAGCAGTTGAGCATAGACCCAGGACCCAAGAAGACACCAGTTCAATTTCAATCAGGGTCAAGGCATTTGCCCAGGTAATGGGCTCGGTCCCCAGTAGGGGGTGTGCAGGAGACAGCCTATTGATGATGTTCCTCTCTCACTGATGTTTCAATTTCTCTATCCCTCTTCCTTCCTCTCTCTCTAAAAATTTTAATAAAAACGTATTTTTAAAAAAACTTCTTCTTTTCTTTAGCCCTACTGTCATTAGGAGGAGAGACAGTTTCTGATTTAGTAGGAACTTATTTTCACAACTATCCTTATGCTTGCCTGCCCAAATTGACTAAAGGTAATTAAATCCATCCTGGTTACATCAGAATGCGTGGGTTATAAATTTTCTCTATTGAAATTAATATCTTTTGGGCTGGGAGGAGAATAGCATAAGGACAGTAAGGCCTTTTGACTTTGACTTTGGTTCAGGTAATTACATGAATCTACATGTGCAGATATCTAAGTCAGAAATACTTATTTTTGCATTAATTTTTACATAGTTCTTAAAGTTGCTTCTAATTATTTAAGAATGACAGACTAGATATTGTTTCTGTTTTCTAAGATGCTTAAGATTACTATTTACTCAGTATGAGGCTTTGTTCACTAGGAAGAAGAGGAGGAGACTCGGTTCATTGGGGGTGTGAATAGACAAGAACGAAAGTGGAAATTAGATTTCATCAAGAAAGGGTAAGAAAGGATTTCATCAGATGAGGCAGAAAAGAAATGTGGTCATTGTGGCTGGCCAGAGATCCTTGTCAGTAAAAGGAAGGGAAAAAAGCAGGTCCATCTCACTATTTCAAGGAGAGGAGGGGCCCTCTTGAGTTATATCATGTGCTTTAATTGATAGAGAGGACTGGAAATCGAGACATCTTGGTTCTGTTCCCATAATTTCAATGCTTTCACATTGCTCTTTCTGACTTGATCAAAATATCCTCCGTGTGCAGTGGTTTAAGAGCACAGCACTGTAACCACCATTACAGAACAAGCAATTCAAGTAAGTCATTACATTTTAAGTACTTCTTAATTCAGAAATAAAGGAACTAAATGCAAGCAGGAGATTTAAAAGTCCATAATGATATCAGCTTAAATGAGGCCTCTGGAGTTATGTTGTAAAAACCTTCAACATTCTGTTATTCAACAGCTACTCAGAAAATTAGACAAGAAAGTCCTGCATATCAGAGCCCAGCACTTGCTCCAGGCAGAGCTAATTTTACCCACTTCCTTCTCTCTTGTCCTGGCCTGAGAGAGACAGGGTTCTCCAGTGTCTGACCATCAGACATCTCCAACCTTGACCTTTAAGGCCTCCAGGCCACTCAGATTTGCAGTATCTAGCACAGTGGTTTTCACCAGGGCTGCATGTGAGGATCACTTGAGGCAGTCAACAAATTACTGTTAACCCACACCATCTAAATCAGAATCTCTGGGATGAGAGCTTTGTTATTAGTATTTTTTTTTAAGTTCCATAGAAAATTCTAATGTGCAGCAGGGATGGAGCTTAGCTCCTGACAGGAGGGAGCAAGAGGCATCCCCACGATCTGATCATGGCCCAGGCATTGCTTCTGAGACAGCAGGTCTCCAGGATAATGGAATCAACTCTGCAGGGATTTCTGGCTTCCCAGGGAAGCCTGGCTTGATATTACTAATACTAGAGGCCTGGTGCACAACAATTTGTGCACTCGGGGAGTGATGGGGTCCCTCAGCCCGGCCTGTGCTCTCTCACAGTCTGGGACCCCTTGGGGGATGTCAGGCTTGTTTCGTTCCCGCCTCCCTCAGCTGCCTAGCCTGGGTTGTTTGTTCCCGCCTCCCTCAGCCGCCCAGCCTGGGTTGTTTTGCTCCCGCCTCCACTGCCCAGCTTGTTACGCTCCCAGCCGGTATGTGCAAATTAACCGCCATCTTTGTTGGTGGTTAATTTGCATATCGCACTGATTAGCCAATAGGAGGCGTAGCGAAGGTACGGTCAATTACCATTTTTGCTATTATTAGATACGACTAGAGGCCTGGTGCACAAATTTGTGCACGAGTGGGGTCCCTCAGCCTGGCCTGTGGGATTGGGCCAAAACCAGCTCTCCGACATCCCCCAAGGGGCCCCAGATTGCATGATTGGGGCCGGGGAGGGATGTGGGAGGTTGGCCAGTCAGGGAGGGACCATGGAAGGGCTCCAGGACATGTCCGGCCCATCTCACTCAGTCCTGATTGGCAGGACCCCAGCAGAAAGCTAACCTACTGATCAGAGCATCTGCCCTCTGGTGGTCAGTGCACATCATAGCATATGGTTGAACATTCTTAGCATACAATTAGCATATTACATTTTGATTGGTTGAATGGCTGACCAGACGACCAGACACTTAGCATATTAGGCTTTTATTATATAGGACTAGAGGCCCATTGCATGAAGAGATTCATGCAACAGGCTTTCCCTTTCCCTGGCTGCCGGCACCGGTTTTCCTCTGGCACCCGGGACCCAGGCCTTCGCTCCGGACGGAGCCTTCAGTCTTCGCTCCACCGCTTCACCCCTATGTATGCAAATTAACTGCCATCTTTGTTGGGTTAATTTGCATACTCTCCTGATTGGCTGATGAGCATAACGGAGGGACAGTTAATTTACATGTTTGTCTATTATTAGGTAAGATGGGGTTAGACTAAATGTATAGGCAAGTTCTACTTTATCTTTTCCCCATCCCCAAGAATAAGGATGAAAGAAAGTTACCTTCGGACTCCCCTAATCAAAACCCAAAGTCACATGACAGGATAGAGGCCTGAGAAATGTCTTATAGAAACCATAGTCCAGTATCATGCACTTAATTTCAGACCAGTTCTTACAGATGGGATTGTATGTGCTCAGCAACTTCAGACTGGCACATCAGTCTCTTTGAGCTAGGGCCTTTTTTGTTTTGTTTTGTCTTCAATTTATTTAAATTAAAAACAAAAAAACAGTTCGATCATGTCTGTGTCTCCTCCCTCTCAACCTCTGGCAAACAGCAATCTGTCCAATCTGTTCTCTGTATCTTTGTTATTTTATTTTTTAGATTCCACATCTGAGAGATTATTCGGTATTTACCTTTGTCTGGCTTATTTCACTTAGTGTAATGCCTACAAGGTCCATCTATGTTGCCACAAATGGCAATATTTCATTATTTTTTATGGCTGAATAATATTTCATTATAAATACACACTATAATTTCTTTATCCATCCATCCATTGGTGGAGACTTAGGTTGTTTCCATATCTTGGCTAGGGTGAATAGCCCGTTTTACAGATGAGGAAACAGACAATTCAGAGAACTTCAGTAATCAACACAAAATCACCTTTCTGGGAAGGGGCCAAATCAGGATTAAACTTTAGTCTTTCAGATGCCAAGTCCTGTGCTATCCACCTCAGCACACCGCGATGCTGCCAGTGAGCAGCCAAGCATCAGCCGTAAGCAGGAGGCAAACCAATTGGTCTTGGTAATATTATGATCAAGGACTCTTTTTTTTTTTTTTTTAGCATGGAGCTGAGCTTTCAGACGTTTTGATGTTCTTAGCCCAAAACTAAACCTCTCAAGACAATTTGATCAAGGATAAAAGAAGCACTTTTCACCTAATTCTGACTTAAGTTTTGAGAATTCAGCTACCGGTGCCAATATACACTCTCTTTAATGGGAGACTCTTTTCTTCCTGAACCAGGGAAGAAAGGGAGGGACTCCAGGGAGGAAGGGGAGATTCTTTGGCACAGAAAAACTGCTTCCCTATATGCTACTCCTTAAAAAAGAAGATAAATAGGAGGGGGGTGTCCTACCGATTTGTGAAGAAATTAAGAACACTTGCTGCTGCACTGTGTGTGTCAGTAATTAAAGATTGATTTGTGGTCACAAACTCTTTTAAATGGAATGGGTTCAACTTAACCTGAATTACTTTAATTATCGGACAATGGTAGTTTTAACTGGGGCTGGGGCTAATAAAGGGAGTGCTTTCTGAATGGGTGACGGGAGACCCAGAACATAAAGATGGAAAATAATCCATTTTTCTTTCTTAGACACATTTTTTAAGATACATAAGCATAAATCCAGATATGTAACTGCCGGATTTGTTTCATGCCTGAACAGCTCTGATCACTACAAGTAGGACATTAAAAATCCAGTGGCTGCATCTTTCAGAGTTTTAGTAAATACTTACAGTACTGAATAACATGGATGGAGATAGGGAGAAAAAACCCAAGCCTGCCTGCTTTGCAACTGCCTAGCCTGCCTGCCTAACCCTGCTCAATGAGGGTTTGATTCCAACTGGTGTGCTGCCAGACAAGGAAGCTCTCAGGCAGCAAGGAGGTAAGAGATGGCCCCAGTCCTGGAGTAAGTCGCTTGTCCCAGAGAGGATCCCCAACTACGTTCCAAATACTCTTAAGTTTACCAGTTTGTGATACAAATATTTTTATTTTTTATGAGTAACATCATGTAAAAAATGTTAGGAAGAGTCCTCTAGACAGGAAGCAACAGCAAATGTAAAATCAAACATTTCTACAACACATGGCCCAACCCAGAGTACCGAGATTTATTAGGGCAGCTTACATCCCAGCTTACCACTTGTTCAGCCCGTGCTCCCCACACAAAAGTGGAGAAATCCTACCTCTCCATTCAAGCAGACATTTCCCAACAGGAGCAATATGTATGCGTACGTGCAGATCTTTTCCCAATATTTCTCTGGGCAGGCAAAAAAGGACTGCAATATGAAATCCACAGAATTTCTATGTTCAATATGCATGGAATTTCTATATTTAGTCAGTAAGAGTTTACATACTATTGTATCTTACATGTAAGAGTTGATCTAAAAGAAAACAAAGAGAAAATCTGAATTTTTTGAAAGTAGAATGTGTTATAAGGGGAAATATATATGGTAATCAAATATCTATATACACATACACACATACATACATGTATTTGACAATAAATTAAGTATATATTTGCCAACTATGTATATGCAAATTAAATAGACATATATATGTTTGGCAATTAAGGTAAGTGCAAATATTTGAGATCTTCAAACATCAGCTCTTTAAAGAAATAAAATGCCCCGCAATGTTCACCCTATTACATATCCTGACAAATAAATATAAAGGCAACTATTTAAGAATGAGCATGAAGGGCCTATGCTGAGTAGAAAGCATGGCATTCTAGGATTACAATGATAATTCTACTTTTACAGAATTGAACCGGACAGCATTGTTAGTCCTAAGTGCCTTTCCCTTGGAGGTTACATAAAAGAATGACGGTATATTGAATGACCTTTAATTATTCAGTTTCCTTCTAAGGATAGTGATCTGTACTCTAGATCCAACTGTGGGTCAGAGACTGAATAAGAGAAACTCAAAGAGAATAGAGGCAGAGGGACAAATAAATAGAAAAACACAAGCACTTGATCTGTTTCCTTCGGACAATTTCTTTCACTCTTTAGGGCATGTATATAGTTATCCTTCCTCCCTCTCCTTTTGAAATAAACAAGTTTACTAACACCAGGTAGAAACGGAAAGTTTGAATTTTAAATTTGGAAGGGCTCTGAAACAGTGGGTACGAAGCAACTGGAGAGCAGAGTATCACCTTCCGAACACATACCACACCTCCAGCTCTACAAACGTTGGGCCTTGGCAACAGGAGGTTAGCAGCGTGCAGCTGGGAGCTGCTTTCTACACAGGGTAGAAACAGATGTGGAAGTAGCTCATCATTTCAGAAACACAACAGCCTGGCATGGTGAGTGCTGCACTGGGGCCTGGTACTCGCAGAAGGGCCAGAGGGTTCTCTGTTCTCTCCAGACCCCAGAAGGTATGAGCTATTGGCTTAACCAAGTGAAAAAGAACATCTTGATTTAACAAGTAACTGCCAAATCACCGACTGTTTGTCTTGCCCAGGGTTCAGCACCATAGCTCATCAGCTAGCACAGACCCCTTGCTACCACCAGAGGTTTGTGGGGAGGCTGGCGACAGGCACATGCCCAACTTCACACGCTGGCATTTACACTATCGGGGATTCTAACCCGCCCCCCACAAAATGAAAAGCATTCTTTAATGTGGGAGGTACTGCAGAAGATGATGTTTCTAAGACCATTGACAGATGGTAAAGAAAGACAAGTGTGGAATTTAGAGTGAGGCTGTACTAGAACAATGTTTTCAAGTTCAACCTGAGGTCAATAGAGTTTGCTAGATATGAGAAACATGGAAATAAATGTTCTTTCTCTTTTCCAATTGATTTGAGGAAAATATTCACTCTGAGAAAGCACTTCCTTATGCTTCTCGAGATGAAAAGAAGGTTTCTATTTATGTACTATCCAAATGTCCTGGTGAGAAGCAAAACTTATTTGTCAAACACACTGAGCCTACCCACCCAGGTTGACTCATCCACCGTCTCATATGCACTCTGCAATCCAGAATCTTTAAAAAGGAAAATCACATATTTTGTTGCTGTTTCTTCCCAGATACTACTTATTCTGACTTTTGCAGCTTTACAGGTTTTTTTTTTCTTCTTCACTATGTTACTTTTAAAAGCTTTTTGGCTTATTGTTAATTTCCCCCTTTTCAGGCTCAGTTGTACAATATGGTATGTGTGTTGGCTTGTAATTATGGAGCTAAATTTATGGGCCTGCTATAGTTCAAATGATATTCTATTTTTGCTTGTTTTATTTTTGCCTGGGCTTGATATGTTTTATGAGTTTCTTTCCTATAGTACTGGCATTCATATCTGGTATAACCAAAATTCTATCTCTTATTTAATATCCCGTCAACATTACAAACCTAAGTATTTCCTTTTCTTTTGTATGATGTTGGAGCTTGTTGATTTTCTTTTTAATATCTGGAAACATTTCCTTCCACATCAGAAACTCAAGTTTGCAAGAAACCCCTTTGGGAGTCTTTACTTGAGTGTTTGGAGGGCAGAGAGGAGAGTGGCCCTCCTGTCCACTGAGCTCAGAGACCCTCTGTACAGCTGTGGGGGATGGGATGAGGTTGGTGAGGGGAGACAGAGGGTCTGATTCTCTTCCCCCTGCTCCAAAGCACTTACCTGCCTGATTTCCCTTTTCTGCTCTAGTGAGGCGCTGCCTCATTGCTCCCATTAGTAAACAGACTGCTCTTTTCCAGGCTTCTCATTTGCAGGACAAATGAGCCAGCCCCTAGAGCTAGAATATCGTGTACAGGCTGACTTGACCCACCAAGGAAAATTTGAAAAAAGAGAACAAAATTGTAAAGAGGTTTGGAGAAACACAGGGCAGCTCAGAAAGTTAGGGGCCTGCCTCAGCCCGTGGAATAAACATCTTCACAGACCACTCCACCCAAAGCTATAAAAACCTTAATGCTTCCTCAGGAGACCCTGGCCCTGCTCTAGCTATATGATTTTGCACAAGTAACTTCTCCAGGACCCATTTCAGGTAAGCCAAGGATGAACAGTTCAAGGGAATCTTCAGGCCCAACTCGCACTCTTTCTAGTATGGAAACGGAAGGTGGGAGCAGTTGAGCGGCCTGCCAAGGACCCGGGTAGTTAGACTCAGGGCTCCTGACTGTCAATAAAAAATATTTTTTTTCACCACATCACACAACCTAATTATGTGCATGGAGGGGGTGGAGGTGGGGGCAATTGCTAAAGTTTATGGAAGTTTTCATGCTCCACAAGTCCCTGATTGTAGGAAGCTGGGTTCAGAGCAACCATTCACATTTTTCTGTTCCTTTTTCATTTGTCTCCTCTCTCTTCCCACCCAGTTTCTTCACATCCCATCACTAATTTCTCTCCTATCTCCTATTTCCCTCCTGTTCATGATTCTGAGTTTAGAACTATCTTCTCAGGAGTTAGGATTTATTTTGCATCGTTTATTTACTTTGGAGGAAGAGCACTGGAGATAACCAACTGGTAAATAAAAATTTTGTCCCTTCAAAGAGAGAGTGTCTCCAAAGAATTTTTTTAGAGAAATAGAATTGAAAGGAAAAAAAATGTTTTATATTTTGGGTTTCCAAGTCTAAACCATTTCTATGAAAGGGAGCTAGAAGGAAAAGTTCAGAGGCCGGCTTCTGGAAAATGCAGGGTTCTAATTCAAGTGTTGTCTAAGCAGGAGAGAAAGCAGAGAGTACTCGCTGTACTAATGCGAAAAAGATGAATGACACCTAAATGGGTTTTCTTTGCATCACAGACCGTGGTTAAGTGTTCTACATGCATTTGTCACTGCTATTAATGTAATCACATAAAAGTTTCTCTTGTTCTCAAGTGCTTTTTAAGTGAGCTATTTGAGCTTTTGATTCTGCAGGTTTTCCTTCTCTTTCAAAATTAGCAAAGGTAATATGTGAGCCCTGAAACTTTTTTTTTTTAATGTAAGAGCAGAGGTAAAGACAAGAATATAGTAGGGTAAATGGAGAACTGCGGGCGTTACCTTTCAAGGGATGTTACCCGTAATTGTAATAAAAATATCCTGAGAGGATTATAAAGGATGTTGCGAGTGTTTTCTGTATTATCTAATATTAATGCCAGATCATCCATACAGGCCTTCCGCACAAGTATTCTCCCCCGACTGTGTTTTCCCTCCGACTCAGGAGCTCGGGCCACCTCAAGGAGAGATCCCAAATCTCAGCTGGACCCGCCCAGCAGGGCCACCTGAGGATGGGGACAGAGCAGTCACAGGCCTTGAATTGGCTTTCCCATTCCCTTTCCTGAGGCAAATTCTGTAACCTCTCTAAGCTTCAAGCCTCATACAATACCTGCCTTACAGGGCTCCACTGAGGTAATGCATGGAAAGCACCTTTCAAAGAGGCTGGCACCGAAGATGCACGTGCTGCTTCAGGTTTGTTATGTCCACCATTCTACTGAAGGGCCATGAAGTTACCCAAAGTACCCTTGAAAGCCCTTATGACTTTCTTACCCTGTCATAGTCCAGAAGTAGGCTCATTTTTTTGTTTTGTTTTGTTTTAAATTAATATAATTTATTTTTAGAGCAGTTTTAGCTTTACAGAAAGATTGAGCAGAAAGTTCAGAGAGCTCTTATTTATTCCCCACTCCCCCCACACACCCCCATAGTTTCTCCTACTATTAACATCTTGCCTTACTGTGGTATATTTGTTAGAATTGATGAACCAATATCAATATATGATTGTTCAGTAAAGTGCTTAGTTTACATGAGGGTCACTCTTCTTTCTGCAAATTCTATTCTTTCGACAAATGTATAATGACATGTGTCCACCATTATTGTATATAGAGCAATGGTTTCACCGCCTTAAAAATCCCCTGTGCGCCACCTTTTCATTACTCCTTCCCTTTCTCCAAAGTCCTGGCAACCTTTTATTGTCTCATAGTCTTGACTTTTCTAATGTCAACTAGTTGGAATCAGATAGTATTTAACCTTTTCAAATTGACTTATTCTGAAAAGCCATTCAGCAATATACATTTAAATTTTCTCCATGTCTTTTTGTGGCGTAATAGCTCATTTCTTTTTATTGTTGAATAATTTTCCAGTGTATGAAGACACCACAGATTGTTTATACAGTCCCCTATTGAAGGACATCTTAGTTGCTTCCAAGTTTTGACAATAATGAATAGACCTGCTATCAACATTTGTGTACAGGTTTTTGTGTGGACATAAGTTTTCAATCTATTTGGGTAAATACCAAGAAGCACAATTAGATGGTATGATAAGAGCATGTTTAGTTTTGTAAGAAACCGCCAAACTGTCTTCCAAAGTGGCTGTAATATTTTGCATTCTCATTAGCATTTTTGAAATGCTGAAAAATTCTTTGGATAAAAGGGCAAGTTCTATTATGGATTACAAACATTTGCAAGTCTCTCTATTTTGTTTGCATCCAAAAGTTAGGGTTATTTGAATTTCTAAAGGACTCAAACTTACATTCCAAAGGCTCCCTACATCTGAAAGTTATTTCTTCCTTGTATAAAAAGTGTAATGACCCACATGGGAAAAATATTGCTACATGCATGGTAAGTCAAAAATTTATTAATGGCAAATTAGATAATTTTACTTTTTAAAAAAATTTGAAAGCCGGCATACACCAAAAAAAAAAATGGTTAATCATTTACAAAATATGGGAACCATAAAAACAATGAGGAAAAAAATTTAAATTGAAATGATGCTGTGATATGGGTCAACCTATGGAGATAACATAAAAGAAAATGAAAATAGATTGTTTGTGAAGCCAAAGTTACATTTTGCTAATTTAGGTTATTTTTAAGGTCTGATGTTTACATGTTCATTATTATACAGATCAGATCTTTTTTAAAAAATATATTTTTATTGATTTCACAGAGGGGAAGAGAGAGATAGAAACATCAATGATGTAAGAGAATCATTGATCAGCTGCCTCCTACACACCCCACACTGTGGACCGATCCCACAACCCAGGCATCTGTCCTGACCAGAAATTGAACCATGACCTCCTGGTTCATAGGTTGATGCTCAACCATTGAGCCATGCCGGCCAGGCATTATGTATCTTACTGTGACCTTAAACCAAACATACATCATAAGAAATGTCTAATTTTTTTCTGACATAATGAGACAGGTTAAAATAAGGATAGTCAGAGAGGAAGGGAAAGGGGAATTGAGTAGTGACTTGGGAGGCGGGGGTTATTCTTGGAATGAGGTTGAGTATCTTTGAGAAATGTTTCCACACACTGACTGAGTCGGTAGACTGCAGTGGAATGGCTTTACCTAAAAACTTCTTTGCTGCTCATATAAAATTTTGGCTGCAGAAATCCCAATTTATGATTGGTCAAGTAAGAACCAGGCAAACTTTTTGATGGCTGTCTAGTTAGCCAATAGGTCTGTAATTCAGGAAGAGAAAGGAATTGCTGTTTTAAAGAAATGGTCAAATACCCTGATCAGACAAAGTATATGTCTACTTTGCTGATCCTGAAATAAAATGTATTGAGGTAAGACTGGAAGAAGGATAATTGACATGGCAGTGGATAAAGTGGCCGGTACTTGAGCAGACTCCAAGAAAGAGAAGAAAGGTCTGGACGGTCTCAGGGCAGCAACAGAGGAGTAGGTGTGGCTACCAGGTTGCCAGAGAAGAACCCTGCCAGCACAGCTCCTCCGCTGATCTTTCTCAGGTGATACTCTTGCCTGCTTCCTACCGGCTTTTCCTGACCCAACAAGTGTTCCGAAAGTCCTTATACCTGAAACATGACCAGAGGTGTCACCTGTCAGGGCCACAGCTGGGGGAAAACTGGTGGTCTGAAAGTTTGAGCAGAAGCAGATTTGACATTGCAAAATATGTTGGGGCAAAGGCAAGGGATAAAAATCCAAGGAGTACTGGATTTGGGAAGGCAGAGATGGAGAAATAGGAAGAAAAAGCAAGAAAACTGGTTGAGTTACATCTGTTCACACCTAACAGATGATTTAAAACAGAATAATTTGCCATTCTTCGCATATATGCAGTCTCAAAAGTATCACAAATAATGATTGGTGAAAGTGGGATTGTAAATGTTCAGTCCCTATCTACTTGAGATAATGTTTCCAGGTAGTTAGAGGAAGAGAATAAAAATCATGCTGGGCTGGGTCTGTTCCCAGCATTGGAACTTGGCAGCTTTCTCAGTTTCACTCAAGTTCTCAGGTCAAAGGAATCAAGTAGAAGAGGTATTCATGTAAACACGCTGTGTTTTTCTGTGAGTTACAGACCTACTCCAGTTATTTATTTTAGATTTGCAAAAATGTTCTCATCCTAGTAGCTTTGGGGCATGTGACAATATAAAAATTAAAACTCGTTAGAGAAAATTTCTATGTATTTCAGCCTTATACAATAGCTTCCTCCTGATCCTCAGGAAACATTAAGATAAGAATTCCTGTAGATCATTTGCATTATTTTCTAATTGCTGATGAATTTAAAAAATGTTTTAAGACACATCTACAATTAAAGAACAGTCTCATCAGTAGAGGATGGTAAATTTTTTATGACACACTATAGATTATAAAGTAGAATCTACAAATTTTCTCCCTATGTTTTCTTTTTTAATCCTCACCCAAGGCTATTTCCATTAACTTTTAGAGAGAGAGGGAGAGAGAAACATCAATGTGCCAGAGAAACATCGATCAGTTGGTTGCCTCTAGTATGGGCCCCAACTGGGGATCGAACCCGCAACCTAAGTATGTGCCCTGACTGGCAGTCTAACCTGCAAACCTCTTGGTGCAGAGGACAACGCTCAACCAACTGAGCCACCCAGCCTGGCTTCCTCTGCTTTTTACAAACACTTTTTCAGAGGTTATGATGTCTCATTCTCTCCATAGCTTTGCAAGTGTGTGCTCTTTCTACAAAGTTTACCGTTCACTGCATCTGATGAGTTAGACCTGGGAAATCTAATCCAAGGCACTGGACTCTGAGGAGAGCTGCACTTTTGTTTTGCTTCATGTGGAAGGTGGGACCTCTGTGTTTAGTCATCCAAACATATTATGCATGAAATAATTTGTATTAGAACTCTGACACTGCTTCTCTTTAAGAAATGGATATCTATGAGTGAAGTAAATTTTAGATGATTAACATTTTTAGCCTTTCCAAATGTCATCACTATCTTATTTTAAGTCAATATCACTATCATCTTTAAGTCAAGAGTTTTCAATATTTGCTTCCAGTATTATAAAATTGGGATTTTTGAATACTCATTTAGGATGTGTTAGACAGTTCACACATACTTATGGGTACCTGTGGTGTGCAATTCATAGTACTGGAGCTATTTAAAATAAAATAGGGAGCAAAATGTTTTATCTCTTTTGCAAAGTAATTTATTGGCTCTTTGGAGAAAAAAAAATATTAGCAGACAAAACAATTTAAGTATAATTTTAAGACGATGCTTAAACACATGCAAAATAATCCAGTGTGGTTTTAGGGCTGTGGAGCAATGAATTAAGAAGAAACCAGTATGGGTTGGGTTATGTTGTGATGACTTCCTGGAATACCCGAGTTTTGACCCAGATTTTGATTGCTAGGTATTAAAGGGGAGGCATTACAAACAGAAGGGAGGGCATGTTAAAGCAAGAAGCACTTAGTAAGTCTAGGACATAAAATTCCCAATTAATTAGACAAAGAATGTTCATGATATGAATAGGGAAAATAAACATACATAATGAATTTCTATTTTAAATGAATTTTAAAATTTGTTTTAGGATTAACTTTTCTTGTTTTAGTTAGGACTTTTGGGTTCAAATCATGCAAATCAATAGTTAAAGTTAAAAAAGGGGGGTGCAGATATATTATGTAAATACTGGGAGACATCTAGAATACTGAGAGGTCTAGGGGGATTTAAAAAACATATTATGGGTATTCACAATATGCCAGAAATGAGATAGTCATGGGAACCTCTTCAAAGACCCCGATTCCCCACCAAAATTTTCTTCTCATCTTTCTGTTTCTTTTGCTCTCCTCCTGTCTTTCCAGACTATTTTCTCTGCTTCCTGATCTATGTGGTAAAAAACATGCCCCAAAAGTTTACATCTTCTTTCACCAGCCCATTGAGGGTGGAATCTCTTGGACTTTAATCAAAATTGTCAAGAAAGTGACTCTGCTATGCTCAGCTGATTTCAGGTGACTACCCCTGGACCAATAAAACTGGAGTCTGTTGGACATTTTCACAATGTGTGAAGATGGCTGCCAAAAACCTGTGCCTGTGACTGAGTGGATTAAGGTAACAGAAGAATCCCAGAGGAGGGAGGTCAGATAACCCAATGTGTGTCTACTATACTTACATAACTAAATGCTTAAATCCATTGAGTTCACACTTATGGCAGCTGTGAAATATTTTATGAATTAAGCTGCTTTAATGGATTATTAGGAAGCATGAAATATATAGTCTTCATTTGCAGGATGGCATGTCCTGTGGCCCAGTCAGGCCAGTAAGACAGGCTGAGGTAGCCTGAGCTCTGGAATCTATGTATATATATAAAGTCTAAGTGACCATTACGACCAAACAACCAGAACGACCAGTCAACCAGTCACTATGACGTGCACTGACCACCAGGGGCAGACGGTCAGCACAGGAGTTGCCCCCTGATGGTCAGTGCACTCCCACAGCCAACCTCCCACAACCCCTCCCCACAACCAGCCGGCCCCCTGATAGGCCTCAATTGCCAGCCAGGCTGAGGGACCCCACCTGTGCATGAATTCGTGCACCGGGCCTCTAGTAAAATAATAAAATTGCATAATGGAGTTATGAGTGTTGCTTTATTTCAACAAAGAAGATAATATGAAAGAGGAGGCATTATGTTAATAAACTGAGGGAAAAGTATGTGGGCCATTGTAGTATGTATGCTATAAAAACACTTAGTATATCTTAAAAGAGAATCTGTTCATCACCATCATCACTGGTTTGTTCAAAGTAAAGTAGGTTAATATCCAGCTTGTTTTTCCCAAGACTTAACAAGATTTGGGGCTTGGGAGGCTGTGACCAACTTGGAACTATTCTTCATTCATGCAGGCTGAGATATAGAAGGTGTACCTCAGAAAGCCTAGGTCTTGCTCTGGAAGTTCTCCAAGATTATACAATACTAAGAAGAAAGTTGAGAGGAGAGAAGACAGGAAAGCTGAGATTCCCAACTGTAACAGGCTGAATTGTGTAATAGTCTGAAGGAACAAAAATGAGCAGCAAGCCTGTGACCTCCAGGAGGCAGAGGGAGCAGAGTGAGGGGCAAGCCCAGAAAAGTAAGTTTTGTGGGGTAAGAATCCTGTCATCTAGTGTTCCCAGTGCCTAGAATGATATCTGGCACATTGCTGATGCTCTTTAATATTTGTTTAATAATGAATGGTTGAGTGAATAAACGCATTCACAAGAGGTGGATTTGTACAATTCAGCACACAAAATAAAAGTCCCTTTCATGTCAACTTGAGTGTGTGCTGCACAAAATGGCTTTAAAAGTAACTGGCTACACCAGAGTGGAAATATGCTCCTTAAAAAGGGTACAATCAAGAAGAAAAAGCTATGTGTGCAAAAGGTCTTTCCTTTCATACATCACCATAATAATTATCTCCATTATTATCATAGTAATTAAGCCTCCAGAAAGTGTAGAATCTGGCTCTTTTTTTCCTCTGCTGCTTGAGTATACTGTTTTATCTTTTTTATTGAGAAAAACTTCAGAAGTAATATCAAGTAAAATTGAATGTGTGATATTATCATAAGAACACTTACACCTTCTCCATTAAAGATTTTTTCTTTAAGTATATAATATTTTCCATTTACTATCTTCTAGACTTGGGCAATATCCTATTGGCAGGATCAAACTCCTCCTTCTAATATTTGACACTCTCTTTAACCTTATCTGATCCACCTATGAACTCAGTCTCATGCCTTTCCATGTATACACCACAACAATTAAACTGACATTTTCTCTTAATTCATGTCATTTTATTTCCTAGGTTTCAGTTATGTTTATCCCCATTCCTGGATACTATCTCCCTCTCCTATGAGTTGCTACCCTCACTTTTTAACTTCTGGTTCAAGTTCTAGTGCTCCCTAAAACTTTTATGTGTCCAGTCATTTTTCACCAAGTTTTGATTGTATTTGTCATTTTTAGAATGAAGTCAGTGTTTTGGGTACTCTGCATAGATTTTTCATGGTAGGCGTTTGATAAATATTTGTTGATATTTTTCTCCATCTGTGGTTTTGAAAGTCAGTTTTTCTTTTCATTAGCTGCATTTAAAGGCAACTATGGCCCTAGTCAGTGGATAGAGCATCAGTCTGTGGACTGAAGGGTCCTAAGTTTGATTCGGGTCAAGGGCACATGCCCGAGTTGTGGGCTCAATCCCCAGTAGGTGGCGTGCAGGAAACAGCCGATCAATGATTATCTCTCATCACTGATGTTTCTCTCTCTCTCTCCCTCCCTCTTCCTTGGTCTCTGAAATCAATAAAAATATATTTTAAAAATGAATAAATAAATAAATAAATAAAATAAAGGCAACTATGGCCTAGAACACTAGCTAAAATGCCATGAATAAGTGATGTGTTACACATTTCACATGAGCACATTATGCGACACAATTTCCTACATCCTTCTGAAGTAGGAGCATATGAACACGATCTGCATGCAGCCAATGAGTTTTGTTCATTCCAATGTAGAATATTATTATTTCCAGATTTCATCAGTCTTATATATTTTTCTTTGATTTCTCTTTCTGCCATACGATAAGTATATTAGTCACACCAGGTCAGAACTAAAAGTCTCTGCCCGAGTTTATGAACTTTACAATGACTTTTTCAGAAGCAACATCTGGCTATAAGAAGGACGTCACAGACAGCTGCAGTGGATGTTGAGCAAATGACAGCAGGTTATCATGAGTTCACACTGCTGTAGGGCTGGGCTCCTACCGTGACTTTCTCTTCCGTAGTCATCTCCTGCTCTTTGGCTGTCCTTCTGATGAGCTCTAAGTCATTCCTCTAATGATGATGGCTTATAATCAGAAAGCACTTTTCTATAGTCAGATGTGGTCCTAAGCCAAAGACATGTAGCATTAATAGTAAGCATCCCATTGATAAAAAGATGATTAATATTCATAATATAATTTATTGAAAATGTATGCTTCTTGCTTTTGGTAATAGGAGAGTAGCATATAGCGGAATAATTCTCCTGCCTTTGGCAATTGTAAACTCTGGACCAAATATAAAACACAAATGCTTAATGTTTTAAAGGGCAATGCAACCAAAAGCAGGCAGAAAATGGAGGCAATATAATCCTTGAAATAAGGGAAACAAAGTGGATGAGATATAAATTTTTCTGGCTTTTCTTTTTAGGGCAAACCCAGTCTGTGAAGCATATGGGGTCTAGAACTCAATCAAAAAGCAGAAGTCTTTCTGTACTGAGAAGTCAGAAGTCAGAGTTCAGGGCTGCCAGGAAATTGAAGGAAGGAATTCTGCGCAGGAAGCCGTCCGTTCCCAATGGGAGCAGATCCTCAAATCTGCCTACCAACTACCATCAGATTTGTCTGAACTGCACGAATGAGAAGCAAGAATGTAATGTCCCGGTGTAAATCATGTGCAGGAATGCTGAGAGGGCTGAACAGAGATTTCAACATCTGCCTAGTCCTGAGGGGACAGAATTTGACATTTAAGTCCTACTAAGGTAACAGGGCTTAGTGAACATCTTGAACTTCCTATTAAAACCCCAGAAGGGCCACACCTTTAGGAGGAGAATCACATCCCAGAACTAAGATAAAACTGAAATAGATCCACCCTAACATGGCTCAAAACTAAAGTCAAATATTGACAGGATCAAGGTGATCCACAAGTAATTTAACTGCCTGCTAAAACCCCCTCAACACTCTTCATAGAAAACTGCAGAATACAGAATCCCTACACTGTATTAATTCACAATTCCTAATATAAATATTTTAAAATTACTAAGTGTGCATCAAAAGTTAAAAAGTTATTAATTGTTTACAAAATATTACACAGAAAAATGTGACCCATGGTCAAGAAAAAGATCAGTCGAAACAGATTGACAGATCACTCTGATGCTGAAGTTGATAGCCAGGGCTTTAAGATAACTGTGGTAAATGTATTAAAGGATCTTCAGGAAAATGGATGAAGAAATAGGTAATTTCACTAGAGTTGTGAAAACTGTAAATAAGAAAAAATACACCTAAAATTTAAAATACAATATCTGAATTTATAAAAGCATTGTTAGGATGAACAGCAAATTGGACAATGCAGAATAAAGGACCAGTAAACTTGAAAAGAGGTCAACAGAAAGTTGTTGAAGCTACTTTTGTGACCTAAAATATAGTCTATCCTTGAGAATGTTCCATGTGCACTGGAGAAGAATGTACATTCCGATGTTCTGGGATGGAAGGTTCTGTAAATGTCAATTATGTCCACTTGGTCTATAGTGTCATTTAAGACTGATTTTTTTTTCATTGATTTTCTGTTGGAATGATCTGTCTAGAGAACTATCATTGAAATATTTAGGTCCCCTAAATATTGTGTGTATTTGTCAGTTTCTCTCTTTAGTTCTGTTAGTAGTTGCTTTATATATTTTGGTGCTTCCTAATTGGGTGCATATATATTGAGAAGTGTTATGTCTTCTTAATGCAGTGTCCTCTTTATCATTATAAAATATCCATCTTTGTCTCTCATTACCTTTGTTATCTTGAAATCTATTTTTTCAGATATAAGTATGGCTAAAAATGTTAATTCTCATAATGCCCACATAATACACAAAATGCAGACTTGCGTAGGAACTTGACCAAGGTCACGGTTAGTAGGCATTTAAAGTGTAATGGTTAAAATATGGGTTCTGGAATGAAGTAGACCTGGATTCAAATGTTGTCTTTCCACTAACTAGCTGGGTATACTTGAAAATTTTATTTAGTGCTTTAAACACCAGCTTCCTTGTCTAAAAAGTAAGCATAATAGTATCACTTAAGTTGTGAAAACTGAATAAAATAATTAATTTAAAGAAAAGTATCCCCCCCACAAAAAAAAAAGAAAAAAGAGAAGTATCCCAAAGCTAGGAGATACTTACCTAGTAAGCTTTCCAAATGTTAGCTATTGTTATTATTTGATCTGAGATTAAAACTCATTACTGCCTGCCTATGAAGTCCATGTCCTTAACCATTGCACCATATTACCTCTGTCTCTTGGGAAACAACTCAAAACCATGAAAATGAAAAACACAAAACAAAACAAAACCCTTCTCTATCAGAGAATCAAGAGTATAGAAATTACAAAAATTCCTGCCAAGTTAAAAAAGAAAAAAATCTGCTATTCTCTTTGATAGAAGACATCTGTTTTGAAAGTTGGTAAACTTGAGGGTAGAAATATTTATTATAAATACATTTAGATACTCAAGATTCCATCTCACACAGTATTTTATGGTTTTGTTACAGCAGCACATTTTCTGTACCAACCCAAACAAACAAATCATTACCAAATATGTGTATCTCAGAATAGCAATACTCATGTCAAGCTTTTGGAATTGTTAGGGGTAACAGCATTTTTCTTGTTTTGACTAGTTATACTTTTTAACAAAAATTTTTTTTTACCACCAAATCAACCTGATGAGCCAATAAAATTACTGTCATGATTTACAAGATTTTCTTTTTTTTTCTTTTTTGCCCTTTGAAAGGGTCATAAGCAGCAAGGAAGCTTCCTGCCTATGAAATGCCTACCTCTAAATAACAGTACTGAAATTTTCTATTTTGCTATCCTTGGTACTTTAAAATGGCTCAATTCCAGGCCTTTAAATAATTAAGGCATTATTTATTTCATTCATTTATTCACTGAAAAATTTTAGTGAGCATCTGCTATATGCCAGGTACTGTGTAAGGCATTATGGGACATACACAGAAGAATAGACATCCAGAAATGACTATCTGGGAGAGGACTCAGAAGAGTTATGCAAGTCGTGATATATATTCAGTGTGACAACTGCTGTGACAGAAGGATTGGGACAGAGGCAATAGAAAGATAGAGGAGGTCCAGCCTAGTGTTGCTCAGTGATTAGAATGTCAGCCCACATACCAACAAGTCATAGGTTCAGTTCCCGGTCAACAGCATGTACTAGGGAAATGAAAATCAAAATCACAATGGAGTATTACCTCACATCTGTTAGGATGACTATTATCCAAAAAATCCACAAAAGGAAGAAAAGAGAATCCTTATGGATTGTTGGTGTATATGTACTACATTGATGCAGCCACTATGGAAAACAGTATGGAGGTTCCTCAAAAAAGTAAAAATAGGATTCCCATTTGATCCAGCAATCTCTGTGTATATAAAAGAAATTGAAGTCAGGATCTTGAAGAGATAATTGCACTCCCAGATTTATTACTGCATTATTCACAATAGCCAAGATATAAAAGAAACTTAAATGTCCATCAATGGATGAGTGGATAAGAAAATGTGATATATACATGCAATGGGATTTTATTCAGCCTTTAGAAAGAAAGAAATCCTGCCACATGCAACAACATGGAGGGACCTATGCTAAGTAAAATAAGCCTGGCACAGAAGGATAAATACTGCATGATTCCACTTCTATGAGAAATCTAAAATAGTCTAACTTATGGAACCAGAGCAGAACTGTGATAACCAGGGACAGGGGGAAGGGAAGATGGGATGGTGTTGGTCTAAGAGAACAAAGTTTCAGTTATGCAGGATGAGTAAGTTCTAGAGATCTGCTGTACAACACAGGAATTCTAATTCAATACTTAAAATATGCTAAGAGGCTAGGTCTTATGTTAAGTGCTCCTACCACAAAACAAAAATATATTTGAATAAATAAAGGGGAAGGGGTAAAACATTTGGAGATGATGGATAAGTTTATGGCCTTGATCATAGTGATGGTTTCACAGTGTATGCTTATCGCCAAACTCAAATTGTACATATTAATATGTAGTTCTTTTGTATGTCAATCCAAACCTCAATAGGATGGTTTAAAAAAATAAAAATAAAATGCAAAATATAAAAGTAAAGCAATATTATATTAGGTATTAAAAATGCCAATTTTAAAATTTAGCCTTTGGGGGCTCACATTATTTTGTTATAATATTTTATAAAAATAGATAGATAATAAATTAATGAACTAAAAACAAAAATGGCCCTGATATTTTAAATTTTAAAGTATGTTTTCTGTCTGACACTCTTCCAATATTAAAAAAGTAGAGTACACCATAAAGTGGGTTTTGGCATCAGCTCAGTAACATACATTTATTTTTTAAGACCATATTAAATCAAGCAGCTTCAGAAAAAAAGATGAATTAACAACATAGAGTTACTAGTAGACAAACTTGTCACATAGTATTTCTGTCCTTATTTGGCTTAATTTAGAAGGTACTTTCTGGTTTTACCTTCTCACACATTGTAAAGTGGCCTCATGTCCTATTTACTTACTTGGAATTTATTTCTCATGGAGACCATGCTGCTTAAGAAAACAGGTGTTTCAGCACAAGCCCTGGGAGGCATTATTTAAGCCTAATGTGATTGTTTCAAGAATCAAGTAAAGCATGAACACTTTGTTTTTGTTTGTTTTTTTTACTACTATTTTTTAATTCTTTATTGTTTAAAGTATTACATATAGTATTACATATGTCTCCTTTTTCCCCCATTGACCTCTCCCTGACCACCTCTACCCCCCAGCACATGCCCTCACCCCCCGCCCCCGCCCCAGTGTCTGTGTCCATTGGTTATGCTTATATACCTGCATACAAGTCCTTTGGTTGTTCTCTTACCACCACCACTCCACCCCTGCCTTTCCTCTGAAGTTTGACAGTCTCTGGATCTATTTTTGTTCATCACTTTATGTTGTCCACAAATGAGTGAGATCATGTGAGATTTATCTTTCTCTGACTGGCTTATTTCGCTTAGCACAATGCTCTCCAGGCCCATCTATGCTGTTGCGAATGGGAAGAGTTCATTCTTTTTTATAGCAGTGTAGTTGAACACTTTGTTTTAACACAGGTCACTAGATGATGTTTACTTGGATTTTAATATGTGATAATTTGTCATTAAAAATACCCTTGACTCTTACATGAATCTGTTTAAACTTGCTAACTCTTTGAAACCACTCATGATGTCAAACTTTATGCTTTGGAGTTTGGGGGTTTTAATAGGTAGGATAAAATCTAAAGAAAATTACCTTTCTGCTTTAGCACATCTTTGGGTCTCCTTAGTGAATGTAGTTCATTCCTCGCATAATAATAATAGTAATAATAATAATAAATGCCATGGATATTCAGAGTATATTTTTAAGGAAGAATGAGAAAGAAACAAAAAGCAACATTTTAGCAGAAGGTATTTTTGTCTCTTTCAAAGGAGTTGGGAAGCAGTGATATTGCTAACATTGTGTATCTGAATGTTCTACTTAGCTCATTTTGCTTTGAACAGAACTAGAAAATTCAAGGCAGTAAGTCCCATTAAACTCTGGATTATCCAATGTGGCATGCACCTGAGGATGAAACCTAAAGAAGAATGAGTCTTCCTTGCATTTTTTTAAACTAATGAAGAAAAATCAACCTCCTAGGATTAGAGTTAAACTATAAGTAGACGTTTGAAGTTCTAGAAGATGGATAATGCCAAGGTCAGCCTGCTTTGGCTCACACTTGTGGCTGAGAATTGTTCATGTTCCTTATTTGATTCTCAGTGAGAGGAGGTATTAAGCTTGACTGTAAATCTCAACGACTTGAAATATCACCTTTCTCCCTGGGCATCTTCTCCACCCTATGATTAAACCTGAAATGGACCAGCCTGACTCCAGGACAGAGACACCTTGGGGCCGCCTCTCCTTGCTGACCCTCACTGCCCACACTTGGAGCTGAGGATCTGCAGGAAGAGAGCCCTGTCTTGAAAAATCCTCATGTCTGATAAGGCCTGGGAACCTCTGAGGTATGTTAACTAGTTATCTCATTTACTATCAAGCTTTACTCTTTTCTTTGACTTTTTACTAAAGCCGAGATCTTTAAAAATACATGTCCAAGTGGCTAGAAATGTATTAAACAATTGGGTACATTTTTTACAAATATAATGGGTAATAATAATGATGATTGATCTGCAAAGGAAAATGTGGAATAATTTTTATTTGCTCTGAGTATAACTGTCTTGTGTTAGGATTTGGCATTTCCTTGTGGGAAACCAAGTATGGGGATGTTCTGCCAAGATAAAGGACAGAGGAAATAAGTACCGCACCCCAGAAAGACTATATAGAGGTTTTAAAAAACATTTTTAAAAATAGCTTGTCTGGTGATAGAATCAATTGACCTTAAGGAATATTTCCTAATCCTACTGCTATGAAGTGTTAGTTTCCAAAGTTATATGACTATTATCCTGACAGTAGTCCCATTTCTTTCTTTTGGGATTTCTCAGATCCTGTTCCTAGCTTTGTTATGGGAGGAGGGATAGTTTTAATGAGTCCCACAAAGCTGCTTTGAAACAGGGTCATGCCTTCTACACTCTTCCCTAGAAAAGTCTCTCTTATTTGGGCCTCAAGGTTTCTTTTTCCATTGCTCTGTTAGTGCTATCTCACGAAGTGATTTTTCTTTCTGCAGAAGTATCACTTATGATTTTTAGATGATTTTCCAGTTAAAATCCTAATTACTAGCCTCTGAACTGGCAGAGAAGTGATATCCTGACTCTCAGCTGATAATATGTAAATCGTATATAAAGGGCAAGGGGAAAATTGATTCCTGAATTTCCCATTTCCAGTTTCCCCTGATTGATGTGGATGGGCCAAAATTATATTCTGAAACTTTGGAAGGTCTCCAAAGATTTGTAGTTCTCTGTTTCTCTGAGGTACATCTTTATAACTGGAACAGAGCTAAAAGGACTAGGTAGATTGAATGCTGGCTATCCAAGAAAGGTGCCCATCTTTTTTTTTTTTTTAATCAAAATTTGTTAAAATTCTCTGTGAGAAAAGATGTATTGTATAATTTTGATAAAATGGGAAAAAGAAGTGGAATAAAGAGGTTAAAATTTTCTCTTATCTACACTAATAAAAGAGAAAGATGCAAATTGACCATACCTTTGCAATGCCCAACAGCCAATCAGGAGTGAGTATGCAAATTAACCCAACAAAGATGGTGGGTTAATTTGCATACGCAGGTGCCATGGCAACAACGCAGGCATTCTGCACAGCCCCAGCTGCTTGGGGCTCTGGGCAGCATGGGAAGGCAGAAAGGCAGCTCCGGCCAGAGTGAAGGCGGTGCTGGCAGCCAGGGGAAGGAAGGCCCATTCTTGCACGAATCTTCGTGCATAGGGCTACTAGTATAAATATAAATGAAGGTCTATCTTATCTACTGGGCCTTGATAGTAATAATCGCTGTTTTGGTTAACTGGACTGACATCAAGGTCAGCACAGAGCCTCTCCTATGGCTGTGAGTGTATTCGCTTAATAGATACTTTGAGTGCACATTATGTGTGAAGCAGTGTGGTTTATTTTAGGAGTAGGGCATACAGAGAAGAAAGAGAGAGTCTTTTCCCCAATAACAACTTAAAAATCTACCAATGTTGTACAATAAATAACGGTAGTGATATTTCTATCATAGCACAGTGCCATGTCTAAGCTCCTGCCTTAACTTTCATAAGCTAATCCTTTCTAGAAATGCAGTAATTAGACAATATTGTTTGGAGGTAGCTTATTCTATTAATCATCTGTAAGAGAAAATTTATTTTGAATGTGAAATAAACATGAGCTAATTCAATTTCTTATGCATTGGGTTTATGGGCTGGATATAGTTTAAAAGCAAGATGAATTCTAGAGTTCTAAAAGCTCTAAAGTAGTATAATGATAGATTCATGTAATATTTTTTCAATAATGTAAGCAATCCTTGAAATATGTCACCTTATTTCTACCGACTGTACTGTAGAAGTCTTGTTATATATTTAGTGATGCTGATTATTCATGGGATGATGTTCGTGTCAATTTGACAATAGTTTTATTTGCTAATATGATGTGCCAGCACTCTGCTGGGTGTTTCAGGGGCACAGAGACAAGTAAAACACAGTCCCTTACACATAGGCCTGGGACAACCATAGGAAAGGATAGTGCAGGGAAAAAAGTTGGCAAGAAGAGACACCTTAGAGTATGGGATTTTTGAAATAAAAACTGAGCTCTGGATAGGATTTCTGAAGGAGAAATTAAGCCATAAGACACTGGGCTCTAGCAAAGGCTCGAAGGCAGAGTAGTGAGGGGGGAGAAAATGTCAGGTTTGTCAGAATTATGCCGTTGGAAACTTAGGTGCAATTGTAAGCATCAAAAAAGCTTGTACCCTCCCCAACATGATAACCACTGTGTTATAGTCTTTCACAGAAAATAATACATGAAGACAAAGTTACTCTAAATTCACTTTGGAATAAATTTACTACATTACCTATCTGCATTTGAACAATATAGAGATTCTATGCACAAAGCAAATGTTTATTCAGTCTAATATTGAAATACTAGAGGCCCAGTGCACAAAAATTTGTGCACTCGGGGGGGGGGGAAGGGGGGGTCCCTCAGCCCGGCCTGTGCCCTCTCGCAGTCTAGGACCCCTCGGGAGATAAGGACCTGCTGGCTTAGGCCTGCTCCTGGGTGGCAGAGGGCAGGCCCAATCCCTAGGTGCAGCCCCTGGTCGGGCTCAGAGCAGGGCTGATTGAGGAGTTGGGGCGCCGCCCTCTGTCATGCACAGAGCAGGGCGATTGGGAGGTTGCGATGCCACCCCCCAGTCACGGAGGGAGAAGGGGACCACGCATCCGTGACCATCCCAAGCGATATTATACGCTTCAAATAACAAAACAATTTTCTTCTTCCCCTCCAGACCGCCCCCCATAAAGGTGGCGAGAGAGGA